>NC_084579.2:11298032-11573032 GCF_033978685.3 Nerophis lumbriciformis | reverse complement strand
AACACAAAACATCATCTTACCAGAGAGACTAATTGAACTGCAGACAAGTGGTCCTCTCTCTTTGTCTCCAGCTTACAGAGTCCAGTGCCCGGCTTATTATTACTTCTTCTACCGCCCCAAATTCTTTTGCCTCTCCCGTGTCCCGGGGGGGGCGGAGGGGAAGAAAAAAAATCCTCATGACGGTCACGGGTCTTTGAGGCTTGGGGTTAAAGACCATTGAAGCAGCGTAATCACCGTGAAACCCCACCTACCCCCTCAAGGACCTGCATGCAACACGATTATCCACTCGTGGAAACCGGGCGGCAGTCAGCTGGTGGCTTTTTGTTGTGCTCATTGCAAATGAATGCCCGTCGGCCGTAGTCAACCCGTGAAAGCCGAAACTAAATTTTAGACAAAAGCATAGAGAAAAATCAAGCACATTTCAATGGAAAAATTCTATAGGTTTTGGTTTGGTTTTTCCTAGAGAACAGTGGTGTCCAAAGTGCGGATCAGGGGCCATTTGAGCCACGCCAAAAATAAATATGTATTTTGGAAGTAGTTAATGTCAGAATAATTGTATATAAGTTATCACACATCTTTGTGTTCCCATGAGTTCAGGTCGCCCTGCGAGAAAACAAAAGCTGTCTTTGATCTTATCAAGCAAAAGGCTTGTAAAACTCCACTGTGTGCGATGGGATGCGACGTGGAGGTGTCGGTTTATTTGACCTATTGAACGCCACAGGAAGACCTGACACCGCTCCAGGCACCTTGAGTTTGAGTTTATTTCGAACATGCAAGCATACAACATGATACATCACAATTTCCAGTTTCTCTTTTCAACATGTTCGAAAAGGAGTAGGAAGAAGCAGAGCTTATTTAATCCTACCCCTTTTCTTTTACATAACAGTTGCTAAAACTTTTGTTCACTTCCTGTTCTCAATTTATCCACAATATACTCCATAAGTAATCACAATATAAATAAATAAATAATAATTGGTGAAGTAAGTCATATTTGTTATGATGAGATAAGTATGATTATTTTGGGAATGAACTGTTTATGACCGAGTGCAACAGCTATTTATGACCCTCCCTCCCCTTAGGACAGGGGTCGGCAACCCAAAATGTTGAAAGAGCCATATTGGACCAAAAATACAAAAACAAATCTGTCTAGAGCCGCAACAAATTAAAAGCCATATTACATACAGATAGTGTGTCATGAGATATAAATTGAATTAAGATGACTTAAAGGAAACTAAATGACCTCAAATATAGCTACAAATGAGGCATAATGATGCAATATGTACATATAGCTAGCCTAAATAGCATGTTAGCATCGATTAGCTTGCAGTCATGCAGTGACCAAATATGCCTGATTAGCACTCCACACAAGTCAATAACATCAACAAAACTCACCTTTGTGCATTCATGCACAACGTTAAAAGTTTGGTGGACAAAATGAGACAGAAAAAGAAGTGGCATAAAACACGTCCTAGAAAGTCGGAGAAAGTTATACATGTAAACAAACTACGGTGAGTTCAAGGACCGCCAAAATTAGTAGGACAAAACGGCGCTCGCCAAATACTCGAATCAGTGAAGCATGTTTAATATAAACAGTGTGCTTTATAACAATTAGGGAGGTTTGTGTCATGTTTGTCCTCCTACAGAAACCATATTAAAACAAAAAAAATATATATATTTTTTTCCCCTCATCTTTTTCCATTTTTCACACATTTTTGAAAAAGCTCCAGAGAGCCACTAGGGCGGCGCTAAAGAGCCGCATGCGGCTCTAGAGCCGCGGGTTGCCGACCCCTGCCTTAGGAGCAGCTGTGGCTATGTAATCAGGGAATGTCCAAATAAATCCCTCGTCAGAGCGGTGTGTTGACGCTGTACGAGGGTGCAGGCACACAGGCGCTCTCCTCATGAGCTGAGTTGAATCCTGTCTCTGTTTGATTCCTTGCTTCTTGTCTCGTCTAATAGACGTCATCGGTGTTTGAACCTGATAGTTAAGTTCAAGTACCATTGATAGTCACACACACACTAGGTTTGGTGAAATTATTCTCTGCATTTGACCCATCCCCTTGTTCCACCCCCTGTGGGGTGAGGAGAGCAGTGAGCAGCAGCGGTGGCCGCGCTCGGGAAACATTTTGGTGATTTAACCCCCAATTCCAACCCTTGATTCTGAGTGCCAAGCAGGGAGGTAATGAGTCCTATTTTTATAGTCTTTGGTATGACTCGGCTGGGGTTTGAACTCACGACCTACGGATCTGAGTAGTGGTGTCCAATGTTCCCTCTAAATTTTTCATGTGAGCAACATCGGACGTGCACACCGTGGCCATACCAGCATCACACCTGTCTCAAACCTGACGTCATAACAATTTCAATCTTTTATTATTATAAAAGCAGTCATTTTCATGAGGTTATTTTCCAATATGAAATTGAAAAATTTCCTTCCCCTCTGCTTCAGGCTCTGAGGAAACACAAAAAAGGTAGCATGACGTATTGTTTTCATATAATCTTGGCCGGTGCATAATAACACTTGCAAACACATAAATACTTCTAAAAATAGCTTTTTAGTGCACTGTCTGAATCTATCTGAGTGTGGTGGTGTACCTAATGGTGTGACCTGGTAAATAATCTGGTGTGACCAGTTCATTTTCTGACCGTGTCTGAGGAAAAGAAATGGTGGTGACGACTTAAACAGTGTACACTTTTAAAAAGTAAATGATACTTTTGGTGGGAGTGGAGTGTGTTTTCATGTGTAATCCGAGAACGCCATCTTGCGAGACGACTCAAAAACGGGTTGCAGAAGTGACTGCGGAACAAAATGTACATCAAAGCATATCTAAAATGTATTATTGAGAGCGGTGTGTCTTAACCACGGGGCCGAGGCTGCGAGCGCTACCTCGAGGGCCACCAAAACATGTTTCTCAGCTGGGCTTCAGGGGTACTCAGTTGTAATACATCTTTCCACCACTTGAGGCAGTAATGACAGTCTCAAACAGAGCTAAAGTTTCTTAAGCGCCAAAATTATGACTAAAGTGGTGAAGCAATATACCATTGTTATTAATTATTCATTTTGTTTGTTGATAATCTTTGTGATGAACACGCGCCTTCAATATGCTAGCTTATTTTAGTGGAATTCTGATGAAAGCAGATTTGTTTCTAGCAAGATTTTACATCTCTTTCCACTTTTGACTATTGCATAAATAGTAGAGACTAGTGTTTTCTGTGGGTGAAACTAAAAATAAATTAAAATGTCCTTTTTTAGAAAAAAAAAAAAAAAAAAAGTTATTCTCATTTTGAAAATCAATTCATAATTGTCAAAAACAGCAAATTCAAGCAAAAAACTGTTGTGGTAAAACAAAATGAAACCAAAATGTATTTTTAGTCGAATTCTGATGAAAGCAGGTGTGTTTTTAGCAAGATTTTACATCTCTTTCCACTTTTAACTATTGCATAAATAGTAGAGACTAGTGTTTTGTTTGGGTGAAACTAAAAATAAATTAAAATGTCCTTTTTTAGGAAAGATTTAAAAAAAAAAGAAAAAGTTATTCTTATTTTGAAAATCAATTCATAATTGTCAAAAAACAGCAAATTCGAGCAAAAAACTGTTGTAGTAAAACAAAATGACAATCAAAACTTATTTTTAGTCGCATTCTGATAAAAGCAGGTGTGTTTTTAGCAAGATTTTACATCTCTTTCCACTTTTGACTATTGCATAAATAGTAGAGACTCGTGTTTTGTTTGGGTGAAACTAAAAATAGGGGCTTCACGGTGGCAGAGGGGTTAGTGCATCTGCCTCACAATACGAAGGTTCTGAGTAGTCATGGGTTCAATCCCGGGCTCGGGATCTTTCTGTGTGGAGTTTGCATGTACTCCCCGTGACTGTGTGGGTTCCCTCCGGGTACTCCGGCTTCCTCCCACCTCCAAAGACATGCACCTGGGGATAAGTTGATTGGCAACACTAAATTGGCCCTAGTGTGTGGATGTGAGTGTGAATGTTGTCTGTCTATCTGTGTTGGCCCTGCGATGAGGTGGCGACTTGTCCAGTGTGTACCCCGCCTTCCGCCCGATTGTAGCTGAGATAGGCTCCAGCGCCCCCCGCGACCCCAAAGGGAATAAGCGGTAGAAAATGGATGGATGGATGGAAACTAAAAATAAATTAAATTGTCCTTTTTTAGGAAAGATTAAGAAAATAAATAATAAAAGTTATTGTCATTTGGAAAATCAATTCATAATTGTCAAAAAACAGCGAATTCTAGCAAAAAAATGTGGTAAAACAAAATGAAACCAAAACGTATTTTTAGTCAAATTCTGATGAAAGCAGGTGTGTTTTTAGCAAGATTTTACATCTCTTTCCACTTTTGACTATTGTATCAATAGTAGAGACTAGTGTTTTGTTTGGGTGAAACTAAAAATAAATTAAAATGTCCTTTTTTAGGAAAGATAAAAAAAAAAAAAAAAGAAGTTATTCTCATTTTGAAAATCATTTCATAATTGTCAAAAAACAGCAAATTTGAGCAAAAATCTTTTGTATTAAAACAAGATGAAAACCAAAACTTATTTTTAGTCAAATTCTTATAGAAGCATGTGTGTTTTTAGCAAGGTTTTACGTCTCTTTCCACTTTTGACTATTGCAGAAATAGTAGAGACTAGTGTTTTGTTTGGGTGAAATTTAAATAAATTAAAATGTCCTTTTTTTAGGAAAGATTAAAAAAAGAAACCAATGTTATTCTCATTTTGAAAATCAATTCATAATTGTCAAAAAACAGCAAATTCTAGCAAAAAACTGTTGTGGTGAAACAAGATGAAAACCAAAACTTATTTTTAGTCGAATTCTGATAAAAGCAGGTGTGTTTTTAGCAAGGTTTTACATCTCTTTCCACTTTTGACTGTTGCATAAAGAGTAGACTAGTATTTTGTTTGGGTGAAACTAAAAATAAATTAAAATGTCCTTTTTTAGGAAATATTTTTTTTAAAGAAAAAAAAAGTTATTCTCATTTTGAAAATCAATTCATAATTGTCAAAAAACAGCTAATTCTAGCAAAAAAAACTGTTGTAGTAAAACAAAATGAAAACCAAAACTTATTTTTAGTCGCATTCTGATAAAACAGGTGTGTTTTAGCAAGATTTTACATCTCTTTCCACTTTTAAACATTGCATAATAGTAGAGACTAGTGTTTTGTTTGGGTGAAACCAAAAATAAATTAAAATGTCCTTTTTTAGGAAAGATTTTAAAGAAAATAAGTTATTCTCATTTAGAAAATCAATTCATAATTGTCAAAAACCAGCAAATTGTAGCAAAAAACTGTTGTAGTAAAACAAAATGACAACCAAAACTTATTTTTAGTCGCATTCTGATAAAAGCAGGTGTGTTTTTAGCAAGATTTTACATCTCTTTCCACTTTTGACTATTGCAGAAATAGTAGACTAGTATTTTGTTTGGGTGAAACTACAAATAATTTAAAATGTCGTTTTTTAGGAAAGATTTTTAAAAGAAAAAAAAGTTATTCTCATTTTGAAAATCAATTCATAATTGTCAAAAAACAGCAAATTCTAGCAAAAAACTGTTGTAGTAAAACAAAATGACAACCAAAACTTATTTTTAGTCGAATTCTGATAAAAGCAGGTGTGTTTTTAGCAAGATTTTACATCTCTTTCCACTTTTGACTATTGCAGAAATAGTAGACTAGTATTTTGTTTGGGTGAAACTACAAATAATTTAAAATGTCGTTTTTTAGGAAAGATTTTTAAAAGAAAAAAAAGTTATTCTCATTTTGAAAATCAATTCATAATTGTCAAAAAACAGCAAATTCTAGCAAAAAACTGTTGTAGTAAAACAAAATGACAACCAAAACTTATTTTTAGTCGCATTCTGATAAAAGCAGGTGTGTTTTTAGCAAGATTTTACATCTCTTTCCACTTTTGACTATTGCATAAATAGTAGAGACTAGTGTTTTGTTTGGGTGAAACTACAAATAAATTAAAATGTCCTTTTTTAGGAAAGATTAAAAAAAAAAAAAGTTATTATCATTTTGAAAATCAATTCATAATCGTCAAAAAAACAGCAAATTCTAGCAAAAAACTGTTGTAGTAAAACAAAATGACAACCAAAACTTATTTTTAGTCGCATTCTTATAGAAGCAGGTGTGTTTTTAGCAAGATTTTACATCTCTTTCCACTTTTGACTATTGCATAAATAGTAGAGACTAGTGTTTTGTTTGGGTGAAACTAAAAATAAATTAAAATGTCCTTTTTTAGGAAAGATAAAAAAAAAAAAAGAAGTTATTATCATTTTGAAAATCAATTCATAATCGTCAAAAAAACAGCAAATTCTAGCAAAAAAAACTGTTGTGGTAAAACAAAATGAAAACCAAAACTTATTTTTGGTCGAATTCTAATAGAAGCATGTGTGTTTTTAGCAAGATTTTACATCTCTTTCCACTTTTGACTATTGCATAAAGAGTATACTAGTATTTTGTTTGGGAGAAACTAAAAATAAATTAAAATGTCCTTTTTTAGGAAAAAAAAATTTTAAAAGAAAAAAAAAGTTATTCTCATTTTGAAAATCAATTCATAATTGTCAAAAAAACAGCTAATTCTAGCAAAAAAAAACTGTTGTAGTAAAACAAAATGACAACCAAAACTTATTTTTAGTCGCATTCTGAAAAAAAAGCAGGTGTGTTTTAGCAAGATTTTACATCTCTTTCCACTTTTAAACATTGCATAATAGTAGAGACTCGTGTTTTGTTTGGGTGAAACCAAAAATAAATTAAAATGTCCTTTTTTTTAGGAAATATTTTAAAGAAAATAAGTTATTCTCATTTAGAAAATCAATTCATAATTGTCAAAAAACAGCAAATTGTAGCAAAAAAAATGTAGTAAAACAAAATGAAATAATAAGACTAGTGTTTTGTTTGGGTGCAGTTCCACTTTTCTCCAGGCATAGGTGCTACAGGACAGTGTTTTTTAAGTGTAATTAAAATAAATAGGTAAAATGGCCAGATTAGCGTTTGATAATCTGCATGTGTATGCAGGGTTGAACAGCGCCAAATTCTGGGCCCACTTACACAAGACTAAAGGGCCCTCCATCCCTATCCGCAGACAACATTATTTCGGGTACATTCCTTTTTGTGTTTCCATGTTGACTTTTTTAGGCATACCAGCATGCTGGGATGAGTGCAGTGTGGAAGAACATAAGATTCCTGACTAGAAATGTCCGATAATGTCTTTTTTGCCGATATTCCGATATTGTCCAACTCTTAATTACCGATTCCGATATCAACCGATACCGATATATACAGTCGTGGAATTAACACATTATTATGCCTAATTTTGTTGTGATGCATTAAACAATGTAACAAGGTTTTCCAAAATAAATCAACTCAAGTTATGGAAAAAAAAATGCCAACATGGCACTGGCATATTTATTATTGAAGTCACAAAGTGCATTATTGGTGGGCGGGGTTGAGGTGGGAGGCAGCGGGTAGCGGGGTGTGTATATTGTAGCATCCCGGAAGAGTTAGTGCTGCAAGGGGTTCTGGGTATTTGTTCTGTTGTGTTACGGTGAGGATGTTCTCCCGAAATGTGTTTGTCATTCTTGTTTGGTGTGGGTTCACAGCGTGGCGCATATTTGTAACAGTGTTAAAGTTGTTTATACGGCCACCCTCAGTGTGACCTGTATGGCTGTTGACCAAGTATGCATTGCATGGTTTTACGGTGCGGATGTTCTTCCGAAATGTGTTTGTCATTCTTGTTTGGTGTGGGTTCACAGCGTGGCGCATATTTGTAACAGTGTTAAAGTTGTTTATACGGCCACCCTCAGTGTGACCTGTATGGCTGTTGACCAAGTATGCGTGGCATTCACTTGTGTGTGTGAAAAGCTGTAGATATTATGTGATTGGGCCGGCACGCAAAGGAAGTGCCTTTAAGGTTTATTGGCGCTCTGTACTTCTCCCTGCGTCCGTGTACATAGCGGCATTTTAAAAAGTCATACATTTTACTTTTTGAAACCGATGATTTTGAAACCAATACCAATAATTTCCAATGTTACATTTTAAAGCATTTATCGGACATCTCTAATATATATAGTAGCAGTGACATTTGAGTTCTGCTGTCTATAAATGCAATGTAGTACTGAAAAAAATGGCTTCACATCCCAATCGCGATTCTCATTTATAGTGATTCAAAATCCATTCATAATTTAAAAAAATTTGAATTGAATGAAGGTTTTTGTTAGGAATGAATGTCTAAAAATAGGTTTTTTGGCCATCTTCAAATTGCCTTATTCGGGACTACCACTCACTCCATCCAGGTAAATAAGGGGGTCTGCCAGAGGGGCGTCTATTTGAAGCCTTGTTTCAAAGTCCTTTTTTAAAAGACATGTATGTATAACCAACGTATCAATCTCTTGGGCCTGCTGGCAAGCCTGCCGACTGGGAATGCAGCGACAAAAGACAACCGCTCCCGCAAAATGGTGACAAAATTGTCCAAAATGTCTTGGCGAGGGTCAAAGGTCAGGGACTTTGCATTCTTCCGCACCACACTCATCCAAGCATGTTGATAGTGACCTTTGCTTTGTGCAAAGTCAACATGGATGTTACGCTTACGTGGCATTGTGATGCCGGAGGTCGTCTTTTCAAGATGCAGAGGGATGTCAGGAAGCGGCTTGCAGGTGAGAATAAATGATTTATTCTGATTGCAGAACAAAATGCTGCGCGGTGCACCACGGCACGGAAAACAAGAGGGTAGCAAAGATGCTAATATCAAAAAATGTAAACTATGAGAGAAACCAAGAACGTAACTTGTTGTGTAGGAGCAAACAAAACCAACAGACCGAATGAGGCCAGCACGTAAACTAAATAGCCCTCTGATTAGTGCCCGGGCAACAGGTGCGCGTCCGGGACACTAACCAGAGGCAGGTGACTATAATCTGCCGTCATGGCAACAGAAACAAACTCAAGAGGTGCTGAAAACACAAGTGACTTGAAAACAAAAACAAAAATATGATCCGGGCAGCGGATCATAACAATGGAACCAAACAAAAGGAACTTACCCAAAATATCACCCGTAGCAGTGACGTGCGGTGAGGTTGATGACTGGTGAGGCACTGACTTCATCACAGTCAGATTTACAAACATATGAACCCTAAAGAGTATCTTATTCACCATTTGATTGGCAGCAGTTAACGGGTTATGTTTAAAAGCTCATACCAGCATTCTTCCCTGCTTGGCACTCAGCATCAAGGGTTGGAATTGGGGGTTAAATCACCAAAAATTATTCCCGGGCGCGGCGCCGCTGCTGCCCACTGCTCCCCTCACCTCCCAGGGGGTGATCAAGGGGATGGGTCAAATGCAGAGGACAAATTTCATTACACTTAGTGTGTGTGTGACAATCATTGGTACTTTAACTTAACTTTAACTTTACACATACAAACTGTAGCACACAAAAAAGCACATTTGATAAAAAAAAAAACGTTATTATGGTCTTACCTTTACTTAGAAATTAAGTCCATGCGCCGCAACTAAAGCCCTCACTTAAACTTTCCACGTGCAAGATTGAATCTATTTAAAAAAGTGTAACCGAGGGTTTATAAATGTCGCCTATACTGTATGAAACTACAAAATAACAAACACGGAGGCTCCAGTTTACACGAGGACCACTTTATTTACCTTCTTTCAAAAACTTCCGCTCAACTCCAACGTGTCATCACTTCCGCTCTTAGCGCCTTCAAAATAAGAGCTCAAGGCATATACTGTATAACAGCGCATAACAGGAACTTAACATCACAAATAAGAAAGCCCATAAAAAATAGGTTACAAAAGTTATTTAATAAGAAGCCAAAAAGTGCAAAAATAATAATGTTCGTGTTGGAGGAGTTGTGAATTAGGTACACCTGCAGTCTGCAGGTGTACCTAATGTTGTGGCCCTGCAGTCATTCACAACTCCTCCAACACGAACATTATTGTTTTTGCACTTTTTGGCTTCTTATGAAATAACTTTTTTAAATAGATTCAATCTTGCACGTGGAAAGTTTAAGTGAGGGCTTTAGTTGATATAACACTCCCGTCAGGGGTTGCCGTGCATTCTACAGCGGGGGTGCAGGAGGCGAGCCTCAGCCAGTGCGTCTTTTGCAGCCGTTTTATGATTGCTCAGCACAAGAAATACTTTACACACATACAGTTGTTGACAAAATACACTGTACATTATATACCTCAGCTAACTAAACTATGGAAATGTATAATATAGTTCATATAGCAATACAGTCTCACTGCACAGCAGGCCAGCTGTTAGCCGAGTCCGTCCATGTTGAGGCACTGAGTGACGTCCCTCAACTGGCTGCTGTTCACCGCACCATCTCTTCTCAGTATTTGAACGACAAATGTGAAAATTCAGCGATTTTGAATAAAAATAATCTAAAACTGGTGAAGTTAAATGGAAAATAACGTTATAGTATAATCACTGGATACATTTAACAATTTAATATATATTTTTTTCTTTTTAAATTTTTTTTCTTTCCATGATGGCAGGCGAGGACCCGCCTCACCTGCCTCTAGTGACTGCACGTCACTGACCCGTAGCATATGTAATCTATAACATCCATAACATGTGTGAGTATGGGGTGGGATGGGGGGCCCTTTAGTCTTGTGTCAGTGGGGCCAGAATTTGGCGCTGTACACCCCTGCATACACATGAAGATTATCATGACCATTTATTTGGCTTATCTTTTCTATAAAGAGGGAGTCACCTTGAAGTGACTCACTCTTTATAGAAAAAAGGTGTCAAATTGTGTGTCCAATATTATATAAAGTATATCTATCTATATAAGATAAGATAAGGACTAAACATGCATGTCAGTGATTTCAAACTACACTCACACAACAATAAGAAGCGAGCCTCCTATGGCAGTGCAGCCGCAGTTTTGCTGTATCACCACTAGATGTCGCCGCGGAGTGTTTCCAGCGTAGTGACGTCACCAGCATGAAACTTTATGAAAATGAATCGTAATATTAATCCATATATAAAGCGCACCGGGTTAAAAGCCGCACTGTCAGCTTTTGAGTAAATTTGTGGTTTTTAGGTGTGGCTAATAGTGCGGAAAATACGGTACACTCACACAACAATAAGAAGCGAGCCTCCAATGGCAGTGCAGCCGCAGTTTTGTTGTATCACCACTAGATGTCGCTGCAGAGTGTTTCCAGCGCAGTGACGTCACCAGCATGCACGGTAAAAAGCCTATGAGAAATGGTTATGAGCGCCGGGCGCGGTGGCGCGCGCCTGTAATCCAAGCTACTGGGAGGCTGAGGCTGGCGGATCGTTTGAGCTCAGGAGCTCTGAGCTGCAGCGGACTATGTCGATCGGGTGTCCGCACTAAGCTCGGTATCGATATGGTGCTCCTGGGGGAGCCCGGGCCCACCAGGTCGTCTAAGGAGGGGTGCACCGGCCCAGGTCGGCAACGGAGCAGGTCAAAGCCCCCGTGCCGCTCAGTAGTGGGATCGCGCCTGTGAATAGACGCTGTAGTGCAGCCTGTGCAATAAAGCGGGACTCACTCTCTTTTACCAACATCAACCATTTAAAACCACATTTCACCTTCTTTATTTATTTATTTTTTTGGAAAACAAATTTGCAGCGCCACTTTCAACGCTTTAATTACACTCAAAAAACACTGTCCTGTAGCACCTCCGCCTGGACAAAAGTGGAACTGCACCCACACCAAACACCAGTCTCTTGCTAAAAACACACCTGCTTTTATCAGAATTGGACTAAAAATACATTTTGGTTTTTATCTTGTTTTACCACAACCGTTTTTTGCTAGAATTTGCTGATCTTTTGTTTTTAAAATCTTTCCTAAAAAATGACATTTTAGTTAATTTTTAGTTTCAAATTATACATTTTTTTTGCTATCAATTATTGAACATTTTAAATTGATTTTGAATTGGAATAATGAGAATTGATATGAATGTGAATTTACTTTTTTATTTAGCACCCCTAATAAACCTAAAACTACATCGCATTTATAGACAGTGGAACTGAAAAGTAACTGTCACATCCCATACAACACTATTCTCCAGTCTAACTGATTCTAGCAATGTATTATTTAATTTAAAAAATTTAATAAAATCTTTTCTAAACAGTCAGAAAATACTTCTTTTTTTTCATGATTTTCCTAATAAATTCAGTTTACAAAAAAAGGATAACATTTGAGGCGCTGTGCCTTAGCCTAGCGTATAAAATAAAAATAAATCACAAAATAATTCGAGTCTAAAGCTCAGCCGTAGATAGCCAAAAAAAAATAAATTGAAAACTTGATTCTTTAAAAAAAAACTTAATTTCATTTCATTTGATATTAAATTATTTTTCTTTTTAAATCTATTTAAATCGATTTTTGAAAATTATGAAATTTTAAATCGGATTTATGAGAATTGCAAGATATTGAATTGGCCTAAAAACATTATTATTATTATTTTTTATGTCCAAAAAAAAAAAAGAACGTTTCAATTTGATTTAATTTAGTTTGAAATTATTCATACTTTTTTAAACGATTTTTGAAATGATTAATCGATTCTGAATCAGAATGAATGAGAATCGTGATTTTGATTTTTGTAACCTGTAACCTGTTTTGAAAAGTTTTTATTATAATTTTCCATCCATCCATTTTCTACCGCTTATTCCCTTTGGGGTCGCGGGGGGCGCTGGAGCCTATCTCAGCTACAATCGGGCGGAAGGCGGGGTACACCCTGGACAAATCGCCACCTCATCGCAGGGCCAACACAGACAGATCATTTTAATACCAATAAATATATTGTGAGAATCAGTTTGAATCAAGAATCGTGTTGAATCAAGAATCGATTCTGAATCAAATCGTCATCTCGAGAATCGGAATCAGATCAAATTGTGAGTTGCTGTAAGATTCCTGTCCCTAATACAAAGATGAGGACTCATTGTTAAAACTAACTAAGGTTAACAAAATCATTTGATGCAAAAGTCAAAACGGTTGAAGATTTGATGTAAAAGTCGTGGGAGGAATTCATGACCCAAACAAGTACAGGACTAAATAGTATTCTAAATAATATTTAGTAAAAATAATATCTTTAGTTTTTTCTTTTTCTTATTTTGGTGTGTGTATATCCAGTATAACGCCTCACAAGCCAAACATTGATGGGAAGTTTAAAAAAAGAATGGTGATGATAACCATTAGAGATGTGAATCTTACAACCATACTTGCCAACCTTGAGACCTCCGATTTCGGGAGGTGGGGGGGTGGGGCGGGGGCGTGGTTGAGGGCGCGGGCGTGGTTAAGAGGGGAGGAGTATATTGACAGCTAGAATTCACCAAGTCAAGTATTTCAAACATATATATATATACATACATACATACATTATACATACATATACATATACATATACATATATACTGTATATATATATATATATATATATATATATATATATATATATATATATATATATATATATATATATATATATATATATATATATATCTCTACATCCTGAAAATATGCAAACAAAACTGTTTAGATAATTGATACTTCAAACTTGCATAAATAAATATTAAGGAATATAACATAACTTGGCTTCTGAGAGCTTCAAAATGTGATGAATAAAATGCTAAAGTTGTTGATAAACAAGCAATTATTTTGATAATTAAATATGGTCATTTTAAATGAATTATTATGATCATTTAATTATTAATTATTTCCAATATGTTTATTTTAATGTATAATTCTATGGCTGGATGCAATAAGGAGTCAGAAAAAATAGAAATAAAAATACAATTAATTTTGATGTTTTTAGCAAAATATAGTAAAAATGTATTTAGTTTTTTTTTTTTAAATTAATAAATATAGAATTTTTTAGGTAAGATAAACATAATAATACAATGTATCTCTAGTCTGGATGATTTAGTTCTTGTCACCCTGTTGTCCTCCCGTCATGAAAAAAAAGGCTGTCCTCACTCAGGTCGCATAAAGCTGGAGGGGGCGTGGCCTCCACCTCCAGCTGAAAATCGGGAGATTTTCGGGAGAATATTTGTCCCGGGAGGTTTTAGGGAGAGGCGCTGAATTTCGGGAGTCTCCCGGAAAAAAAATCCGGGAGGGTTGGCAAGTATGCTTACAACTCACAATTCAATTCTGATCCTTGGGGTGACGATTCAATTCAACACGATTCTCGAGTCAAACAGATTCTCGTAATGTTTTATGTGGTAAAGATTTTTTAATAAAACCTTTTCAAAACAGGTTACATGTTACAAAAGCAGCTCTTGGCTTGGCTGATGACGTATATGACATATACACACAGCTACTGAGCCGGAGATGGCCTGAAACACGTCCTTTCACAAATGTATTCCTAAAAGTTTAAAAAGTAATTAAGTTAAAAAATGTTAACTATATATATTTTTTCAAATTATTTAAAAATCGAAATAAATAGATTTTGAATGAGAATTGCGATTTAGAGATGGGTTCATATTTAAAAAAAATAAATTCTTCATATCAATTTTTGAAAATTATGATTTTGAATTGGAATAAATGAGAAACCATTTTTTCAGCACTACATTGCATTTATAGACAGCAGAACTCACTGTTACTATACAAAGATTGTGTTATGTGTTTCATGTTGCTCCATTGCACCAAGAAAAAAAATCCTAGTTTGTGAACCCGTTCTCAAACAATGGCAACAAAAACTATTCTGATTCTGATTCTGAGATGATGACCCGGTCCCACAAAAATGGTTGCATAGAATTGTCCAAAAATATCCTGGCTTAGGTCAAAGGTCAGGAATCTTATGTTCTTCCACAATTTGGCGCTGAACACCCCTGCATACACATGAAGATTATCAAACGCTAATCTGGCCATTTTACCTATTTATTTGACTAATCTTTTCTATAAAGAGTGAGTCACTTAAAGCTGGTGTAGAATTGTGTGTCCGATATTATATAAAATATATCTATATAAGATAAGATAAGGACTAAACATGCATGTCAGTGATTTCAAACTACACTCACACAACAATAAGAAGCGAGCCTCCTATGGCAGTGCAGCCGCAATATTTTATCGACGGGCGCGGTGGCGCGCGCCTGTAATCCAAGCTACTGGGAGGCTGAGGCTGGCGGATCGTTTGAGCTCAGGAGCTCTGAGCTGCAGCGGACTATGTCGATCGGGTGTCCGCACTAAGCTCGGTATCGATATGGTGCTCCTGGGGGAGCCCGGGCCCACCAGGTCGTCTAAGGAGGGGTGCACCGGCCCAGGTCGGCAACGGAGCAGGTCAAAGCCCCCGTGCCGCTCAGTAGTGGGATCGCGCCTGTGAATAGACGCTGTAGTGCAGCCTGTGCAATAAAGCGGGACTCACTCTCTTTTACCAACATCAGCCATTCAAAAACACATTTCACCTTCTTTATTTATTTATTTTTTTGGAAAACAAATTTGCAGCGCCACTTTCAACGCTTTAATTACACTCAAAAACCACTGTCCTGTAGCACCTCCGCCTGGACAAAAGTGGAACTGCACCCACACCAAACACCAGTCTCTTGCTAAAAACACACCTGCTTTTATCAGAATTGGACTAAAAATACGTTTTGGTTTTTATCTTGTTTTACCACAACCGTTTTTTGCTAGAATTTGCTGATCTTTTGTTCTTAAAATCTTTCCTAAAAAATGACATTTTGATACATTTTTAGTTTCAAATTATACATTTTTTTGCTATCAATTATTGAACATTTTTAATCGATTTTGAATTGGAATAATGAGAATTGATATGAATGTGAATTTACTTTTTTTTTTAGCACCCCTAGTAAACTTAAAACTACATTGCATTTATAGACAGTGGAACTGAAAAGTAACTGTCACATCCCATACAACACTATTCTCCAGTCTAACTGATTCTAGCAATGTATTATTTAATTTAAAAAATGTAATAAAATCTTTTCTAAACAGGTTACAAAAGCTCAGCCGTAGATAGCCAAAAAAAATAAATTGAAAACTTGATTCTTTAAAAGAAAACTTAATTTCATTTCATTTGATATTACTTTTTTATTTAAATCGATTTTTGAAAATTATGAAATTTTAAATCGGATTTATGAGAATTGCAAGATATGGAATTGGCCTAAAAACATTTATTTTTAATCTTTATTATGTCCAAAAAAAAAAGAAAGTTTCAATTTGATTTAATTTAGTTTGAAATTATTCATACTTTTTTAATCGATTTTTGAAATGATTAATCGATTCTGAATCAGAATGAATGAGAATCGTGATTTTGATTTTTGTAACCTGTTTTGAAAAGTTTTTATTATCCTTTTAATACCAAATAATATATTGTGAGAATCAGTTTGAATCAAGAATCGTGTTGAATGAAGAGTCGATTCTGAATCAAATCGTCATCTCGAGAATCGGAATCAGATCAAATTGTGAGTTGCTGTAAGATTCCTGTCCCTAATACAAAGATGAGGACTCATTGTTAAAACTAACTAAGGTTAACAAAATCATTTGATGCAAAAGTCAAAACGGTTGAAGATTTGATGTAAAAGTCGTGGGAGGAATTCATGACCCAAACAAGTACAGGACTAAATAGTATTCTAAATAATATTTAGTAAAAATAATAATATCTTTAGTTTTTTTCTTTTTCTTATTTTGGTGTGTTTATATCCAGTATAACGCCTCACAAGCCAAACATTGATGGGAAGTTTAAAAAAAGAATGGTGATGATAACCATTAGAGATGTGAATCTTACAACTCACAATTCAATTCTGATCCTTGGGGTGACGATTCAATTCAACACGATTCTCGAGTCAAACAGATTCTCGTAATGTTTTATGTGGTAAAGATTTTTTAATAAAACCTTTTCAAAACAGGTTACATGTTACAAAAGCACCTCTTGGCTTGGCTGATGACGTATATGACATATACACACAGCTACTGAGCCGGAGATGGCCTTAAACACGTCCTTTCACAAATGTATTCCTAAAAGTTTAAAAAGTAATTTAGTTAAAAAATGTTAACTATATATATTTTTTCTAATTATTTAAAAATCGAAATAAATAGATTTTGAATGAGAATTGCGATTTAGAGATGGGTTCATATTTAAAAAAAAAAAATTCTTCATATCAATTTTTGAAAATTATGATTTTGAATTGGAATAAATGAGAAACAATTTTTTCAGCACTACATTGCATTTATAGACAGCAGAACTCACTGTTACTATACAAAGATTGTGTTATGTGTTTCATGTTGCTCCATTGCACCAAGAAAAAAAATCCTAGTTTGTGAACCCGTTCTCAAACAATGGCAATAAAAACTATTCTGATTCTGATTCTGAGATGATGACCCGGTCCCACAAAAATGGTTACATAGAATTGTCCAAAAATATCCTGGCTTAGGTCAAAGGTCAGGAATCTTATGTTCTTCCACAATTTGGCGCTGAACACCCCTGCATACACATGAAGATTATCAAACGCTAATCTGGCCATTTTACCTATTTATTCGGCTAATCTTTTCTATAAAGCATACTTGCCAACCCTCCCGAATTTTCCGGGAGACTCCCGAAATTCAGCGCCTCTCCCGAAAACCTCCCGGGACAAATATTCTCCCGAAAATCTCCTGATTGCAGACCTGAGTGAGGACAGCCTTTTTTCATGACGGGAGGACAACAGGGTGACAAGAACTAAATCATCCAGACTAGAGATAAATTGTATTATGTTTATCTTACCTAAAAATAAATATATTTATTAATTAAAAAAAAAAAAAAAACTAAATATATTTTTACTATATTTTGCTAAAAACATCAAAATTAATTGTATTTTTATTTGTATTTTTTCGTGGCTCCTTATTACATCCAGCCATAGAATTATACATTAAAATAAACATATTTGACATAATTGATTTTAAATTATCATAATAATTCATTTAAAATGACCATATTTAATTATTAAAATAACTGCTTGTTTATCAACAACTTTAGCATTTTATTCATTACATTTTGAAACTCTCAGAAGCCAAGTTATGTTATATTCCTTAATATTTATTTATGCAAGTTTGAAGTATCAATTATCTAAACACAGTTTGTTTGCATATTTTCAGGATGTATATATATATATATATATATATATATATATATATATATATATATATATATATATATATATATGTATGAAATACTTGACTTGGTGAATTCTAGCTGTCAATATACTCCTCCCCTCTTAACCACGCCCCCAACCACGCCCCGCCCCACCCCTGACCACGCCCCCAGCCCCCACCTCCCGAAATCGGAGGTCTCAAGGTTGGCAAGTATGCTATAAAGAGTGAGTCACTTAAAGCTGGTGTAGAATTGTGGGTCCAATATTATATAAAATATATCTATTTAAGATAAGATAAGGACTAAACATGCATGTCAGTGATTTCAAACTACACTCACACAACAATAAGAAGCGAGCCTCCTATGGCAGTGCAGCCGCAGTTTTGTTGTATTACCACTAGATGATAAAACCACTATGAGAAGGAGGTATGAGCGCCGGGCGCGGTGGCGCGCGCCTGTAATCCAAGCTACTGGGTGGCTGAGGCTGGTGGATCGTTTGAGCTCAGGAGCTCTGAGCTGCAGCGGACTATGTCGATCGGGTGTCCGCACTAAGCTCGGTATCGATATGGTGCTCCTGGGGGAGCCCGGGCCCACCAGGTCGTCTAAGGAGGGGTACACCGGCCCAGGTCGGCAACGGAGCAGGTCAAAGCCCCCGTGCCGCTCAGTAGTGGGATCGCGCCTGTGAATAGACGCTGTAGTGCAGCCTGTGCAATAAAGCGGGACTCACTCTCCTTTACCAACATCAACCATTTCACCTTCTTTATTTATTTATTTTTTTGTAAAACAAATTTGCAGCACCACTTTCAACGCTTTAATTACACTCAAAAAACACTGTCCTGTAGCACCTCCGCCTGGACAAAAGTGGAACTGCACCCACACCAAACACCAGTCTCTTGCTAAAAACACACCTGCTTTTATCAGAATTGGACTAAAAATGTTATCTTGTTTTACCACAACCGTTTTTTGCTAGAATTTGCTGATCTTTTGTTTTTAAAATCTTTCCTAAAAAATGACATTTTAATACATTTTTAGTTTCAAATTATACTTTTTTTTTGCTATCAATTATTGAACATTTTTAATCGATTTTGAATTGGAATAATGAGAATTGATATGAATGTGAATTGACTTTTTTTTTAGCACCCCTAATAAACCTAAAACTACATCGCATTTATAGACAGTGGAACTGAAAAGTAACTGTCACATCCCATACAACACTATTCTCCAGTCTAACTGATTCTAGCAATGTATTATTTAATTTAAAAAATGTAATAAAATCTTTTCTAAACAGGTTACAAAAGCTCAACCGTAGATAGCCAAAAAAAATAAATTGAAAACTTGATTCTTTAAAAAAAAAAAAATTATTTCATTTCATTTGATATTAAATTATTTTTCTTTTTAAATCTATTTAAATCGATTTTTGAAAATTATGAAATTTTAAATCGGATTTATGAGAATTGCAAGATATGGAATTGGCCTAAAAACATTTTTTTTTTTTTCTTTTTATGTCCAAAAAAAAAAAGAACGTTTCAATTTGATTTAATTTAGTTTGAAATTATTCATACTTTTTTAAACGATTTTTGAAATGATTAATCGATTCTGAATCAGAATGAATGAGAATCGTGATTTTGATTTTTGTAACCTGTAACCTGTTTTGAAAAGTTTTTATTATCATTTTAATACCAATAAATATATTGTGAGAATCAGTTTGAATCAAGAATCGTGTTGAATCAAGAGTTGATTCTGAATCAAATCGTCATCTCGAGAATCGGAATCAGATCAAATTGTGAGTTGCTGTAAGATTCCTGTCCCTAATACAAAGATGAGGACTCATTGTTAAAACTAACTATGGTTAACAAAATCATTTGATGCAAAAGTCAAAACGGTTGAAGATTTGATGTAAAAGTCGTGGGAGGAATTCATGACCCAAACAAGTACAGGACTAAATAGTATCCTAAATAATATTTAGTAAAAATAATATCTTTAGTTGTTTTCTTTTTCTTATTTTGGTGTGTTTATATCCAGTATAACGCCTCACAAGCCAAACATTGATGGGAAGTTTAAAAAAAGAATGGTGATGATAACCATTAGAGATGTGAATCTTACAACTCACAATTCAATTCTGATCCTTGGGGTGACGATTCAATTCAACACGATTCTCGAGTCAAACAGATTCTCGTATTGTTTTATTTGGTAAAGATTTTTTAATAAAACCTTTTCAAAACAGGTTACATGTTACAAAAGCAGCTCTTGGCTTGGCTGATGACGTATATGACATATACACACAGCTACTGAGCCGGAGATGGCCTTAAACACGTCCTTTCACAAATGTATTCCTAAAAGTTTAAAAAGTAATTTAGTTAAAAAATGTTAACTATATATATTTTTTCAAATTATTTAAAAATCGAAATAAATAGATTTTGAATGAGAATTGCGATTTAGAGATGGGTTCATATTTAAAAAAATTAATTCTTTATATCGATTTTTGAAAATGATGATTCGATTTTGAATCGGAATAAATGAGAATCCCGATTGGGATGTGAAACCATTTTTTTCAGCACTACATTGCATTTATAGACAGCAGAACTCAAATGCCACTGTTACTATACAAAGATTGTGTTATGTGTTTTATGTTGCACCATTGCACCAAGAAAAATTTGAGTTTGTGAACGCGTTCTCCATACTTGCCAACCCTCCCGGATTTTCCGGGAGACTCCCGAAATTCAGCGCCTCTCCCGAAAACCTCCCGGGACAAATTTTCTCCCGAAAATCTCCCGAAATTCAGGCGGACTCAGGTCCTCCACAATATAAAAAAACGTACCTGCCCAATCACATTATAACTATAGAATGATGGATGGCGAGTTCTTGGTTTCTTATGTGGGTTTATTGTGAGGCAGTTTCATTAACGTCCTCCCAGCGTGGCAACAACACACAACAACAGCAGTCACTTTTTGGTATACCGTAAAGCAGTTCGTCTGCCGTAAACAGCAATGTTGTGACACTCTTAAACAGGACAATACTGCCATCTAGTGCATTTGATGAAAGCACTTTTGTGCGTGCCACACAGCAATGCATCATCAGAGAGGGTGTTCAGCATGGTTCGAAAAATAGTGACAGAGAATAGAACAAGGATGGACAATTCAACCCTTAACTCAACAATGAGTAGATGAGTGTTATGTGTGTGTGTATATGTGTAAATAAATGAACACTGAAATTCAAGTATTTATTTTATATATATATATATATATATATATATATATATATATATATATATATATATATATATATATATATATATATATATATATATATAGCTAGAATTCACTGAACATCAAGTATTTCTTATATATATATATAAATATATATATATATATATATATATATATATATATATATATATATATATATATATATATGTGAAATACTTGACTTGGTGAATTCTAGCTGTAAATATACTCCTCCCCTTTTAGCCACGCCCCCGTCCCACCCCGACCACGCCCACCCCCACCCCCTACCTCCCGAAATCGGAGGTCTCAAGGTTGGCAAGTATGCCGTTCTCAAACAATGGCAATAAAAACTATTCTGATTCTGATTTGATGACCCGGTCCCACAAAAATGGTTGCATAGAATTGTCCAAAAATATCCTGGCTTAGGTCAAAAGTTAGGAATCTTATGTTCTTCCACAATTTGCCGCTGTACGCCCCTGCATACACATGAAGATTATCAAATGCTAATCTGGCCATTTTACCTATTTATTTGACTAATC
Source organism: Nerophis lumbriciformis (assembly GCF_033978685.3). NCBI lineage: Eukaryota > Metazoa > Chordata > Actinopteri > Syngnathiformes > Syngnathidae > Nerophis > Nerophis lumbriciformis. Next base: position 11,551,210 of record NC_084579.2, on the reverse strand, counting down.
TTTTCTATAAAGAGTGAGTCACTTAAAGCTGGTGTAGAATTGTGTGTCCGATATTATATAAAATATATCTATATAAGATAAGATAAGGACTAAACATGCATGTCAGTGATTGCAAACTACACTCACACAACAATAAGAAGCGAGCCTCCTATGGCAGTGCAGCCGCAGTTTTGTTGTATCACCACTAGATGATAAAACCCCTATGAGAAGACTATATGATCGCCGGGCGTGGTGGCGCGCGCCTGTAATCCAAGCTACTGGGAGGCTGAGGCTGGCGGATCGTTTGAGCTCAGGAGCTCTGAGCTGCAGCGGACTATGTCGATCGGGTGTCCGCACTAAGCTCGGTATCGATATGGTGCTCCTGGGGGAGCCCGGGCCCACCAGGTCGTCTAAGGAGGGGTGCACCGGCCCAGGTCGGCAACGGAGCAGGTCAAAGCCCCCGTGCCGCTCAGTAGTGGGATCGCGCCTGTGAATAGACGCTGTAGTGCAGCCTGTGCAATAAAGCGGGACTCACTCTCTTTTACCAACATCAACCATTCAAAAACACATTTCGCCTTCTTTATTTATTTTTATTTTTATATATTTTTTTGCGGCGCCACTTTCAACGCTTTAATTACACTCAAAAAACACTGTCCTTTAGCACCTCCGCCTGGAGAAAAGTGGAACTGCACCTACACCAAACACCAGTCTCTACGATTTATGCAATAGTCAAAAGTGGAAAGACATGTAAAATCTTGCTAAAAACACACATGCTTTTATCAGAATATGACTAAAAATACGTTCTGGTTTCCATCTTGTTTTACCACAACCGTTTTTTGCTAGAATTTGCTGATCTTTTGTTTTTAAAATCTTTCCTAAAAAATGACATTTTAATACATTTTTAATTTCAAATTATACATTTTTTTTGCTATCAATTATTGAAAATTTTTAATCGATTTTGAATTGGAATAATGAGAATTGATATGAATGTGGATTGACTTTTTTTTTAGCACCCCTAATAAACCTAAAACTACATCGCATTTATAGACAGTGGAACTGAAAAGTAACTGTCACATCCCATACAACACTATTCTCCAGTCTAACTGATTCTAGCAATGTATTATTTAATTTAAAAAAATGTAATAAAATCTTTTCTAAACAGGTTACAAAAGCTCAGCCGTAGATAGCCAAAAAAAAATTAATTGAAAACTTGATTCTTTAAAAAAAAAAAAATTTTTATTTCATTTGATATTAAATTATTTTTCTTTTTAAATCTATTTAAATCGATTTTTGAAAATTATGAAATTTTAAATCGGATTTATGAGAATTGCAAGATATGGAATTGGCCTAAAAACATTTATTTTTTATTTTTATTATGTCCCAAAAAAAAATAACGTTTCAATTTGATTTAATTTAGTTTGAAATTATTCATACTTTTTTAATCGATTTTTGAAATGATTAATCGATTCTGAATCAGAATGAATGAGAATCGTGATTTTGATTTTTGTAACCTGTAACCTGTTTTGAAAAGTTTTTATTATCATTTTAATACCAATAACTATATTGTGAGAATCAGTTTGAATCAAGAATCGTGTTGAATCAAGACTCGATTCTGAATCAAATCGTCATCTCGAGAATCGGAATCAGATCAAATTGTGAGTTGCTGTAAGATTCCTGTCCCTAATACAAAGATGAGGACTCATTGTTAAAACTAACTATGGTTAACAAAATCATTTGATGCAAAAATCAAAACGGTTGAAGATTTGATGTAAAAGTCGTGGGAGGAATTCATGACCCAAACAAGTACAGGACTAAATAGTATTCTAAATAATATTTAGTAAAAATAATAATATCTTTAGTTTTTTTCTTTTTCTTATTTTGGTGTGTGTATATCCAGTATAACGCCTCACAAGCCAAACATTGATGAGAAGTTTAAAAAAAGAATGGTGATGATAACCATTAGTCCTTTCACAAATGTATTCCTAAAAGTTTATAAAGTAATTTAGTTAAAAAATGTTAACTATATATATTTTTTCTAATTATTTAAAAATCGAAATAAATAGATTTTGAATGAAAATTGCGATTTAGAGATGGGTTCATATTTAAAAAAAATTAATTCTTTATATCGATTTTTGAAAATGATGATTCGATTTTGAATTGGAATACATGAGAAACAATTTTTTCAGCACTACATTGCATTTATAGACAGCAGAACTCACTGTTACTATACAAAGATTGTGTTATGTGTTTTATGTTGCTCCATTGCACCAAGAAAAAAATCCTAGTTTGTGAACCCGTTCTCAAACAATGGCAATAAAAACTATTCTGATTCTGATTCTGATTCTGAGATGATGACCCGGTCCCACAAAAATGGTTGCATAGAATTGTCCAAAAATATCCTGGCTTAGGTCAAAAGTCAGGAATCTTATGTTCTTCCACAATTTGCCGCTGTACGCCCCTGCATACACATGAAGATTATCAAATGCTAATCTGGCCATTTTACCTATTTATTTGACTAATCTTTTCTATAAAGAGTGAGTCACTTAAAGCTGGTGTAGAATTGTGTGTCCAATATTATATAAAATATATCTATATAAGACAGTGACGTGCAGTCACTAGAGGCAGGTGAGGCGGGGCCTCACCTGCCATCATGGAAAGAAAAAAAATGTAAAAAGAAAAAAAAAATTTAAATTGTTATATGTATCCAGTGATTATACTATAAAGTTATTTTCCATTTAACTTCACCAGTTTTAGATTATTTTTTTATTCAAAATCGCTGAATTTTCACATTTGCCGTTCAAATACTGAGAAGAGACGGTGCGGTGAACAGCAGCCAGTTGAGGCACGTCACTCAGTGCCGCAACATGGATTGCGCAATGACTCGGCTAACTGCTGGCCTGCTGTGCAGTGAGACCGTATTGCTATATGAATTATATTATACATTTCCATAGTTTAGTTAGCTGAGGTATATAATGTACAGTGTATTTTGTCAACAACTGTATGTGTGTAACGTATTTCTTGTGCTGAGCGATCATAAAACGGCTGCAAAAGACGCACTGGCTGAGGCTCGCCTCCTGCACCCCCGTCATAGAATTGTTATATCAACTAAAGCCCACACTTAAACTTTCCACGTGCAAGATTGAATCTATTTAAAAAAATTATTTCATAAGAAGCCAAAAAGTGCAAAAACAATAATGTTGGTGTTGGAGGAGTTGTGAATGACTGCAGGGACACAACATTAGATACACCTGCAGAATGCAGGTGTACCTAATTCACAACTCCTCCAACACGAACATTATTGTTTTTGCACTTTTTGGCTTCTTATTAAATAACTTTTGTAACCTATTTTCATGGGCTTTCCTCTTTGTGATGTTAAGTTCCTGTTATGCGCTGTTATACAGTATATGCCTTGAGCTCTTATTTTGAAGGCGCTAAGAGCGGAAGTGATGACACGTTGCGGAGGTTTTTGAAAGAAGGTAAATAAAGTGGTCCTCGTGTAAACTGGAGCCTCCGTGTTTGTTATTTTGTAGTTTCATACAGTATAGGCGACATTTATAAACCCTCGGTTACACTTTTTTAAATAGATTCAATCTTGCACGTGGAAAGTTGAAGTGAGGGCTTTAGTTGCGACGCATGGACTTAATTTCTAAGTAAAGGTAAAACCATAATAACGTTTTTTTAATCAAATGTGCTTTTTTGTGTGCTACAGTTTGTATATGTAAAGTTAAAGTTAAGTTAAAGTACCAATGATTGTCACACACACACTAGGTGTAATGAAATTTGTCCTCTGCATTTGACCCATCCCCTTGTTCACCCCCTGGGAGGTGAGGGGAGCAGTGGGCAGCAGCGGCGCCGCGCCTGGGAATCATTTTTGGTGATTTAACCCCCAATTCCAACCCTTGATGCTGAGTGCCAAGCAGGGAAGAATGCTGGTATGAGCTTTTAAACATAACCCGTTAACTGCTGCCAATCAAATGGTGAATAAGATACTCTTTAGGGTTCATATGTTTGTAAATCTGACTGTAATGAAGTCAGTGCCTCACCAGCCATCAACCTCACCGCACGTCACTGATATAAGATAAGATAAGGACTAAACATGCATGTCAGTGATTGCAAACTACACTCACAAAACAATAAGAAGCGAGCCTCCTATGGCAGTGCAGCCGCAGTTTTGTTGTATCACCACTAGATGATAAAACCCCTATGAGAAGACTGTATGATCGCCGGGCGCGGTGGCGCGCGCCTGTAATCCAAGCTATTGGGAGGCTGAGGCTGGTGGATCGTTTGAGCTCAGGACCTCTGGGCTGCAGCGGACTATGTTGATCGGGTGTCCGCACTAAGCTCGGTATCGATATGGTGCTCCTGGGGGAGCCCGGGCCCACCAGGTCGTCTAAGGAGGGGTGCACCGGCCCAGGTCGGCAACGGAGCAGGTCAAAGCCCCCGTGCCGCTCAGTAGTGTCGCGCCTGTGAATAGACGCTGTAGTGCAGCCTGTGCAATAAAGCGGGACTCACTCTCTTTTACCAACATCAACCATTTAAAACCACATTTCACCTTCTTTATTTATTTATGTTTTTGTAAAACAAATTTGCAGCGCCACTTTCAACGCTTTAATTACACTCAAAAACCACTGTCCTGTAGCACCTCCGCCTGGACAAAAGTGGAACTGCTCCCACACCAAACACCAGTCTCTTGCTAAAAACACACCTGCTTTTATCAGAATTGGACTAAAAATACGTTTTGGTTTTTATCTTGTTTTACCACAACCGTTTTTTGCTAGAATTTGCTGATCTTTTGTTCTTAAAATCTTTCCTAAAAAATGACATTTTAATACATTTTTAGTTTCAAATTATACATTTTTTTGCTATCAATTATTGAACATTTTTAATCGATTTTGAATTGGAATAATGAGAATTGATATGAATGTGAATTTACTTTTTTATTTAGCACCCCTAATAAACCTAAAACTACATCGCATTTATAGACAGTGGAACTGAAAAGTAACTGTCACATCCCATACAACACTATTCTCCAGTCTAACTGATTCTAGCAATGTATTATTTAATTTAAAAAATGTAATAACATCTTTTCTAAACAGGTTACAAAAGCTCAGCCGTAGATAGCCAAAAAAAATAAATTGAAAACTTGATTCTTTAAAAAAAAAACTTAATTTCATTTCATTTGATATTAAATTATTTTTCTTTTTAAATCTATTTAAATCTTTTTTTGAAAATTATGAAATTTTAAATCGGATTTATGAGAATTGCAAGAAAGGGAATTGGCCTAAAAACATTTTTTTATTTTTATTTTTTATGTCCAAAATAAAAAAAGAACGTTTCAATTTGATTTAATTTAGTTTGAAATTATTCATACTTTTTTAAACGATTTTTGAAATGATTAATCGATTCTGAATCAGAATGAATGAGAATCGTGATTTTGATTTTTGTAACCTGTAGCCTGTTTTGAAAAGTTTTTATTATCATTTTAATACCAATAAATATATTGTGAGAATCAGTTTGAATCAAGAATCATGTTGAATCAGGAGTAAATTCTGAATCAAATCGTCATCTCGAGAATCGGAATCAGATCAAATTGTGAGTTGCTGTAAGATTCCTGTCCCTAATACAAAGATGAGGACTCATTGTTAAAACTAACTAAGGTTAACAAAATCATTTGATGCAAAAGTCAAAACGGTTGAAGATTTGATGTAAAAGTCGTGGGAGGAATTCATGACCCAAACAAGTACAGGACTAAATAGTATTCTAAATAATATTTAGTAAAAATAATATCTTTAGTTTTTTCTTTTTCTTATTTTGGTGTGTGTATATCCAGTATAACGCCTCACAAGCCAAACATTGATGGGAAGTTTAAAAAAAGAATGGTGATGATAACCATTAGAGATGTGAATCTTACAACTCACAATTCAATTCTGATCCTTGGGGTGTCGATTCAATTCAACACGATTCTCGAGTCAAACAGATTCTCGTAATGTTTTATGTGGTAAAGATTTTTTAATAAAACCTTTTCAAAACAGGTTACATGTTACAAAAGCAGCTCTTGGCTTGGCTGATGACGTATATGACATATACACACAGCTACTGAGCCGGAGATGGCCTAAAACACGTCCTTTCACAAATGTATTCCTAAAAGTTTAAAAAGTAATTTAGTTAAAAAATGTTAACTATATATATTTTTTCAAATTATTTAAAAATCGAAATAAATAGATTTTGAATGAGAATTGCGATTTAGAGATGGGTTCATATTTAAAAAAAATAAATTCTTCATATCAATTTTTGAAAATTATGATTTTGAATTGGAATAAATGAGAAACCATTTTTTCAGCACTACATTGCATTTATAGACAGCAGAACTCACTGTTACTATACAAAGATTGTGTTATGTGTTTCATGTTGCTCCATTGCACCAAGAAAAAAAATCCTAGTTTGTGAACCCGTTCTCAAACAATGGCAATAAAAACTATTCTGATTCTGATTCTGAGATGATGACCCGGTCCCACAAAAATGGTTGCATAGAATTGTCCAAAAATATCCTGGCTTAGGTCAAAGGTCAGGAATCTTATGTTCTTCCACAATTTGGCGCTGAACACCCCTGCATACACATGAAGATTATCAAACGCTAATCTGGCCATTTTACCTATTTATTTGACTAATCTTTTCTATAAAGAGTGAGTCACTTAAAGCTGGTGTAGAATTGTGTGTCCGATATTATATAAAATATATCTATATAAGATAAGATAAGGACTAAACATGCATGTCAGTGATTTCAAACTACACTCACACAACAATAAGAAGCGAGCCTCCTATGGCAGTGCAGCCGCAATATTTTATCGACGGGCGCGGTGGCGCGCGCCTGTAATCCAAGCTACTGGGAGGCTGAGGCTGGCGGATCGTTTGAGCTCAGGAGCTCTGAGCTGCAGCGGACTATGTCGATCGGGTGTCCGCACTAAGCTCGGTATCGATATGGTGCTCCTGGGGGAGCCTGGGCCCACCAGGTCGTCTAAGGAGGGGTGCACCGGCCCAGGTCGGCAACGGAGCAGGTCAAAGCCCCCGTGCCGCTCAGTAGTGGGATCGCGCCTGTGAATAGACGCTGTAGTGCAGCCTGTGCAATAAAGCGGGACTCACTCTCTTTTACCAACATCAGCCATTCAAAAACACATTTCACCTTCTTTATTTATTTATTTTTTTGGAAAACAAATTTGCAGCGCCACTTTCAACGCTTTAATTACACTCAAAAACCACTGTCCTGTAGCACCTCCGCCTGGACAAAAGTGGAACTGCACCCACACCAAACACCAGTCTCTTGCTAAAAACACACCTGCTTTTATCAGAATTGGACTAAAAATACGTTTTGGTTTTTATCTTGTTTTACCACAACCGTTTTTTGCTAGAATTTGCTGATCTTTTGTTCTTAAAATCTTTCCTAAAAAATGACATTTTAATACATTTTTAGTTTCAAATTATAAATTTTTTTGCTATCAATTATTGAACATTTGTAATCGATTTTGAATTGGAATAATGAGAATTGATATGAATGTGAATTGACTTTTTTTTTAGCACCCCTAATAAACCTAAAACTACATTGCATTTATAGACAGTGGAACTGAAAAGTAACTGTCACATCCCATACAACACTATTCTCCAGTCTAACTGATTCTAGCAATGTATTATTTAATTTAAAAAATGTAATAAAATCTTTTCTAAACAGGTTACAAAAGCTCAACCGTAGATAGCCAAAAAAAATAAATTGAAAACTTGATTCTTTAAAAAAAAACTTAATTTAATTTCATTTGATATTAAATTATTTTTCTTTTTAAATCTATTTAAATCGATTTTTGAAAATTATGAAATTTTAAATCGGATTTATGAGAATTGCAAGATATGGAATTGGCCTAAAAACATTTATTTTTTATTTTTTTTATGTCCAAAAAAAAAAAGAACGTTTCAATTTGATTTAATTTAGTTTGAAATTATTCATACTTTTTTAATCGATTTTTGAAATGATTAATCGATTCTGAATCAGAATGAATGAGAATCGTGATTTTGATTTTTGTAACCTGTAACCTGTTTTGAAAAGTTTTTATTATCATTTTAATACCAAATAATATATTGTGAGAATCAGTTTGAATCAAGAATTGTGTTGAATCGAGACTCGATTCTGAATCAAATTGTCATCTCCAGAATCGGAATCAGATCAAATTGTGAGTTGCTGTAAGATTCCTGTTCCTAATACAAAGATGAGGACTCATTGTTAAAACGAACAAAATCATTTGATGCAAAAGTCAAAACGGTTGAAGATTTGATGTAAAAGTCGTGGGGGGAATTCATGACCCAAACAAGTACAGGACTAAATAGTATTCTAAATAATATTTAGTAAAAATAATAATAACTTTAGTTTTTTTCTTTTTCTTATTTTGGTGTGTGTATATCCAGTATAACGCCTCACAAGCCAAACATTGATGGGAAGTCTAAAAAAAGAATGTTGATGATAACCATTAGAGATGTGAATCTTACAACCATACTTGCCAACCTTGAGACCTCCGATTTCGGGAGGTGGGGGGGTGGGGGGGTGGGGGGCGTGGTTAAGAGGGGAGGAGTATATTGACAGCTAGAATTCACCAAGTCAAGTATTTCAAACATATATATATATATATATATATATATATATATATACATACATACATATATACATACATATACATATATATATATATATATATATATATATATATATATATCCTGAAAATATGCAAACAAAACTGTTTAGATAATTGATACTTCAAACTTGCATAAATAAATCTTAAGGAATATAACATAACTTGGCTTCTGAGAGCTTCAAAATGTGATGAATAAAATGCTAAAGTTGTTGATAAACAAGCAATTATTTTAATAATTAAATATGGTCATTTTAAATGAATTATTATGATCATTTAATTATTAATTATTTCCAATATGTTTATTTTAATGTATAATTCTATGGCTGGATGCAATAAGGAGTCAGAAAAAATACAAATAAAAATACAATTAATTTTGATGTTTTTAGCAAAATATAGTAAAAATGTATTTAGTTTTTTTTTTTTTAATTAATAAATATATAATTTTTTAGGTAAGATAAACATAATAATACAATGTATCTCTAGTCTGGATGATTTAGTTCTTGTCACCCTGTGGTCCTTCCGTCATAAAAAAAAAGGCTGTCCTCACTCAGGTCGCATAAAGCTGGAGGGGGCGTGGCCTCCAGCTCCAGCTGAAAATCGGGAGATTTTCGGGAGAATATTTGTCCCGGGAGGTTTTAGGGAGAGGCGCTGAATTTCGGGAGTCTCCCGGAAAATTCGGGAGGGTTGGCAAGTATGCTTACAACTCACAATTCAATTCTGATCCTTGGGGTGACGATTCAATTCAACACGATTCTCGAGTCAAACAGATTCTCGTAATGTTTTATGTGGTAAAGATTTTTTAATAAAACCTTTTCAAAACAGGTTACATGTTACAAAAGCAGCTCTTGGCTTGGCTGATGACGTATATGACATATACACACAGCTACTGAGCCGGAGATGGCCTTAAACACGTCCTTTCACAAATGTATTCCTAAAAGTTTAAAAAGTAATTTAGTTAAAAAATGTTAACTATATATTTTTTTTCAAATTATTTAAAAATCGAAATAAATAGATTTTGAATGAAAATTGCGATTTAGAGATGGGTTCATATTTTAAAAAAATTAATTCTTTATATCGATTTTTGAAAATGATGATTCGATTTTGAATTGGAATACATGAGAAACAATTTTTTCAGCACTACATTACATTTATAGACAGCAGAACTCACTGTTACTATACAAAGATTGTGTTATGTGTTTCATGTTGCTCCATTGCACCAAGAAAAAAATCCTAGTTTGTGAACCCGTTCTCAAACAATGGCAATAAAAACTATTCTGATTCCGATTCTGATTCTGAGATGATGACCCGGTCCCACAAAAATGGTTGCATAGAATTGTCCAAAAATATCCTGGCTTAGGTCAAAAGTCAGGAATCTTATGTTCTTCCACAATTTGCCGCTGTACACCCCTGCATACACATGAAGATTATCAAATGCTAATCTGGCCATTTTACCTATTTATTTGACTAATCTTTTCTATAAAGAGTGAGTCACTTAAAGCTGGTGTAGAATTGTGTGTCCAATATTATATAAAATATATCTATATAAGACAGTGACGTGCAGTCACTAGAGGCAGGTGAGGCGGGGCCTCACCTGCCATCATGGAAAGAAAAAAAATGTAAAAAGAAAAAAAAATTTTAAATTGTTATATGTATTCAGTGATTATACTACAAAGTTATTTTCCATTTAACTTCACCAGTTTTAGATTATTTTTTTATTCAAAATCGCTGAATTTTCACATTTGCCGTTCAAATACTGAGAAGAGACGGTGCGGTGAACAGCAGCCAGTTGAGGCACGTCACTCAGTGCCGCAACATGGATTGCGCAATGACTCGGCTAACTGCTGGCCTGCTGTGCAGTGAGACCGTATTGCTATATGAATTATATTATACATTTCCATAGTTTAGTTAGCTGAGGTATATAATGTACAGTGTATTTTGTCAACAACTGTATGTGTGTAACGTATTTCTTGTGCTGAGCGATCATAAAACGGCTGCAAAAGACGCACTGGCTGAGGCTCCAGTAGCCCCGCCTCCTGCACCCCCGCCGTAGAATTGTTGTATCAACTAAAGCCCACACTTAAACTTTCCACGTGCAAGATTTAATCTATTTTAAAAAATTATTTCATAAGAAGCCAAAAAGTGCAAAAACAATAATGTTGGTGTTGGAGGAGTTGTGAATGACTGCAGGGACACAACATTAGATACACCTGCAGAATGCAGGTGTACCTAATTCACAACTCCTCCAACACGAACATTATTGTTTTTGCACTTTTGGCTTCTTATTAAATAACTTTTGTAACCTATTTTCATGGGCTTTCCTCTTTGTGATGTTAAGTTCCTGTTATGCGCTGTTATACAGTATATGCCTTGAGCTCTTATTTTGAAGGCGCTAAGAGCGGAAGTGATGACACGTTGCGGAGGTTTTTGAAAGAAGGTAAATAAAGTGGTCCTTGTGTAAACTGGAGCCTCCGTGTTTGTTATTTTGTAGTTTCATACAGTATAGGCCACATTTATAAACCATCGGTTACACTTTTTTAAATAGATTCAATCTTGCACGTGGAAAGTTTAAGTGAGGGCTTTAGTTGCGGCGCATGGACTTAATTTCTAAGTAAAGGTAAGACCATAATAAAGTTTTTTTAATCAAATTTGCTTTTTTGTGTGCTACAGTTTGTATGTGTAAAGTTAAAGTTAAATTAAAGTACCAATGATTGTCACACACACACTAGGTGTAATGAAATTTGTCCTCTGCATTTGACCCATCCCCTTGTTCACCCCCTGGGAGGTGAGGGGAGCAGTGGGCAGCAGCGGCGCCGCGCCTGGGAATCATTTTTGGTGATTTAACCCCCAATTCCAAGCCTTGATGCTGAGTGCCAAGCAGGGAAGAATGCTGGTATGAGCTTTTAAACATAACCCGTTAACTGCTGCCAATCAAATGGTGAATAAGATACTCTTTAGGGTTCATATGTTTGTAAATCTGACTGTGATGAAGTCAGTGCCTCACCAGCCATCAACCTCACCGCACGTCACTGATATAAGATAAGATAAGGACTAAACATGCATGTCAGTGATTGCAAACTACACTCACACAACAATAAGAAGCGAGCCTCCTATGGCAGTGCAGCCGCAGTTTTGTTGTATCACCACTAGATGATAAAACCCCTATGAGAAGACTGTATTATCGCCGGGCGCGGTGGCGCGCGCCTGTAATCCAAGCTACTGGGAGGCTGAGGCTGGCGGATCGTTTGAGCTCAGGAGCTCTGAGCTGCAGCGGACTATGTCGATCGGGTGTCCGCACTAAGCTCGGTATCGATATGGTGCTCCTGGGGGAGCCCGGGCCCACCAGGTCGTCTAAGGAGGGGTGCACCGGCCCAGGTCGGCAACGGAGCAGGTCAAAGCCCCCGTGCTGCTCAGTAGTGGGATCGCGCCTGTGAATAGACGCTGTAGTGCAGCCTGTGCAATAAAGCGGGACTCACTCTCTTTTACCAACATCAACCATTTTTTTTCTCATTTTTTTTCTTTTTTGCGGCACCACTTTCAATGCTTTAATTACACTCAAAAAACAATGTCCTGTAGCACCTCCGCCTGGAGAAAAGTGGAACTGCACCCACACCAAACACCAGTCTCTACTATTTATGCAATAGTCAAAAGTGGAAAGAGATGTAAAACCTTGCTAAAAACACACCTGCTTTTATCAGAATTGGACTAAACATACATTTTGGTTTTCATCTTTTTTTACCACAAGCGCTTTTTTGCAAAAATCTGCAGTTTTTTTTGACAATTATGAATCGATTTTCAATCAGAGTAAAATTGAGAATTATTATTTTGAAAATATTTCAGAAAAAAAAGAATTTTTTTAAATTTATTGTAATTTTATTTATTTTTTTGTTTTTTTGTTTTTTATCAATTATTGAAAAATTTGAATCAATTTCGAATCTGATTAATGAGAATCGTGATTTGAATGTGAATCGATTTTTTTTCAGCAGCCCTAATAAACATAAAACTACATTGCAAAAAGGATTTTTTTAGGCCATCTACGAATTGCCATCCTCATTTAAAATCCAGTCATCATTTTCTGAAATTGATTTAAAAAAAAAAAAGTTGAATTAATATTTTTTTTTTTTTTTTTTTTTTTTTTTTAAGAATACATTTTTGAAAGGACGTGTTTTAGGCCATCTCCGGCTCAGTAGCTGTGTGTATATGTCATATACGTCATCAGCCAAGCCAAGAGGCGCTTTTGTAACATGTAACCTGTTTTGCAAAGGTTTTATTAAAAAATCTTTGCCGAATAAAATATTACGAGAATTTGTTTGACTTGAGAATCGTGTTGAATTGAATCGTCACCCCAAGGATCGAAATCGAATTGTGAGTCGTAAGATTCACATCTCTAATGGTGATCATCACCATTCTTTTTTTAAACTTGTCATCAATGTTTATTGACAACGTTATACTGGATACTGAAACACACCAAAAAAAAAAAAAAAAAAAAATATATATATATATATATACTGTATATATATATATATATTATTATTTTTACAAAATATTATTTAGGATACGATTTAGTCCTGTACCACGACTTTTACATCAAATCTTCAACCGTTTTGACTTTTGCATCAAATAATTTTGTTAACCATAGTTAGTTTTAACAATGAGTCCTCATCTTTGTATTAGGGACAGGAATCTTACAGCAACTCACAATTTGATCTGATTCTGATTCTCAAGATGACAATTTGATTCAGAATCGACTCTTGATTCAACACGATTCTTGATTCAAACTGATTCTCACAATATATTATTTGGTATTAAAATGATAATAAAACCTTTTCAAAGCAGGTTACAGGTTACAAAAGCTCCTCTTGGCTGCTGATGTATGATGTATACGCACAGCAAGTAAGCACAGAAAAATATATTTTTTTAAATTGATTATTTAAAAAATGTATTTTTGTAAATCCATCCATCCATCCATCCATCCATCTTCTTCCGCTTATCCGAGGTCGGGTCGCGGGGGCAGCAGCCTAAGCAGGGAAGCCCAGACTTCCCTCTCCCCAGCCACTTCGTCCAGCTCCTCCCGGGGGATCCCGAGGCGTTCCCAGGCCAGCCGGGAGAGATAGTCTTCCCAGCGTGTCCTGGGTCTTCCCCGTGGCCTCCTACCGGTCGGACGTGCCCGAAACACCTTCCTAGGGAGGCGTTCGGGTGGCATCCTGACCAGATGCCCGAACCACCTCATCTGGCTCCTCTCGATGTGGAGGAGCAGCGGCTTTACTTTGAGCTCCCCCCGGATGACAGAGCTTCTCACCCTATCTCTAAGGGAGAGCCCCGCCACCCGACGGAGGAAACTCATTTCGGCCGCTTGTACCCGTGATCTTGTCCTTTCGGTCATAACCCAAAGCTCATGACCATAGGTGAGGATGGGAACGTAGATCGACCGGTAAATTGAGAGCTTTGCCTTCCGGCTCAGCTCCTTCTTCACCACAACGGATCGATACAGCGTCCGCATTACTGAAGACGCCGCACCGATCCGCCTGTCGATCTCACGATCCACTCTTTTTGTAAATCGATTTTTGAAAATTATGAATCAATTTAGAATCGTGATTGGGATGTGATAGTGACATTTGAGATCTGCAATGTAGATCTATGGTTTTTAGGGGTGCTGAAAACAATCGAATCACATCCAAATCACGATTCTCACTCATTCTGATTCAAAATCGATTAATAATTTCAAAAATCGATTAAAAAAGTATGAATAATTTTTAAACTAAATTAAATCAAATTGAAATGTTGTTGTTTATTTAGACATAATAAAAATAAAAAATAAATGTTTTTTTGGCCAATTCCATATCTAGCAATTCTCATTAATCCGATTCATAATTTTCAAAAATTGATTTAAATAGATTAAAAAATAATAATAATAATTTAATATGAAATTAAATTAAGTTTTTTTTAAAGAATCGTGTTTTAAAAATATTGAGCTTTTGTAACCTGTTTTGAAAAGGTTTTATTAAATTTCTTTAATTAAATAATACATTGCTAGAATCAGTTTGACTGGAGAATAGTGTTGTATGGGATGTGACAGTTACTATTCAGTTCCACTGTCTATAAATGCAATGTAGTTTTAGGTTTATTAGGGGTGCTAAAAAAAGTAAATTCACATTCATATCAATTCTCATTATTCCAATTCAAAATCGATTTCAATAATTGATTGCAAAAAAAATGTATAATTTGACACTAAAAATGAATTAAAATGTCCTTTTTTAGGACAGATTTTAAAAACAAAAGCTTTTAGGCCATTGCCATATTGTGATTCTCATTTGCTCCGATTCAAAATGGATTCATAATTGTCAAAAAACAGTAAATTCTAGCAAAAAAACGGTTGTGGTAAAACAAGATGGAAACCAGAACGTATTTTTAGTCATATTCTGATAATAGCAGGTGTGTTTTTAGCAAGGTTTTACATCTCTTTCCACTTTTGACTATTGCAGAAATAGTAGAAACTAGTGTTTTGTTTGGGTGAAACTAAAAATAAATTAAAATGTCCTTTTTTAGGAAAGATTTAAAAAAAAAAGAAGTTATTCTCATTTTGAAAATAATTTCATAATTGTCAAAAAACAACAAATTTGAGCAAAAATCTTTTGTATTAAAACAAGATGAAAACCAAAACTTATTTTTAGTCGAATTCTTATAGAAGCATGTGTGTTTTTAGCAAGATTTTACATCTCTTTCCACTTTTGACTATTGCATAAATAGTAGAAACTAGTGTTTTGTTTGGGTGAAATTGAAATAAATTAAAATGTCCTTTTTTAGGAAAGATTAAAAAAAACAAAAACAATGTTATTCTCATTTTGAAAATCAATTCATAATTGTCAAAAAACAGCAAATTCGAGCAAAAAACTTTTGTAGTAAAACAAGATGAAAACCAAAACCTATTTTTAGTCGAATTCTTATAGAAGCATGTGTTTTTTTAGCAAGATTTTACATCTCTTTCCACTTTTGACTATTGCATAAATAGTAAAGACTCGTGTTTTGTTTGGGTGACACTAAAAATAAATTAAAATGTCCTTTTTTAGGAAATATTTTTTTTAAAGAAAATAAAAGTTATTCTCATTTTGAAAATCAATTCATTATTGTCAAAAACCCCCCAGCTAATTTTAGCAAAAAACTGTTGTGGTGAAACAAAATGAAAACCAAAACGTATTTTTAGTCGCATTCTGATAAAAGCAGGTGTGTTTTTAGCAAGATTTTACATCTCTTTCCACTTTTGACTATTGCATAAATAGTACAGACTCGTGTTTTGTTTGGGTGAAACTAAAAATAAATTAAAATGTCCTTTTTTAGGAAAGATTTAAAAAAATAAATAAATTATTATCATTTTGAAAATCAAATCATAATCGTCAAAAAAAACAGCAAATTCTAGCAAAAAAAACTGTTGCGGTAAAACAAGATGAAAACCAAAACTTATTTTTAGTCGAATTCTGATAAAATCATGTGTGTTTTTAGCAAGATTTTACATCTCTTTCCACTTTTGACTATTGCATAAATAGTAGAGACTCGTGTTTTGTTTGGGTGAAATTGAAATAAATTAAAATGTCCTTTTTTTAGGAAAGATTAAAAAAACAAAAAAACAATGTTATTCTCATTTTGAAAATCAATACATAATTGTCAAAAAACAGCAAATTCGAGCAAAAAACTTTTGTAGTAAAACAAGATGAAAACCGAAACCTATTTTTAGTCGAATTCTTATAGAAGCATGTGTGTTTTTAGCAAGATTTTACATCTCTTTCCACTTTTGACTATTGCATAAATAGTAGAGACTCGTGTTTTGTTTGGGTGAAACTAAAAATAAATTAAAATGTCCTTTTTTAGGAAAGATTTAAAAAAAAAAAAAAATTATTATCATTTTGAAAATCAAATCATAATCGTCAAAAAAAACAGCAAATTCTAGCAAAAAAAACTGTTGCGGTAAAACAAGATGAAAACCAAAACTTATTTTTAGTCGAATTCTGATAAAAGCAGGTGTGTTTTTAGCAAGATTTTACATCTCTTTCCACTTTTGACTATTGCAGAAATAGTAGAGACTGGTGTTTGGTGTGGGTGCAGTTCCACTTTTCTCCAGGCGGAGGTGCTAAAGGACAGTGTTTTTTTTAGTGTTTCTTAGCGTTGAAAGTGGCGCCGCAAAAAAATATATAAAAATAAAAATAAATGAAGAAGGCGAAATGTGTTTTTGAATGGCTGATGTTGGTAAAAGAGAGTGAGTCCCGCTTTATTGCACAGGCTGCACTACAGCGTCTATTCACAGGCGCGATCCCACTACTGAGCGGCACGGGGGCTTTGACCTGCTCCGTTGCCGACCTGGGCCGGTGCACCCCTCCTTAGACGACCTGGTGGGCCCGGGCTCCCCCAGGAGCACCATATCGATACCGAGCTTAGTGCGGACACCCGATCGACATAGTCCGCTGCAGCTCAGAGCTCCTGAGCTCAAACGATCCGCCAGCCTCAGCCTCCCAGTAGCTTGGATTACAGGCGCGCGCCACCGCGCCCGGCGCTCATACCTACTTCTCATATAGGTTTTAGTGTGCATGCTGGTGACGTCACTGCGCTGGAAACACTCCGCGGCGACATCTAGTGGTGATACAGCAAAACTGCGGCTGCACTGCCATAGGAGGCTCGCTTCTTATTGTTGTTTGCAATCACTGACATGCATGTTTAGTCCTTATCTTATCTTATATAGATATACTTTATATAATATTGGACACACAATTCGACACCTTTTTTCTATAAAGAGTGAGTCACTTCAAGGTGACTCCCTCTTTATAGAAAAGATAAGCCAAATAAATAGGTAAAATGGTCATGATAAATTCTGGCCCCACTGACACAAGACTAAAGGGCCCCCCATCCCACCCCACACCCAACATTGCCACCCCATACTCACACAAGTTATGGATGTTATAGATTACATATGCTACGGGTGATATTTTGGGTAAGTTCCTTTTGTTTGGTTCCATGTTGACTTTGCACAATGCCATACTTGCCAACCTTGAGACCTCCGATTTCGGGGGGTGGGGGTGGGCGTGGTGGGACGGGGGCGTGGTTGGGGGCGTGGCTAAAAGGGAAGGAGTATATTTACAGCGAGAATTCACCAAGTCAAGTATTTCATATATATATATATATATATATATATATATATATATATATATATATATATATATATATATGTATATAAGAAATACTTGACGTTCAGTGAATTCTAGCTATATATATATATATTTATTTTATTATATTATATATATATATATATATATATATATATATATATATATATAAAATAAATACTTGAATTTCAGTGTTCATTTATTTACACATATACACACACATAACACTCATCTACTCATTGTTGAGTTAAGGGTTGAATTATACATCCTTGTTCTATTCTCTGTCACTATTTTTTGAACCATGCTGAACACCCTCTCTGATGATGCATTGCTGTGTGGCACCCACAAAAGTGCTTTCATCACAAGCACTAGATGGCAGTATTGTCCTGTTTAAGAGTGTCACAACATTGCTGTTTACGGCAGACGAACTGCTTTACGGTATACCAAAAAGTGACTGCTGTTGTTGTGTGTTGTTGCCACGCTGGGAGGACGTTAATGAAACTGCCTAACAATAAACCCACATAAGAAACCAAGAACTCGCCCTCCATCATTCTATAGTTATAACGTGATTGGGCAGGTACGTTTTTTTATATTGTGGAGGACCTGAGTCCGCCTGAATTTCGGAAGATTTTCGGGAGAAAATTTGTCCCGGGAGGTTTTCGGGAGAGGCGCTGAATTTCGGGAGTCTCCCGGAAAATCCGGGAGGGTTGGCAAGTATGGAGAACGGGTTCACAAACTCGAATTTTTTCTTGGTGCAATGGTGCAACATAAATCACATAACACAATCTTTGTATAGTAGCAGTGGCATTTGAGTTCTGCTGTCTATAAATGCAATGTAGTGCTGAAAAAAATGGTTTCACATCCCAATCGGGATTCTCATTTATTCCGATTCAAAATCGAATCATCATTTTCAAAAATCGATATAAAGAATTCATTTTTTTAAATATGAACCCATCTCTAAATCGCAATTCTCATTCAAAATCTATTTATTTCGATTTTTTAATAATTTGAAAAAATATATATAGTTAACATTTTTTAACTAAATTACTTTTTAAACTTTTAGGAATACATTTGTGAAAGGACGGGTTTTAGGCCATCTCCGGCTCAGTAGCTGTGTGTATATGTCATATACGTCATCAGCCAAGCCAAGAGGCGCTTTTGTAACATGTAACCTGTTTTGAAAAGGTTTTATTAAAAAATCTTTACCACATAAAACATTACGAGAATCTGTTTGACTCGGGAAACATGTTGAATTGAATCGTCACCCCAAGGATCGGAATTGAATTGTGAGTTGTAAGATTCACATCTCTAATGGTTATCATCAACATTCTTTTTTTAAACTTCCCATCAATGTTTGGCTTGTGAGGCGTTATACTGGATGTACACACACCAAAATAAGAAAAAGAAAAATACTAAAGATATTATTATTTTTACTAAATATTATTTAGAATACTATTTAGTCCTGTACTTGTTTGGGTCATGAATTCCTCCCATGACTTTTACATCAAATCTTCAACCGTTTTGACTTTTGCATCAAATGATTTTGTTGACCATAGTTAGTTTTAACAATGAGTCCTCATCTTTGTATTAGGGACAGGAATCTTACAGCAACTCACAATTTGATCTGATTCCGATTCTCGAGATGACGATTTGATTCAGAATCGAGTCTCAATTCAACACGATTCTTGATTCAAACTGATTCTCACAATATATTATTTGGTATTAAAATGATAATAAAAACTTTTCAAAACAGGCTACAGGTTACAAAAATCTAAATTCTCATTCATTCTGATTCAGAATCCATCCATCCATCCATCTTCTTCCGCTTATCCGAGGTCGGGTAGCGGGGGCAGCAGCTTAAGCAGGGAAGCCCAGACTTCCCTCTCCCCAGCCACTTCGTCCAGCTCCTCCCGGGGGATCCCGAGGCGTTCCCAGGCCAGCCGGGAGAGATAGTCTTCCCAGCGTGTCCTGGGTCTTCCCCGTGGCCTCCTACCGGTCGGACGTGCCCGAAACACCTCCCTAGGGAGGCGTTCGGGTGGCATCCTGACCAGATGCCCGAACCACCTCATCTGGCTCCTCTCGATGTGGAGGAGCAGCGGCTTTACTTTGAGCTCCCCCCGGATGGCAGAGCTTCTCACCCTATCTCTAAGGGAGAGCCCCGCCACCCGGCGGAGGAAACTCATTTCGGCCGCTTGTACCTGTGATCCTGTCCTTTCGGTCATGACCCAAAGCTCATGACCATAGGTGAGGATGGGAACGTAGATCGACCAGTAAATCGAGAGCTTTGCCTTCCGGCTCAGCTCCTTCTTCACTACAACGGATCGATACAGTGTCCGCATTACTGAAGACGCCGCACCGATCCGCCTGTCGATCTCACGATCCACTCCTCCCCCACTCGTGAACAAGACTCCGAGGTACTTGAACTCCTCCACTTGGGGCAAGATCTCCTCCCCAACCCGGAGATGGCACTCCACCCTTTTCAGAATCGATTAATCATTTCAAAAATCGATTAAAAAAGTATGAATAATTTCAAACTAAATTAAATCAAATTGAAACGTTCTTTTTTTTTTTTTGGACATAACAAAAATAGAAAATAAATGTTTTTAGGCCAATTCCATATCTTGCAATTCTCATAAATCCGATTTAAAATTTCATAATTTTCAAAAATCGATTTAAATAGATTTAAAAAAAAAAAAAGTAATATCAAATGAAATGAAATTAAGTTTTTTTTAAAGAATCAAGTTTTAAATTTATTTTTTGGTTATCTACGGCTGAGCTTTTGTAACCTGTTTATAAAAGATTTTATTACATTTTTTAAATTAAATAATACATTGCTAGAATCAGTTAGACTGGAGAATAGTGTTGTATGGGATGTGACAGTTACTTTTCAGTTCCACTGTCTATAAATGCGATGTAGTTTTAGGTTTATTAGGGGTGCTAAAAAAAAGTCAATTCTCATTATTCCAATTCAAAATCGATTTAAAATGTTCAATAATTGATAGCAAAAAAAAATTTATAATTTGAAACAAAAAATTAACTAAAATGTCATTTTTTAGGAAAGATTTTAAAAACAAAAGATCAGCAAATTCTAGCAAAAAACGGTTGTGGTAAAACAAGATAAAAACCAAAACGTATTTTTAGTCCAATTCTGATAAAAGCAGGTGTGTTTTTAGCAAGAGACTGGTGTTTGGTGTGGGTGCAGTTCCACTTTTGTCCAGGCGGAGGTGCTACAGGACAGTGGTTTTTGAGTGTAATTAAAGCGTTGAAAGTGGCGCTGCAAATTTGTTTTAGAAAAAAATAAATAAAGAAGGTGAAATGTGTTTTTGAATGGCTGATGTTGGTAAAAGAGAGTGAGTCCCGCTTTATTGCACAG
The DNA here is from genome assembly GCF_033978685.3 of Nerophis lumbriciformis. NCBI lineage: Eukaryota > Metazoa > Chordata > Actinopteri > Syngnathiformes > Syngnathidae > Nerophis > Nerophis lumbriciformis. The sequence continues at coordinate 11,530,040 of NC_084579.2, read as the reverse complement.
GCTGCACTACAGCGTCTATTCACAGGCGCGATCCCACTACTGAGCGGCACGGGGGCTTTGACCTGCTCCGTTGCCGACCTGGGCCGGTGCACCCCTCCTTAGACGACCTGGTGGGCCCAGGCTCCCCCAGGAGCACCATATCGATACCGAGCTTAGTGCGGACACCCGATCGACATAGTCCGCTGCAGCTCAGAGCTCCTGAGCTCAAACGATTCGCCAGCCTCAGCCTCCCAGTAGCTTGGATTACAGGCGCGCGCCACCGCGCCCGGCGCTCAAAGTCACTTCTTATAGGCTTTTTAGCGTGCATGCTGGTGACGTCACTGCGCTGGAAACACTCTGCAGCGACATCTAGTGGTGATACAGCAAAACTGCGGCTGCACTGCCATAGGAGGCTCGCTTCTTATTGTTGTGTGAGTGTAGTTTGAAATCACTGACATGCATGTTTAGTCCTTATCTTATCTTATATAGATAGATATACTTTATATAATATTGGACACACAATTCTACACCAGCTTTGAGTGACTCACTCTTTATAGAAAAGATTAGTCAAATAAATAGGTATAATGGCCAGATTAGCGTTTGATAATCTTCATGTGTATGCAGGGGTGTTCAGCGCCAAATTGTGGAAGAACAAAAGATTCCTGACCTTTGACCTAAACCAGGATATTTTTGGACAATTCTATGCACCTGGGACCGGGTCATCATCTAAGAATCAGAATCAGAATCAGGATAGTTTTTATTGCCATTGTTTGAGAACGGGTTCACAAACTCAGATTTTTCTTAGTGCGATGGTGCAACATAAAACACATAACACAATCTTTGTATAGTAACATGAATTGATTAATGTGGACCCCGACTTAAACAAGTTGAAAAACTTATTGGGGTGTTACCATTTAGTGGTCAATTGTACGGAATATGTACTGTACTGTGCAATCTACTAATAAAAGTTTCAATCAATCAATCAAAACAGTGGCATTTGAGTTCTCCTGTCTATAAATGCAATGTAGTGCTGGAAAAAAATGGTTTCACATCCCAATCGGGATTCTCATTTATTCCGATTCAAAATCGAATCATCATTTTCAAAAATCGATATAGATAATTTATTTTTAAAATATGAACCCATCTCTAATGCTCAATTCTCATTAAAAATCGATTTATTTTGATTTTTAAATAATTTTAAAAAATATTTATAATTACAAATTTTTAACTAAATTACTTTTCAAATTTTTAGGAATACATTTGTGAAAAGACGTGAAAAATATATATAATTATAAATTTTTAACTAAATTACTTTTCAAATGTGTAGGAATACATTTGTGAAAGGACGTGTTTCAGGCCATCTCCGGCTCAGTAGCTGTGTGTATATGTCATATACATCATCAGCCAAGCCAAGAGATGCTTTTGTAACATGTAACCTGTCTTGAAAAGGTTTTATTAAAAAATCTTTATCACTCGAGAATCGTGTTGAATTGAATCGTCACCCCAAGAGTTGGAATCGAATTATGAGGCGTAAGATTCACATCTCTAATGGTTATCATCACCATTCTTTTTTTTTTAAACATGTCATTCTTTTTTTTTTTTTACTTTTCATTGTTGTTTGGCTTGTGAGGCGTTATACTTGATATACCCATAGCAAAAAAGCCAAAGAAAAAGCACCAAAAAAAAAACACATAAAAGATATGACTATGTTTACTAGATATTTTTTAGTATACTATTTACTAGGGCTGTGAATGTTTGGGCACCACACGATTTGATTCGATTCTATTCTTTATTCGATTTAGACTCGATTATCGATTCAAGACATTTATCAATTCTTGGTGGCTGTACAGGACAGATTTAAAAAATAATAACAATTAAAGCTGCAAGCAGCGATGGACGGGACCGACTTTGAGGGCTCATAAAATCCAAACCGGAGCAGTAATTAAAACTCTTTCATCAACTTTTAATCAGAAGGGTTCAATCTCTCTCCTGTGCTAATTTGAAGCCGACACGACAAACCCGCTCAGAGGAGATAATGTTTGAAAAAAGGTTACTGTTTTTACTCAACTTTCGTTTTGAAGGGGGAATTGCAAACTTCCTGTTAATTTTTGCTGGGGGTTGTCAGTGTATGAAATCTAGGTCTAAGTGAGACCTACATAGAGGTTTTTGTTTCATGTCTCTACAACATTCTTACTGGGAGTTAGAGGCAGTTTTGTCTCTGTTTTCTTCCTGGGGGCGCTAGAGCGCAATTTTTTGTTTTTTGATTAGATCGCAATTTTTGCCAGTCCTATTGTGCGTGTCCAATTTGGTGAGTTTTGAAGCATGTTAAGGGGGTCAAATTACAGCTCAAAGAGGCGGCGGTATAATAATAAAACGCTAGAAATTCAATAGGGTCCTCTGTCCCAAAGGGACTCTGTCCCTAATAATAATAATAATAATAATATATACTGTATATATATATATATATATATATATATATATATATATATATATATATATATATATATATATATATATATATATATATATATATATATATTATATTCATTTTTTTATTTTTTATTTTTTTTATATATTTTTTAATAGATTAAGAATTGTTACAAATAATAATTAAATCAATAACCACATTTTTTTTTACAGCCCTACTATTTAGTCCTGTACTTGTTTGGATCATGAATTCCCCCCACTGACTTGTACATCAACTCTTCAAACATTTTGACTTTTGCATCAAATGATTTTGTAAACCTTAGTTAGTTTTAACAATGAGTCCTCATCTTTGTATTAGGGACAGGAATCTTACAACAACTCACAATTCGATCTGATTCCGATTCTCGAGATGACAATTTGATTCAGAATCAATTTTCGCTTCATCACGATCCTTTATTCAAACTGATTCTCACAATATATTATTTGGTACAAACATGATAATAAAACCTTCAGAGATTTAAGCGTGAAACACAAACAGTCAAACAGTTCTTATATTTAGTACCAATAACAACGATAGATGCTTACGAGTTAGCCAACTTGTTAGCCATTTATTGCGATTAAAAAGCGATTCATAATTTTCAAAAATCGCTTTAAAAAGATACAAAATTAATTTAAAATGAAAGGAAATTAAATAAAACATTTAAAAAAAATGAATTTAAAAAAATTGTTTTTTTTAAGACCATCTACGCCTTGTAAACGTCGTATGTCAGCAGCTAATATGAGCTTTTGTAACCTGTTTTGAAAATGTTTTATTAAAAAGTCTGAACCAAATAATATATCGCGAAAATCGGCTTGACTCGAGAATCGTGTTGTCGCCATACTTGCCAACCTTAAATCCTCCGATTTCGGGAGGTGGGGGGTGGGGGCGTGGTCGGGGGTGGGGCAGGGCGTGGTTGAGGGCGTGGTTAAGAGGGGAGGAGTATATTGACAGCTAGAATTCACCAAGTCAAGTATTTCATACATATATATATATATATATATATACAGGCACGTGCACACATAGGGCCCTATGGGTGCTTGAGCCCCTGCCCTTTTTTGCCTCGTCTTAAAAAGTGCCCTCTGCCTGTGTGTGTGTGTGTGTGTGTGTTTTTTTTCTTTTTTTTTTTTTTTCTTCTTTTCTTTAAATAACATTAATAAATTCCTGTTAGGGATGTAAAAAAAAACAGCGTTACAATAACTCCACGTTTTCTTGTAATACCGGGTTGTTTGAGCCTGCCGCTTCCGCCAGAGAGGGAGAGAGAGGGCGAGTGAGTGAGTAAGTGAGAGGAGAGAGAGCCAACTGCGCCCCTGAGGAGACGTGAGAGTGGAGCAACTTGAACCTGTGAGTTATGGTCTAGTCGCCGTCCACTTATTCAGCATCTAATATGGGTAATATTTTAGAAAAACGCTGTATTATTCTATTATTCAATGTGTCAGTTTCTGTTTTTGCCGGACGTCGGAGCACGGCACATCAATTCCGCACAGAGCAGAGCGGATCATGCGGGACAGGAAGTAGTGTACAAAATACAAAATAAAACACCAGGTTAATTTTCAAAATAAAATGCACTGTGTTTACGGCGGATCACATTTCTCTCACAGTAGAGGTTTAGATATAAAGTTTATTGTGACTTTGCTATTACTGTGTGGGTTAACAAAATAATAATAGTAATAATAATGATAATAATAACAATAATAATAATAATAAGAATGATAATGATAATAATAATAATAATAATAATAATAATAATAATAATAATAATAATAATAATAATAATAATAATAATTGTTATTATTATTATTAATAATAATAATAATTTCAGCATTCTGGGGATATAAGATGTAGGTTATCTGTTAGGAATATTACCATCTGTATTTAAACTTGATTCATGTTGATTATGCCTGCAGCACACTGCCAAAAAAAAGAAAGGATACAGAAAAGGAAGGAGAAGGAGCGCCAGGAAGCAGCTAAGGGTAGCAAACCTCTTAATGCATGGCTAAAACCAAGTACTAGCTTCATGGAAGCCCTGAATTTACATTGAGGAGCATATTTGGGTATGGGTGGCCTCCATCCTACAGCCCTCTACTGGCCCCTGGTCCATATTTTTGGGCCTGTATTGCGTTTCAGTTGTTTAGTCTGAGCATTAAGTGAGAAAGACCATAAGTTACAACTTGATGGTGTTTTCATCAAGTTAAGGGAAGAAGGACAGATTTTCTCATAGAATTTTTTTCCATTTGAGTATTTATTTTTGTATTTTTTTTCAAAGTTCATGTTGCACTGTTCAATGTTCAATATTAAAGTGCTTATCTTTAACAATAAATATTCTAATAATAAACCAGTGTTTTGTTGCTTTTCATGTCTTCCAAGCCTATGATAATGTGAATTAACTCATTATGACAATAATTTGTTGACACAAAAGAAATGGCAATCACTTTTACCTACAAAGGACACACAGCTAAGTAGTTAGCTTCCTATTAGCAAATTTAATTTTACATTAATTTCCATATTGTGCAAAGGACCAAAAAAAATGTCCTGCCCTTTTCTGACTTTGAGCCCCTGCCCCTCTATAATCATGTGCACGTCCCTGTATATATATATATATATATATATCTACATCCTGAAAATATGCAAACAAAACTGTGTTTAGATGATTGATACTTCAAACTTGCATAAATAAATATTAAGGAATATAACATAACTTGGCTTCTGAGAGTTTCAAAATGTAATGAATAAAATGCTAAAGTTGTTGATAAACAAGCAATAATTTTAATGATTAAATATGGTCATTTTAAATAAATTATTATGATAATTTAAAATTAATTATTTCAAATATGTTTATTTTAATGTATAATTCTAATGCCTGGATGTAATAAGGAGTCAGAAAAAATACAATTAATTTTGATGTTTTTAGCAAAATATAGTAAAAATGTATTTAGTTTTTTAAAATTATTATTAATAAATATATTTATTTGTAGGTAAGATAAACATAATAATACAATTTATCTCTAGTCTGGATGATTTATTTCTTGTCACCCAGTTGTCCTCCCTTCGTGAAAAAAGGCTGTCCTCACTCAGGTCCGCATGGAGCTGGAGGGGGCGTGGCCTCCAGCTCCGGCTGAAAATCGGGAGATTTTCGGGAGAATATTTGTTCCGGGAGGTTTTCGGGAGAGGCGCTGAATTTCGGGAGTCTCCCGGAAAATTCGGGAGGGTTGGCAAGTATGGTTGTCGCGTATCGGATGTAACAGTCACATTTCATATCCGCTGTCTGTAAATGCAAGGAAGTTTTACGGTTATTAGGGGTGCTGTTGCTGAAAAATATCGATTCACATCCAAATTTCAATTCTCATTTATACTGATTCAAAATAGATTAATAATTTTCAAAAATCGATTAAAAAAGATAAAACATTAATAAAAAATGTCAAATGAAATGAAATTACTGTATTTTTTAAGAATTAATTTAAAAAAAAAAGAGTTTTAGGCCATCTCCGACTTAGTAGCTGTGTATGCGTCATATGTGAGCAGCCAATATGAGCTTTTGTAACCTGCTTTGAAAAGGTTTTATCAAAATAATTTGACCAAATAATAAATGACTCCAGAAAAGTATTTTTGCCTATCGGATGTAATATTTACATTTCAGTGCCGCTGTCTAGAAATGCTGTGTAGTCCTATGGTTATTAGGGGTGCTGAAAAGAATCGATTCACATCTAAATCGTGATTCTCATTCATACTGATTCAAAAGAGATTCATAATTTTCAAAAATTGATTAGAATAAATAATAATAATTAGGAATTAAATTAAATTCAATGATTTTTTATTTTTAGGAAATAATTTCTATAAATGAACAATTTAGGCCATCTCCAATTTGCAATCTTCATTTATTCAGATTCAAAATCGATTCATAGTTTTAAAGATAAAAAATGTAAAATTAAATGATTTTTTATTTTTTTTTAAGAATTACATTTTTAGGCCATCTCCAGGTTAATAGCTATCAAGCTTCTTTATTCAGCATGCCTTGCCAGAGAAACTGCAGAGCCCATATTTGGTGTTCCTGGGGCGGAGCCACTATCCCACACTCTGCAATCAGGCCTTCATAAGCCTTCTGTTTCAACATTGGTCACTAGATTGTTCCTCCGCCATGCCCGTCTAGTGGCTGAGTTCTGTGTCCCTAGTCCTTGTTGACCTATTGACCCTTTGCCCCTTTGTTCACTGGCTTTTCACCTTTTCCGTACCTTGTTTTTCTCAAACTTCCTTTTTTACGGTAACGTTTTGGTTTGCCATCGCTTTTTGTTTATCTTTTGGACCTAGTTTTTGGAGTGTTTTCACACCTGCGCACCCTCTTTTGTTAATAAAACATTTTGTATTGACTTTTGCCCGAGTCTCTGCTTTGTGGTCCGATTACTGCCAAACCGGTTCCCGTTGTAACATGTAACCTGTTTTGAAAAGCTTTAATGAAAACATTTTTTATCAAAAAGAGACAAGCGGTAGAAAATGGATGGATGGATATTGCGAGAATCAGTTTGACTCGAGAATGTGACAGTTATATTTGAGTTCCACTCTCTATAAATGCAATGTAGTTTATGTTTTTTAGGGGTGCTGAAATTTTTTTTTATTCACATCTATCACTATTCTCATTTATTCGATTCATAATTTCCAAAAATGTATATAATTTGAAATTAAAAGAAATTAAATCAAAATATTCTTGGAAATATTTTGCCATATTGGTCCAAAAACAAAAAAAATTAAAAGCCTTATATAAGTGTTATAATGAAGGCAACACATGATGTAAGTGTCTATATTAGTTATATTAGCCTACTATCAAAGGCTGACGCAAATCTTTGTTGACAGAAATGTTGTATTTTAATATTTATTCTACACATTTTTGCAACATTGGCTTCTCACAGGATGACATAACTTCTGGAAATGACTGGCTCAGAATGGCCAAAGGCATAAATGTGTGTGTCCAAGTTAAAGGAAATGACAGACTGTCTTCTATTAATGGATTTATTACTATATTTGCAAGCTGGGTAACGTTTGCTGTGGTCTGGAACAACATGGCGCACAAACAACTATCAGATATGCAGCCAATATTACATATAGATAATGTGTCATGAGACATGCAAATGTAAATTAAATACACAGAGGACATAAGTAAAGGAAATTAAATGAGCTCAAATATACCAATAAAACAAGGCATAATGATGCAATATGTACATACAGCTAGCCTAAATAGCATGTTAGCATCAATTAGCTTGCAGTCATGGATTGACCAAATATGCCAGATAAGCACTTAAGCAAATCAATAACATCAACAAAGTTATCCTTTGTGCATTCACGCACAGCATAAAACATTTGGTGGACAAAATGAGACAAAGAAGGAGTGGCATAAAACGCGTCTTTCTGTGGCGGCATCGGAGAAAGTTGCACATGTAAACAAACCACGATGAGTTCAAGGATCGCTGAAATTAGTAGGACAAAACGGTGCTCGCCAAATACTCTCATCAGTGAAGCACGTATAACATAAACAGTGCGGTTTCTAACAACTTGGAAGGTTTGTGTCATGTTTGTTCTCCTACAGAAAATATATTAAAACAAAAATTTATTTTTTTAATTCATCTTTTTCCATTTTCACACATCTCTGAAAGAGGTCCAGGGAGCCACTAGGGCGGCAAAAGAGAGCTGCATGCAGCTCGAGAGCCGCGGGTTGCTGATCCCTGGGCTAAGGGTATACGTCATGTCAGCAGCACGTGTGTGATTTTGTAACCTGTAACCTGTTTTGAAAAGGTTCTATTAAAAAATATATTTTACCAAATAATATATATCGCGAGAATCAGTTTGACTGGAATCGTGTTGTGTCGGATGTGACAGTTTCTGTCTATAAATGTTGTGGCGAATGCATATATTGTTTAAGAGTTCTTTCTTTATGCATAGTCATGTTTAAATGATATTTTCCCATGTGTACTCTTTTGGCTTGTATCTTATGTCCGCAAGTAAACTCTGTGCTTTACCTTGAAGGGGTTGGAATGTGGTAGTAGAGCATACTCCCTTTTTACCTTATCAGTAGTAGAACAATGATGCTGTATTCCCCTCTGGGCAGGGCGGGGGCTGTTTTCGTATTCAATAAGTTGTCTCTTTCCGTTTGGCTTTCAGACCGCTTCTAGATGCCGCTATTAACGGACTGTAGGAATGGTCTCCTAAAGCTGTAGTAAAACTTGATAATATTCCTATTCTGTCTTGATGGTCCTTCTTACTCAACATATATGTCATCTGAAAGAACTTGGGATTGACCAGTGACTTTAATTCCCTGAGAGGAAGACTGGTCAGACGCAACAATGTATTGTAACTCTACGGCAGGGGTGTCAAACCCATTTTAGCTCAGGGGCCACATGGAGGAAAATCTGTGCACACGCGGGCCGGACTATTAAAATCATGGCATTAAAACTAAAAAATAAAGACAACTTCAGATTGTTTTCTTTGTCTTACTTTGGCTAAAAATAGAACAAACACATTCTGAAAATATTACAATGAAAATATCGAAAAAAATACCGGCAGCGGTAAAGTTTAGATCCATGAAGGAACAAAGAAAGTGAATGAATTTTTATATCTGAATACATTTACATATGCATAAAAATGTGTTTTCTTTTGTATTATTTTTTTTAATGAATTAAGTAACGTTTATGACAATCTTTTTCCAAAACACAATATAGAATGTGAGATCTAACAGGATAATGCATACATTTATCATTTGTTTTCAAAATAGTTACAAAAAATGTGGGACCCCAAAAGTTTACTGTGGGACCCCATTTTTATGACTTGATGGGGGACCCCATTTTGAAAATTCCTAACACCAACACTGAAAACAGCAGCAGGTGGCTGTGGCCTGCGGGCCGGTTCTAATACTAATCAACTATCATCCCGGGGGCCATAGATAATTCATTGACTTGACTTTGACACCCCTGCTCTACGGTTATCATCACCAGTTCCTTTTTTTTTTTTACTTGTTATGGTATTTCGACTTACAGGTGTTTACAGGTGAGTTATGTTTTTTCACAATTTGTACTGATCTTTTTGGTCGAATTCTGGGTTGTCAATCAGTAAAGTTCCCATTGTTTAGATCCGAGATTAGCCGAGGGATAGCCAGACAAAAGTTACAGTATATATGAGAATATATATGATAATATATATAATATATAGGAAAGAAGAAAGTGACTGTTTATTTACTGTATTATTATTTTTTAATGAATCAAGTAACGTTTATGACAACCTTTTTCCAAAACACAATATAGAATGTGAGATATAACAGGATAATGCATACATTTATCATTTGTTTTCAAAAGAGTTACAAAAAAGTGGGACCCCAAAAATGGGACCCCATTTTTATGACTTGATGGTACCCCATTTTTAAAAATTCCTAGCGGCAACACTGACGGAGTATTAGTGCGTGCAAGACAGCAGCAGGCGGCTGTGGCCTGCGGGCCGGTTCTAATACTAACCAAATATCATCCCGGGGGTCTTATCTTTTTTGTAGTTGTATTCCTTTTTTATTATTAGGGACCGAGTCCCTTTGGGACAGAGGACCCTATTGTATTTCTAGCGTTTTATTATTATACCGCCGCCTCTTTGAGCTGTAATTTGACCCCCTTAACATGCTTCAAAACTCACCATATTGGACACAAACATCAGGACTGGCGAAAATTGCGATCTAATCAAAAAAACCAAACCCCAAAACTCAAAATTGCGCTCTAGCACCCCCTAGGAAGAAAACAAAACTGCCTGTAACTCCCAGTAGGAATGTCGTAGAGACATGAAACAAAAACCTCTATGTAGGTCTCACTTAGACCTATATTTCATACACTGACAACCCCCAGCATAAATTAACAGAAAGTTTGCAATTCCCCCTTCAAAACAAGAGTTGTGTAAAAACAGTCACCTTTTTTCAAACATTATCTCCTCTGAGCGCGTTTGTCGTGTCAGCTTCAAATTAGCACAGTAGAGAGATTGCACCCTTCTGATTAAAAGTTGATGAAAGAGTTTTAATTACTGCTCCGGTTTGGATTTTATGGGCCCTCAAAGTCGGTCCTGTCCGTCGCTGTTTGCACCTTTAATTGTTATTATTTTTTGTATTGTTCCCACACTACCATTGCTTTTTTTGTCACTTTTGATATGGTTTTCTCACAGTTTACTTGTTGTTGTTTTTTGTGATTTTTTATTTATTTCTTTATTATTATTATTTTTTTTGCATCTGATCAAGCCACGAAAATGTGATTTTCTTCTTCTTTTTTAAGTGTGAACGGTGGAGAGGTCCCCCGGGAGGTGATCTAGTGATCACTTCCTGAGGATCCTTGAATATTCATCCGTCTTGCTATGGTCTGGATCGTCTGCTGATCCTGAGACAGTGTAGGATGGATGAATATATATATACAATATCTGGGTACTTTTTCTAATAATGTCTATACTGTAAACCTTGAGTTGTTAAAGCCCAAGTGCGCCTCTCTCCTCAAGTGTGCATGTGAGTGTGGATGAGTGGATGTGTGAAGGGTCTGAGTGAGCAAATTATGATTGTCAAATGTGATTTTAACTGTAAAATTCAATGAAATATATATATATAAAAAAAAAAAAAATCAGATATAATTCATTTTGGCCCACAGGCCTTGACTTTGACACCTAATTTTTAAAGTTAGGTTTGAGTTGCTCAACGTCAGGACCTAATTCAAAAAGTTCTCAACGCTGTTTTAATGTGTTATGCCTGTAAACACATTATACAAATACAAAGACATTTCACCTGTTATTTTTTTTGTCTGCGACACGTAAACACTTTGATTACACTTAAAAACCACTGTCCTGTAGCACCCCTGTCTGGAGAAAAGTGGAACTGCACCCAAACAAAACAGAAGTCTACATTAATGCAATAGTCAAAAGTGGAGAGAGATCTAAAACCTTGCTAAAAACACACCTGCTTTGATCAGAATTTGACTAAAAATAAGCAAAAATTTTGTTTTTCATCTTGTTTGACCTCAACAGAATTTGCTGTTTTTTTGACAATTATGAATCGATTTTCAATCAGCGTAAAAGAGAATTATTATTTTAAAAATATTTCCAAAAAAATAACATTTTAATTCATTTGAATTTTAAATTATTATTATTACTTTGATCAATTATTGAATAATTTGAATCGATCCGGCCCGCGGGCCTTGACTTTGACACCCTGCTCTACGGTTATCATCACTAGTTCCTTTTTTTTTATTTTACTTGTTATGGTAGTTCGACTTACAGGTGTTTACAGGTGAGTTATGGATTGCGTTAGTTTTTTCAAACTATGCATTGATCTTTTTGGTCGAATTCTGAGTTGTCAATCAGTAAAGTTCACCGTTGTTTAAATCCAAGATTAGCCGAGGGATACCCAGCCTCGACTTTGACAACCCAAATTGTTAATTTAGTTTGCAAGTATTCTAATGACTTTCTGATATCGTATTGAACATTATTGTCATTCTTACTGCTTATTAAAAATATTTTCATTTTATTCTAATGGCGGCAATGAAGCCTTATATGAAAGGTATTTATTTAAAATAATTTACAATTTATTTATTATTCCAAAATATGTTTCATGTATTTAATTTAGTTGCATTTTCCTTTTTTCACTCTTTTGTTTTGACACATTTTTATTTAGCCGACTTTAAAGAATGTACGTTTTGCATGTTTTATTATTTTTGTTTCGAAAAACAATTTAAAACAATCAAATTCCCATTAGACTGATTCTATATTATGATTAAAATAATGATTAATTAATTATTAATATCAACATATTTGTATGTGTTTTAGTGTACAACATTCTTATTACGGCTTATTAAACATATTCATTTAAAACGATTTAGAATGTATCTATTTTTCAAATATATCTTATGTCTTTAATATAGTTCCTTTTTCCCGCTCCTACACTTTTGTTCTGACATCTTTTTTTTAAATTATTATCTTTTTTTTTTTTTTTTTTTTTTTTAAATGGCTGTAAAATTGAGTAAGTGATTTATTTCATAGTCAATACAAAGTCAAGGGCCTTGACTTTGACACCCCTGCTCTCATCATCATCGGCGGTCACTCGAACGAGTATGACGATCCTCCTGGTAGGGGTGTATCTCTTTATGGAGGATGCCTGTGCGTGACTTTGTTTTACGTGGGGAGACTGGTGCACAGACAGTCACCACACGATCCTTGACAGAAATCGGGTCAGGGTCCAGTGGCATGGAGTCCAAGATGACTGGGGACCCTTTTTCTGCTGCAGCCTTCTTCCGCCATTGCAGCCGTTGTGGTAGTTCTTAAATCTACCGTCTTCCGCCTGCTCCGCCTTTGCGGTCTTCACCGTATCCCTGGCTAGGGGGCAGTCAGGTACTAGGCCTTTGCCAAGGGCCACCTGGGGTAACAGTAGTAAAGGGGTTAACCTCCTAGTGCCCCAAGACCCCATAGAGGAGCCTCCACTGCCGGATGCACTTTAACGTCATGCCCAGGACTTACCCCTGCTCAATGTTCCCTTCTAATTTTTCATGTGTGTGAGCAAACGCAAAAATTCCCTGAGCATTCAGTGGAGCCCATGTGAGCAACATCAGATGTGCACACTGTGGCTACACCAGCAGCACACCTGTCCCAAACCTGACTAAATAACAAGTAAATCTCCAACCATCCATCCATTTTCTACCGCTTGTCCCTTTCGCACCCTGGACAAGTGCCCACCTCATCGCAGGGCCAACACAGATAGACAGACAACATTCTCTTATTATTATAATCAAATGACAGCAGTCATTTCCATGAGGTTATTTTCTAATATAAGTGTTTAGGCCCACTTACAATGACAATAACAAAAAATATTGTTTTTCATGAACTGTGTACTTGTATTGTTTGTCCGGGTGGAGGTCCTGCTTTGGAAATAATTTGTACCCCTTTCAGACATTGCATTTAGTTTCCATTAAAACATTCACATGTTGCACAATGAGATGTAAGCAGAGGATCATGTGTACATTCCTGCAACTTCCTGTTTGTAAAAAAAAATATTTTTATTAGTATTTATTTAATATACTCACAGCATTTCATGATTCATATTCATCAATTAAGATTCCTCATAAATGACACTAGAATAAGCACACATTTGATTGGTAAATCATAGTGTAATGACCTGGTATTACACTTTATGTGTGGTGTTGGAGTTGTCCGACTTTTTGTGTGGCTGTAAACGCATCACTGGCTAAGTGCCATATGTGCATGTGTTGGCTCAAGTGAGAAAGAGTGAGAGGCTGCTGTTGATATAACAAAGTTGCTTTTGGTCTGGTTTATACTGCAGAAAATGACCAGTTTTGCTAGACATCATTTTTTTTACTAATGTTTTGGTGATGTGTTTATGGCCGAAAATAAATAGTTTTGCTCAGTAAAGTGATGGATGGAACTCATGTCCTCAAAGCGTCTCGACAGACGTTTCAATATTTGAACAATGCTGACGAAAACTGTTTTCTCTGTCGTGTCCGTCTGTCGAAAATTGTTATGCGCTTATATTTTTATTTGATTTTGTGCATGGCATAGATTTGCCGTGCGCAGAGGACGCTTGAGCCATACTTGCCAACCTTGAGACCTCCGATTTCGGGAGGTGGGTGTAGGGGGGTGGGGGTGGGCGTGGTCTGGTGGGAGGGGGCGTGGTCGGGGGCGTGGCTAAAAGGGGAGGAGTATATTTACAGCTAGAATTCACCAAGTCAAGTATTTCATATATATATATATATATATATATATATATATATATATATATATATATATATATATATATATATATATATACAAATACTTGACGTTCAGTAAATTCTAGCTATATATATATATATATATACGTATATATTTTATTTTATTTTATTATATATATATATATATATATATATATATATATATATATATATATATATATATATATATATATATATATATTGTATTATATATATATATATATTGTATTATATATATATATATATATATATATATATATATATATATATAAAATAAATACTTGAATTTCAGTGTTCATTTATTTACACATATACACACACGTAACACTCATCTACTCATTGTTGAGTTAAGGGTTGAATTGTCCATCCTTGTTCTATTCGCTGTCACTATTTTTCGAACCATGCTGAACACCCTCTCTGATGATGCATTGCTGTGTGGCACGCACAAAAGTGCTTTCATCAAATGCACTAGATGGCAGTATTGTCCTGTTTAAGAGTGTCACAACATTGCTGTTTACGGCAGACGAACTGCTTTACGGTATACAAAAACGTGACTGCTCTTGTTGTGTGTTGTTGCCGCGCTGGGACGTTAATGAAACTGCCTAACAATAAACCCACATAAGAAACCAAGAACTCGCCGGGAGAGGCGCTGAATTTCGGGAGTCTCCCGGAAAATCCGGGAGGGTTGGCAAGGATGGCTTGAGCAGTGCGCAATTGCACAGGCGCGCACCTTAGAGGGAACGTTGCCCCTGCTCTATGGTTATCATCACCAGTTCCTTTTTTTAATTTAGTTTTTTACTTGTTATTAGTTGGACTTACAGGTGTTTACAGGTGAGTTATGGATTGGGTTTCTTTTTTCAAACTCTGTATTGATCTTTTTGGTCGAATTCTGAATTGTCAATCAGTAAAGTTCCCATTGTTTAGATCCGAGATTAGCTGAGGGGTACCCAGACAAAAGGCCCGCAGTGTGTGTGTGTGTGTGTGTGTGTGTGTGTGTGTGTGTCCGGCGGGGGTTGGCTGTCGTTCCCCTGTTGGAGGAGCTGTTCGGATGGCGGGACGGAGAGGGAGCTAGAGTCTCCTCTCCACCTTCAACCAGCTGCCATCCTACCGCTCCTCCCCCTCCTCCACCTCCTCCTCGTCCACCTCCTCCACCACCGGAGCCACTTCTTTCTCATCACATCCCGAGGTAAATAAGGCACATTTATCCGACGTAAAAAGAAACGCTTCCGTCAGGCCCCCTTGCGGAGGCCGACTCATTGTGTGCACCAGGCGGCCTTGTGTGATCGCCTAAGAGGGTTAGGCTCCGAACGGTGATTTAGTGACGGCTCTTGTGCTTTTGTACACCCCCCCCCCCCCTCCTCCTCCTTCAAACGCTGCCTCCCTAGCGGTTATTATTGTTTATTTTTATTTTTATGATTATGCTTAGTCTCCCGGCGTTACTTTGTCGGGACGCGACGTTGAGGTGCACGGATCCGATCCCCGAGCAAGGGGGGCGAGACAACACACGGCTAGCGGCGGCTAGCTGGTTCCGATCCAGGGGCAGACAACTTCCAGTTAGCCCGCTAGCCTAGCCACATCTCCAGTTGTTGCTAGCCGGCTAACCCCGGGACTTCTTTACTCTCCCGGACGCTCTGACGCTACTTGCACGTCAAGCGGTCGTAATAACCTAACCATTACACCGTGACAGCTGGCGTTAAGGTGAGAAAATGTGGCTATTTTCAGACCGAACGCCGTGACGGCTGCGGCACAAAAGACGGGAAAACGAGACTAGCTTTTGGTGAATTGACATCCTTTTTTGTGTTGTTTTGTTGTTAGCCCTCTAGCTAAGTAGGAGCATGCTAACAAAAAGCTAGCTAGGGGTTGGGACTCTTTTTTTTTGGTGGTTATACATAAGCTGCGCTCGCTGCGAGGTTGCGATAGGGAAGGTTGTGTGTTTGTGGCCAGGTAAAGGGAGACGAAGGGGGGGATGGAATGGTCGTGGCACCTTCTGGGTCAGACATGAAACTTGCCAAGCAGGCTGGCTAAGAAGGCCTCATTCAGTACATCAGGAAACCAGCAATAGTATGACAATTGAAGAGGAGCACTATGGGAATGTATTCAACCGCATTGATAATAACCCATGTATTGCCTTTTTGTTTTAAAAAAAACAATTTGTTCCACTCCACAGCATTTTGGAGATGTGAGGATAGGGTGAAGACCTTGGTGATATTGAGCAGCCTGCGCATCCAGTCGACCCTTTGACCTCATCTTCAGCATGAATGGTGATATGCCTCATGTTCCCATCACGACTCTCGCTGGAATCGCTAGCCTCACCGACCGTAAGTACAACAGCGTCTTGGTATTTCCAAATAATCCACAAAATGCATTGAAAGAGTGTCAAAATTTGTTAGTACCAAACTTTTAGGTTAGGGAGCGCACCGGTATTCAAACTTCACCCGCCGTAAGTGCAACAGCATCCCGGCGTCGTTTTGTTATTTACAAATAATTTACAAAATGCATTGGAAAAAGTGTCCAAATTGGTTAGCACCGCACTTTCCAGGTTAGGGAGCACCGGTAGGTAAAACGCACCCACCAAATTTGATAAGAAATAAACATTTTTACATACATTAGCCACACCTGACCAAATATACGGGTACGAAAGATTTTGTAAATGTTTATTTACATATGTGCCGTATTTTCCGGACTATAAGGCGCACCTAAAAACCTCAAATTTTCTCAAAAGCTGACAGTGCGCCTTATAATCCGGTGCGCATTATATATGGACCAATATTGAGCCACAACAGGTCTCGCAACCCCAGTCTCTACTGTAGCGTCTATTCTATGCGCCTTATATATGAACTAAGTTTTAAAATAGGCCATTCATTGAAGGTGCGCCTTATAATCCGGTGCGCCTTATAGTGCGGAAAATAGGGTAATTGTTTCCAAATGGTGCCTGTCACACGGCAGTAAAACGGCTGATCAAACAAAACAGAAGTCATCGTCATGGACCCACTAGCTGGCTCTCCAATCAGCTAAACAGACTCAATAACTCGAGGGTGACAATTTAGTCAATTTACGAAACAAGGATTGGGAGAAGACCTTGGTGATATCGAGCAGCCTGCGCATCCAGTCGACTCTTGCTGGAATCGCTAGCCTCACCGACCGTAAGTACAACAGCGTCTTGGTATTTCCAAATAATCCACAAAATTCATTGAATGAGTGTCCAAATTTGTTAGTACCAAACTTTTAGGTTAGGGAGCGCACCGGTATTCAAACTGCACCCACCAAATGTTATAATAAAAAAATATTTTTTCAGATATCCACACCGGACCAAAAGCCGCAAATATATACGGCTACGAAAGATTTTGTAAATGTTTACCGAATTTTCCGCACTATAAGGGGCACCGGATTATAAGGCGCACCTTCAATGAACGGCCTATTTTAAAACTTTGTTCATATATAAGGCGCACCGCATTATAAGGCGCATAGAATAGACGCTACAGTAGAGGCTGGGGTTACGTTATGCATCCATTAGATGGAGCTGCGCTAAAGGGAATGTCAACAAAACAGTCAGATAGGTCAGTCAAACTTTATTAATAGATTACAAACCAGCGTTCTGACAACTCCGTTCACTCCCAAAATGAATAAACAGCTGTTTTATTATTTTCCCCGAGGTAAAGTCAGTGACGTGGTATTTCGTTTATCTTTTAACAACAGCAAGGTATAACATGTTAGTGCAACATTTATATCACATAGTGATATAGATTCCTCGATTCAATAAACACTTAAAAAACAGTCTGATAATGTTACCGTAAATCAAACGTTAGTGCTATCACATTATAGTAACACTCGAAATAGTGCAAAGCAATAACAATATATCAATAACTCAACGTTGCTCAAACGTTAATGTCACACAACACAACACACAAAATAAACATGTAAAGCTCACTTCTACTACGTGGGAAAATGAAGTTGGCGGCTGCTTACCGTAGTTGCGAGACCTGTTGTGGCTCAATATTGGTCCATATATAAGGTGTCAGCACTGTCAGCTTTTGAGAAAATTGGAGGTTTTTAGGTGCGCCTTATAGTGCGGAAAATACGGTATTTACATAATGTAATTGTTTCCAAACGGTGCCGGTCACACGGCAGTAAAACGACTGATCAAACAAAACAGAAGTCATTGTCATGGACCCACTAGCTGGCTGTCCAATCAGCTAAACAGACTCAATAACTCGAGGGTGACAATTTAGTCAATTTATGAAACAAGGATTGGGAGAAGACCTTGGTGATATCGAGCAGCCTGCGCATCCAGTCGACCCTTTGACCTCATCTTCAGCATGAATGGTGATATGCCTCATGTTCCCATCACGACTCTCGCTGGAATCGCTAGCCTCACCGACCGTAAGTACAACAGCGTCTTGGTATTTCCAAATAATCCACAAAATGCATTGAAAAAGTGTCAAAATTTGTTAGTACCAAACTTTTAGGTTAGAGAGCGCACCGGTATGTAAAACGTACCCACCAAATTTGATAAGAAATAAACATTTTTACATACATTAGCCGCACCTGACCAAATATATTGGTACGAAAGATTTTGTAAATGTTTATTTACATATGTGCCGTATTTTCCGCACTATAAGGCGCGCCTAAAAACCTCCAATTTTCTCAAAAGCTGACAGTGCGCCGTATAATCCGGTGCGCCTTATATATGGACCAATATTGAGCCACAACAGGTCTCGCAACCCCAGTCTCTACTGTAACGTCTATTCTATGCGCCTTATAATGCGGTGCGCCTTATATATGAACTAAGTTTTAAAATAGGCCATTCATTGAAGGTGCGCCTTATAGTGCGGAAAATAGGGTAATTGTTTCCAAATAGTGCCTGTCACACGGCAGTAAAACGGATGATCAAACAAAACAGAAGTCATTGTCATGGACCCACTAGCTGGCTCTCCAATCAGCTAAACAGACTCAATAACTCAAGGGTGACAATTTAGTCAATTTACGAAACAAGGATTGGGAGAAGACCGTGGTGATATCGAGCAGCCTGCGCATCCAGTCGACCCTTTGACCTCATCTTCAGCATAAATGGTGATATGCCTCATGTTCCCATCACGACTCTCGCTGGAATCGCTAGCCTCACCGACCGTAAGTGCAACAGCGTCTTGGTATTTCCAAATAATCCACAAAATGCATTGAAAAAGTGTAAAAATTTGTTAGTACCAAACTTTTAGGTTAGGGAGCGCACCGGTATGTAAAACGCACCCACCAAATTTGATAAGAAATAAACATTTTTACATACATTAGCCACACCTGACCAAATATACGGGTACGAAAGATTTTGTAAATGTTTATTTACATATGTGCCGTATTTTCCGGACTATAAGGCGCACCTAAAAACCTCCAATTTTCTCAAAAGCTGACAGTGCGCCGTATAATTCGGTGAGCCTTATATATGGACCAATATTCAGTGTTTCCCACAGGACAGGCATCTATTTGTGGTGGTGTGGTCGGCGGGCGGGCGGGCGGGGGGCAGCAGCGATGACCAAGAAGAACGCGGAGTTGGAATATAATTACAACATTTTATGTACATATTTATATACAGATTTGAACAATTAGTGATTCACTGAAATATATTTATTAATTGTGGTTCTTACAAAAAATATATCTTATAAAATATAAAAGCTAAAATGTCTCTTAAAGCTCTGCCCCTTTAATTAGTGAATACTAAATAATTTAACTTTAGCCTACTACTACAACCATATTATTTACCAGCAACATGAAGTGAAACAGAGGCAGAGGTGTCCTGCCACAGTCAGTCAACCTCCTCCTCTTCCTCCTCCTCCTCCTCCTCCTGCTGCTGCTGCTGCTGCTGCTGAACAGGTCGCACCTGTGGTCCGAACTGTAGGCCTACCTCCTCTCCAAGTCGAGCCCTTTTCGGCCGTTGAAAATATTTTTCTATACTCATCTGTGTGAAGGAGTGAACATCCAACATTAGAATTTATTACTAACGAGCAGAACCGCTCTATGTACAGTGCCGTCTAACCTTAAGCGGCAGCAGCTCAACACATGCAGGGTTCAACGTTAAGGTTTTTTTCTACTTGCCTGACTTCTCAAATCTACTTGCCCCAATATTTGTACTTGTCCTGCCTAGGTTTTTTTCTGGCTGTGTAGTGCTCATGGCTTATATCTTAATAGAATCCTTCCCGTTGACTATTTACAACACTACACAGTATTTATTATTATTATTATTATTATTATCTATAATTGCATTTAAATGGCATTGCATACATGTAAAATTAAATGCTATTTCACATTATTTGACCAGTAGCAGTTACACTCATCTGAACAGGTCAGCCACCTGTTTAAAGCCCAATCACAGTTGAAATCTTGAAATGAATGGTCTTTAATGGCCAAAACATTAACCTGGACAACATTTTAACAGCTGGTTGGCTCAGATTTTATTATTTTCATTGCATTCACATGCTGCAGTGGACAGTGGACAATTTAGCTTCAGTCCATGTGTGTTTATTGACAACATGGTTATAACCTGGACACGTTAGCGCGTCGGTATTGTAACACGTGACTGTTACTACGAGCGTCTGCCCCGGGCCAAGAGTCAAACAGCGGCGGTGTTAATGAAGCAGCGTCAGGCTGCTCACCGTCAGTGAAACGCTCGGTGAAATCACGGATTAACGTTAAATATATGACGAGCCGCAAGCGATGCAGCTATAATCTATCTACTAGTGATGGGTTGATGAGGCGTCATGAAGCGTTTCGACACATTGCAAAACTGTATTGATACTGTGTCGATACTGTGTCACTAAATAATGACATCTGCTGGACATTAAAAATCCCTACAGGCAACCTATGAACCGACTCAACTGACACTGATATTATGACCTAGTACAGTGGTTCTCAAATGGGGGTACGCGTACCCCTGGGGGTACTTGAAGGTATGCCAAGGGGTACGTGAGATTTTAAAAAAATATTCTAAAAATAGCAACAATTCAAAAATCCTTTATATATTTATTGAATAATACTTCAACAAAATATGAATGTAAGTTCATAAACTCAGTGAAGCACAAGCTCAGGTTTGTCACTAAATGTCTGTCAAAAAGAACTGTGAAAATAAATGTAACTATGCAATATTCAGTGTTGACAGCTAGATTTTTTGTGGACATGTTCCATAAATATTGATGTTAAAGATTTATTTTTTTTGTGAAGGAATGTTTAGAATTAAGTTCATGAATCCAGATGGATCTCTAATACAATCCCCAAAGAGGGCACTTTAAGTTGATTATTACTTCTAGGTGTAGAAATCTTTATTTATAATTGAATCACTTGTTTATTTTTCAACAAGTTTTTAGTTATTTTTATATCTTTTTTTCCCAAATAGTTCAAGAAAGACCACTACAAATGAGCAATATTTTGCACTGTTATACAATTTAATAAATCAGAAACTGATGACATAGTGCTGTATTTTACTTCTTTATCTTTTTTTTTCAACCAAAAATGCTTTGCTCTGATTAGGGGGTACCGTACTTGAATTTAAAAAAAAATCACAGGGGGTACATTGCTGAAAAAAGGTTGAGAACCACTCTGTTTCCTGAGATCCAGGGTCAACGCAGCCGTCTACCAGCAAGTTTTAGAGCACTTCATGCTTCCTGCTGCTGACCTGCTCTATGGAGATGGAGATTTCAAGTTCCAACAGGACTTGGCGCCTGCACACAGCGCAAAATCTACCCGTGCCTGGTTTACGGACCATGGTATTTCTGTTCTAAATTGGCCCGCCAACTACCCCTGACCTTAGCCCCATAGAAAATCTGTGGGGTATTGTGAAAAGGAAGATGCAGAATGCCAGACCCAAAACCGCAGAAGAGTTGAAGGCCACTATCAGAGCAACCTGGGCTCTCATAACACCTGAGCAGTGCCAGAAACTCATCGACTCCATGCCACGCCGCATTAACGCAGTAATTGAGGCAAAAGGAGCTCCAACCAAGTATTGAGTATTGTACATGCTCATATTTTTCATTTTCATACTTTTCAGTTGGCCAACATTTCTAAAAATCCCTGTTTTGTATTAGCCTTAAGTAATATTCTAATTTTGTGACACACGGAATTTTGGATTTTCATTTGTTGCCACTTCAAATCATCAAAATTAAATGAAATAAACATTTGAATGCATCAGTCTGTGTGCAATGAATACATATAATGTACAAGTTACACCTTTTGAATGCAATTATTGAAATAAATCAAGTTTTTCAAAATATTCTAATTTACTGGCTTTTACCTGTATATATATGAAATACCTGACTTGGTGAATTCTAGCTGTAAATATACTCCTCCCCTCTTAACCACGCCCCCAACCACGCCCCCCGCAACCACCCCCCACCTCCCGAAATTGGAGGTCTCAAGGTTGGCAAGTATGCAATAGAATGTACTACAAACAACTACAGTAGTTTTATGAAATAATGTGATAATAATGTACAGTTGGAGAGGAGACTTCTACGGTGTCTCCTTCCACCTGCTTCTCTGTCAAACACACCATCAGCAGCTTCTCCATATTTTCATGGATAAATGTCTGCCTCTTAGATATTTTCACATCCTTGACTGATGTTAGAGTCTTGCTGCTTCAGTATGGTGCAGACTAGCAGCTATAAGCTAATGTTATGGGCGGATCTTATCACTGTGACATTCGCTATGCCAACTAATGGCGGGGATGCTTGTAACTAAAACTTTTGCTTGCAACCTAAAGCATAACAATTAGCCGAGAGATAGCTCTCATTTCAAAATACTCTTAAGTTGAGGTACCAGTATATTCACTTTTGAATGCTATTTTATTTCCATTTGTTGCAGTGTTAAACCAACTCCCGCTGCCCTCTCCTTTACCTGCCACCACCGCCAAGAGCCTTCTGTACAATGGAAGGATCTCCGAAGAGGTCAGCAGCTTGCTGGTATGCCGGGACGACAGTCTGGTGACTCAGCTGGCGCGCGGCCTCAACCAGGTGTCCACGGAACACATGTGAGTTTTTTTCCCGCTCCATGTTTTTATAGTATTTTCAACACTGTATTGGAAGTGTGTTACCTTGATGCTGGAATTTAGACAGTTTCAAAGGGCTTTTAGTAAGCCGTTTTGTGTCTGTAGCTTTAATGCTAATGAGCTGTGTTTGTACAAGCCTGTCTCAGACAGTGTCTCCTCTAAGTGCACTTTATACATACATACAATGTAACTGCGCTTGTCCAATGTGATAGATGCCATACATTACATACAACAACGTTACAATAAGGACACAAACGTTAGCAACACTAGCATAGTAGGGATGGGCAATAATATGGACTAAAATCTATATTGCGATATATATTGCAGCCTCTTGCTGTAACAATATACAGTACAGGCCAAAAGTTTGGACACACCTTCTCCTCATTCAATGCGTTTTCTTTATATTCATGACTATTTACATTGTACCGGTTAGCAATGCTTTTTTTTGTATCCTGCAGTGCGTAACGTCACATGTTTAGCTCTTCCTCGTCTTGTAAGAAACACAGTCTATTTTCTATAGTGATTTAGAAGCTGCACTGTGGAGGGACAGTAGCCACTCGCTACCACATCATTTTGAGGACACCTTTGTTTGCTTCTTGCTGTCAAATTTTCTAGAAAGTGCAATATTATATAATATGCAATATTGACGTGGCAATAATGAAGTCTCAATTCGTAGCCAAATTTAAATTATTTATTTCACAGATTCTTAAACTGTGGTACGCAGGCTCCATCTAGTGTTACGCCAAAGAATCACTAAATCAAAAATTCAAACAGAGTGCTCAGGGTTTCCCCTAAACTGCCAAGATACCTGTGGCGTTGGGGTCGTGTTGTGGACGTGGTCACAATGACATCATCGCGTAAATTGCTATGTTGATATGATTTTCTTTAAAAAGGCTCAAAAAATGTATACATACATTGTACAAGGTACTTTGCTGAGATTTTTTTCAAGTGTTTACAGACTTTTAATGACTTCTTTAAAAATTAAAAACAACTAGCAAGCATCTTTTTCTGGTGTTATTATAGAATATACTTTTGTTTAGAGACTCTGCTTGTGTCCCTCGATGTCCCTGACTAAATTGAGGCAGAAGCGAGCATGACGTCGCACTTACTTCGCGCTGCAGCTTTAGTTGGACTTTCTCTTTTTAAAAGTCCTCTTAATATTTGCACATTTTGTAGATGGTTGCCTCCGCGCAGATGTCTGCAATATATACAAAAATCACGTCCACATGATCGCAGACATGCTGACAGCGCTCCATAAAATGGAGTGCGTTTTGTTTAAATCCGGTTTCGGTAGCGTGGCTTTCGGTGATCAGTCTTTTTTCGGTAGTCAAGTTTTTGGTACAGCGATTGTCAATAGTGCGCAAATAATGGGCTATTTATATATCAATTCATACTGTAACGACCAGCTATTGTTCATGTTTTATGTTCGTGTGGTTTGAATTTGATGTCAGTTTTTCCCATGTTTACAAACACACCGTCGGTACTTAAACGGTGATTGGCACAGAATGAGGAAGTGTTGTGTGTCGGGGAAAGCAACGTTTTTTCATGGGAGGTAAAACCTGTTGGACTTGTGCCATTGGTTGTTATCATAAGATTGGTAACAAAAGTTAAAAATAGCGTTTGACTTTGTGTGATTTATTCTGGGGGCTACAATATGTTATATTACTTTAATTCATCTTCATGTAATAAAAAAAAAAAAAAAGCTCTTATTTTCAAAGTGTGGCGGTAATAAAAATGCCGTGGCAGCGCGCTACATTCAATTACATTAAGTAGAAACCCTGATGTTACTGTTCAAACTGTGTGTAATGTTACTGTCGCCAAAAATATTGAATACAGTCGGTTAATAAAATCTCTACCTTGTTTTTATTTAATATTTAGGCCTACTATGCTACTGTATTTTAATGTTGGTCATTATGGTGGTACTTGGAGAGCCAAGTGTTTTCTGAGGTGGTACTTGGTGAAAAAAGTTTGAAAACCACTGATTTATATCATCTATATCGCGCAACCCTATAGCATACTATGTGAGCTACAGGGCTAATATTACACATACATTTTAATCGCAACGTCATGCTAGGTTAGCCTATTTGCTGATCAAACCCAGAGCTCCCACGCCTAGGAGATTGATGGATAGTTGGGAGATTTTAAGATGTGTAGCAAAGCCGGCTTTTTTCACAACAGCGGTTGGTGGGTGTCAGATGTATCTAGTGCAGGGGTCGGCAACCCAAAATGTTGAAAGAGCCATATTGGACCAAAAATACAAAAACAAATCTGTCTGGAGCCGCAACAAATTAAAAGCCATATTACATACAGATAGTGTGTCATGAGATATACATTGAATTAAGAGGACTTAAAGGAAACTAAATGACCTCAAATATACCTACAGATGACGCATAATGATGCAATATGTACATATAGCTAGCCTAAATAGCATGTTAGCATTGATTAGCTTGCAGTCATGCAGTGACCAAATATGTCTGATTAGCACTCCACACAAGTCAATAACATCAACAAAACTCACCTTTGTGCATTCATGCACAACGTTAAAAGTTTGGTGGACAAAATGAGACAGAAAAAGAAGTGGCATAAAACACGTACGAGAAAGTCGGAGAAAGTTATACATGTAAACAAACTACGGTGAGTTCAAGGACCGCCAAAATTAGTAGGACAAAACGGCACTCGCCAAATGCTCGAATCAGTGAGGCATGTTTAATATAAACAGTGTGCTTTATAACAATTAGGGAGGTTTGTGTCATGTTTGTCCTCCTACAGAAACCATATTAAAACAAAAAATATATTTTTCTCCCCTCATCTTTTTCCATTTTTCATACATGTTTGAAAAAGCTCCAGAGAGCCACTAGGGCGGCTCTAGAGCCGCGGGTTGCCGACCCCTGATTTAGTGGGTCAGAGGTAGTATACTATCCATGAGGAGGGAGGTTTTTCCCTTCATGACGTCATGAAAACCGAGTACTTTAAAGAAGGGAAATTACAAATTAGTTTCACGTTTGGTGCTCATAAACACATTATAGTGTTAGAACATAATTAAAGTTTATTTTGCATGATAGGAAGTGTATTATTGGTTTGTAAAGTGAAATTTCCAGGTGGGATGGACATTTTTTAGCCATCACACCAGATTTTGTTGCTCTTGCAGATGGAAATGCTGAAAATAGAAAAGAGCGGTGCTCAAGAACGTTGTCTACCCTGTGCATTCTGACTTTGCTTTCCGTTATTTGTGTGCTTTCTCAGAGAGCTGAAGGACAACTTGGGGAATGATGAGCCCGAGGGTGACATGCCAGTGCTCCTGCAAGCGTTGCTCTCCAGAAACCCCAAGATCTTCCGAGACAAAAGTATGACAATGCAGCTCCGCAGTCGCACATTATGTGGGGAGGGAAGCTGAAATTCTGCACACCAAATTGAGGCGATTGTACTTCAATGCTTGCTTTGGCTGTCAATTGTAGCAAACTACTGTATGCGAACAAAAGTCACATATGTCTGCAATTTTGGTTCTTAAATTATACGTTTCTGTAGAAACACTTTAATTGAACACTAACTAAAACTTAATATAGTACATATTTGGTTTATAATGAAGCATTTATCATTATTATACTTAATTTTAGAGTGTATGCATTCTTCTGACTTGGCAATATTTGACCACTCTTCCTTGCAAAAATGCTCCAAGTATGTTAGCTTGAGAAGGCATCATTTGTGCAATTGGGTCTCCAAACGGGATTTAGGTCTGGGCTCTAACTTATAAAATGAATATTCAGATTTAGCTGTCTAGTTAAAATCTGAAGTTTTTCAGCATAACTGACTACAATTCTGATCAGTTGTAGCTGAAGCCTAAATCATGTTGCCTACATCAGGGGTTTTCAACATTTTCCAGGCCAAGGACCCCCCAAACTGATGGATAGAAGGAGCAGGGACCTCCTACTTACAGCACCTTACAAATGTATTCCACCCCATTGAACTTTGCCATATTTTGTCACATTACAACCACAAAGATAAATATATTTTATTGGAATTTTATATGAAAGACTATCATAAAATGGTACATACAATTGTGAAATTGAAAGAACTTTATACATTTTTTTTTTTTACAAATAAAAAAAGTGAAAAGGGCATTGTCCAAAAGTATTCAGCCACCTTGAGTCAATACTTTGTAGGAACCACCTTTTGGTGCAATTACAGCTGCACGTCTTTTAAGATACCAGCTTTGCACATCAAGTGACTGAAATGTTTGGCCATTCTTCTTTGCCAAACAGCTCAAACTCAGTCAGATTCAATGGAGAGCGTTTGTGAACAGCAGTTTTCAGATCTTTGATTGGGTTTAGGTCTGGACTTTGACTGGAACATTCTAACACATGACTGTTTTGTTTTAAGCCATTCAATTTTAGCCCTGGCTTTAAATTTAGGGTCGTTCTCCTGCCGGAAGGTGAACCTCCACCCAAGTCTCACGTCTTTAGCAGACTCCAACAGGGTTTCTCCCAAGATTGCCCTGGATTTGTCTCCATCCATCTTCCCATCAGCCTTGACCATCTTCCCTGTCCCTGCTGAAGGGAAGCAAGTTGCTGCTACTACTGCCATATTTGACAGTGGTTATGGTGTGCTCAGAGTGATGGGTGGCGTGGCTCGGTTGGTAGAGCGGTCGTGCCAGCAACTTAAGGGTTCCAGGTTCAATCCCCGCTTCCGCCATCCGAGTCACTGCTGCTCTGTCCTTGGGCAAGATACTTTACCCACCTGCTCCCAGTGCCACCCACACCTGTTTAAATGTAACTTAGATAATGGGTTTCACTATGTAAGGCGCTTTGAGTCACCAGAGAAAAGCGCTATATAAATATAATTGAATTCACTTCACACACTGCTAGTTCTCCACCACACATAGGGGTTTGCATTTTGGCTAAAAGGTTAAATGTTGGTCTTGTCTGACCAAAGCACATTCTTCTTCATGTTTGCTGTGTCCCCAACATGGCTTCTGGAAAACTTATTCTGGTTTCTCTAAACAATGGCTTTCTTCTTGCCACTCTTCCATAAAGACCACATCAGTGCAGTGCACGACTAATAGTTGTCCTGCGGACCGATTCCCCCACCTGAGCTGTGGATCTCTGCAGTTAGTCCAGAGTCATTATGGGCTTCTTGGCTGATCAGTGCTCTCCTCGTTTGGCCTGTAAGACTAGGTGGACGGCCTTGTCTTGGTAGGTTTACAGTTGTTCCATACTCTTTCCATTTCCGGATGATGAATTGAACAATGCTCCGTGAGATGTTTAAAGCTTGGGACATATTTTCATAGCCTATGCCTGTTTTAAACATCTCCACAACTTTATCCCTGACCTGTCTGCTTTGTTCCTTGGACTTCATGATGCTGCTTGCTCCCCGTTATTCTCCCGACCAACCTCTGAGGCTGTCACATAGCTGCTGTATTTGTACTGATGTGAGATTACACACAGGTGGACGGAGTTTAGATGGTAGCAATCATCAGGGAACTTCTGGAATTGGTTGGCACTCAGAGAAAATACTTTAGCACACCGCACTTTTCAGTTTTTTATTTGTAAAAAAATGTTTTGAGTCACGTATCAATTTCTTTGAAATTCACAATTGAAATAAAATTCCAATAAAACGTATTTATGTTTGTGGTTGTAATGTGACAAAACACAGAAAAGTTCAAGTGGGGTGAATACTTTTGCAAAGTGCTGTATAAATCTTGGATGAAATTATGATTGTATTTGACAATAAACTGCTCCTAAAAGTACTTTGTTATTGTGCAATATGAACGATATTTAAATAACAGTATTGTGCCGCTAGTAGCTAGCTGGCAACTAGGGTGCTAATCGCTAGCTGGCAACTAGTACGCTAATCACTAGCTGACAACTGGTGCGTTAATCGCTAGCTGACCACTAGCGAGCTGATCGCGAGCTGACAACTGGCGTGTTAATCGCGAGCTGACAGCTAATGCACCAATCGCTAGCTGGCCACTAGAGCGCGAATCTTAAATGCTAACATGAATGTAGTAAAATTACTCAATCATGGTATGTTATTTCTATTCACATTCAACTACACGACAGTGAGTTGCCTCAATGTTTTAATGTGTGATTAAAAACATTTACGATTGTGAAAAAAAATGCAGGGATTACGGTAATATAAAAACTTATATATTTAAAAAAAAATCAACCAAAAATTTCACGGCCCCTATGCAGTACCTCTGCAGATGTTAAAGACCTAAGTTGGGTAAGTGGCTTGGTGGGTAGATCAGCTGTGCCAGCAACCAGAGGGTTCCTGGTTCGATCCCCAGCGTCTGCCGTCTTAGTCACGTTTGTGTTGTCCTTGAGCAAGACACTTCATCCTTGCTCCTGAGGGGTCTGAGTTAAGGTTTTGCATGGCAGCTCCTGTCATCAATGTGGAAATAGTGTCAAAGCGCTTTGATTACCATAACCTCTTAAGGCCCAAGCTGTTTGTTTACATGATTTTTTTTTTCTCGTTGCTATTTGGGCTTATTGGACCCTAATTAGAATAAAAACTAATAATCATCTTTTTATATGATGTACTTAGTCCATAAGTAACAAACGTGTACTTCATGTGTAGTGACATGCTAATTTTTATTTTTACACTTTTTTTTTCCAAATTCCATTGTATGTTATACTCTTCTGACACCACCAGATAGCAGTAAAGGTATCTATATGTCGGCGTAAAACCCCAATTCAGTAGTGTACACAATTTTGGAAATAAGAACTAAAAGGTGCGTTCACGCATGTGGCCTTTAGAAGTTAAGGTAGAAAAGCGGTTTACAAGTATAACCCATTTACCTTGAGCCTAGTTTTCTTCTTTGATGATGTTTTTTTGAGCACAAAAGCTATGGTGACTTTATCCATCATTATTTCTTTTTCAGGTGTGACACAACAACCGGCCGTGCCGCAGTATAAGATTTCACCAAACCAAGTGCACAGGAGTCCAACGCCAAACTACCAGCAGACTCCAGTAGCTGCTCAAAGATCCTCTGGGTAGGATAGTAAAGAAAATGCATCACATCTGCATCTGTATTTATTTAATTTAATTTTTTCAAAGCAAAATTACATGATACTCCTTCACAGGTGCTTCACTTCGCAACAGTCCGGGTCGGGAGCTCGGTTCATCTCGCAGCAGCCGCATTCAAACAGCCCCATACCGAGTCCTTACACTCCTCAGAGTCCTGCTGACTACATGCAGTACAGTCCACCTAGTTACTCGCAGCACCAGCAGACACAGCAAGGTGGGTCCCATGGCGCTTCATATCCAACCTCAACTTGTTTGCCGTTTTTGACCTTTGGATTGAATTTGAGAAGTATGGTCACAACACAAAGGCCTCTTCAAAATCATAGGAAAACATAGCAATCCACATAACTGATATTGCCATTTGTGTTCCAGTTGCAGGCAGTATTCGAAATCTCCACAGTAAGGTATCCGCTCCGCTATCAAGTAACCCGTCCAATCACCTCGTCAAGCCCGGCTCGGATGACGACTATGTGAATATCGCGCACAGACTTGGAAATGAGGTAAAAACAAAACGATTGGACTCCAGCTGACATTGAGACTGACAAACGCGTGAAAAATTCCCAATTAATGTCTTTTTGCGGTTGACAGGACAATGAGCACTCCATGATGGCTGCGTTGTTTCCAGTCAAGTCGCCACAGTCTGAGTGTTCCCCTGACGACGGCGAAGAACCTGCCAAATGTATGTCTGCAGAAACAAGTACACACTAGATAAGAGATATACAGTGCATCAGGATTATTCACAGGCCTTCACTTTTTCCACATTTTGTTATGATACAGCCTTATTCCAAAATGGAATAAAACTATTTTTGTCAATACCCCATAATGATAATGTGAACACATTTTTTATAGAGATTTTTGCACATTTATTAAAAATAAAAAGCTAAGAAATAACACAAATATTCACAGCCTTTGCGCAATACGTTTTTGATGCACAGCCTGAAGTCTTTTTGAGTACGATACCACAAGCTTGGCACACCCCAGTCTGAATTCAAGAGCGCTCTGGAGCAGGTTTTCATCCAGTATGTCTTTGCACAATGCTGCTTTCATCTTTCACTCTATCCTGCCTAGTCTCCCAGTTCCTGCCTGTCTATACAGTGGAACCAAAATAACAATATTCCCCCAATAGGAAATTATAAAAATGGAATGAATCAGTTCCAGTGTCAAATTGCACTAGCCATTTTAACTTTATTAATTGACATACATGGTGTTTACAATGTGTGTACAGTCGTCCTTCACCACATTGCGCTTCAAATATTGAGGTTCCAATATTTTTCAAGCACATTTTACATTTTTTTTAGTCCTATATTAAGCAATTTCAAGTATAAAAATTACTAAATTAACCAAAAAAAATTGCCAATAATCGCCACTAGAGGAGACCAAACCAATCAGAGTGCACTGTTCAGTATTGTGGCCACTGATTGGCTCAGCTTCAGGCAGCATTACTATATTGGATTAAAAGAGTAAAGGTGACTGAAGGGTGTTATTTTATTTCTAGAGGGCTCTTATGTTAAAAAGATATAGAAGGTCGAAAACTGTTTTTATATGCTGGAGCTATTAAAATATTTGATTTATAAGACAAAGCCAGAAATTCATTTATTTACCAATTAACAGCGATAAACGACGGACCGCTATTGGCAAGTGGACATGAGTCAACTGCATTTGTGTAAAAATAAGACAAATAGAATTGTCTGATAACAAACATAACTTTGTTGCCTGGGAGTTAAGTCTCTTCACATTCAAATAAAACGCAGCTAACTCTGCGTCATACATTTCTTTCCTCTATTATGATTACTGCAAACCTATTGTTGATTTGGCCATATTAAACTGGGCAGCCAGGACAGAGAGGTGTGCGGTGTTTCCTCGTTTAACGCGGGTGTTACGTTCCAAAAAATACCCTCTTTCCGTGTAGTCAAATTTTATTTTATTTTATTTTTTATGTTCATTATATATTTTTTTCGTTTACACTAAATGTTTTTTCATTTACAGGATGTTTTTTTTTTCATTTACTGTGCATGTTTTTTTGTTTACAGGTTGTTTTTCTTATTTATTATGTTTTTTCCGTTTACGCTACTGTACGGTATATGTTTTTTTGTTTCTTATATATGTTTTAAGGCTGTAAAAACCCTAACCACACACTTTATAAACTTTTCTCAGACAGGCAGTAACATTTTCTCACATTTCTCTCGTTTAAACACTCTCAAAGTTGAAACCTTTGTGGATTTAAAAAAAATAAGTACAGTACACTACTGTATTAAAGAATGAAACCAAAGATTAAAGCCTGTTTTAGGCCAAAACTGAACGTATTATGTACTCTACAGGACACATTGCATGAAGAAGATTGATTGACAATGGTCTACAGTCCCTTAACGAATCAGGACGCAGAACACAATGTGCATTCATACGCTGTAAAAAAAAAAAAAAAAGCATGCAACATTGTAAAACATGACACACACAAAAAAAATCAGTGTAACAGTGAGTCCGTGTAAAGTAAACCGCGTTGTAGTGAGGGGTCACTGTATACCGCTTTTGTTGCTAGGCTACTGCTATGACGCAATACGTTCCATTCATGACAGTTTTCATCATTTGTGCCAGTGATAGGTGATAAGCCTGAATTCTATATTGCAATTTCAGCCTCTTGCCATAACAATATATATCACAATATTTTATTTGGCTTATAAATGATAATAGAACAATTTTAGTAAATGTCAAATGAGTCTCCATTCTCTTCGTTCCTCTGTAGGGTCAAGACCTCTGCTCATCGTGCAGTCACCTTCCGCCGACGTCCCTCCAGGCGCGTCCCCCAACAGACACCTTTCCTCCGCTGAGCGCAAAAAGAAGCAGAAGCAAAGGAGCAAAGTTATCGCCGAGCAAGTGGACAAAAACGCCTTGTACGACATTGTTAGATCTCCGGCGAAAGACTCAGCGAGGCTGACCTTAAAGCTGTCCCGGGTGAAGACTGCAGAAAAAGAAGAGTACGCCGAGCATTCCCCTGGGACAGAGGAGGACTGCAAAGCACATGTGATAAACAGTAAAAACGAGTTGCCGAGCGCGGAGCAGCAGGACGCGGAGTGCAAGTTTGGTGCCGAAGAGCCGCCGAACTGTCAGCAGGGAAACAGCAACGAGAGTGGCGCCGTCTCAGCAGCCATTGTACTGGATGACGCTGACATCGACACACTCGCCGAGATTGAGAGGACAGAGCGGGAGTCCGTCAGTGAGAGATGGTCGAAAGAAGTCCAGGATAAAGGTACTTTTTTCTTACGTTTTATTTACTTAACATCAAATAAAAACAATCGACGCAACATTAAAAGAAATGAATGAAAATGAGCAGAAAGAAGTATAAACTTATACCTGCCCTCTATTCACTCAAATACAACATTCACTGTTGAACTCAGAAGACTACACAGGCTATGTTTCTATTTCATAACATACAACGAATTAAACAAAGCCATTAGCTCACTCAAAGTCATATATTTTCATAATCATGTTTTTTACAGTTGTTTAAATACAGAAAGAGATTTACATTGTTTTGTTCCACTGTCAAGTTTGGTGCATACATTAACACCTTTGATTGGCTGTCACTGTTCTAAAGCAAGATTTTTTTTCAAAATCTCTGCTACTTTTAGATTATAATTATTTTCTATTTATACAAATCTGTTTTGAATGTTGTTCTGTATATTTTTTCTATGTGCTACATATATTTTTTTAGAATACTGTACTCTTATCTGTTCATCAAATTTCAAAAAGTTTAAATATCGGTTTTGTGGGTTCCCTGTGTGCATTTTGACTAATGACTCTTACAGCTCTCCTCTGCAAAAGGAAGATTTAATTAAAATATGTTTTACAGGCACTCGCCGTAACTCCACACTTCAGTGCAAAATGTCAGATATGGAACAATCAGTCAATTATACAAAATATACAATGTTTTTTTAAATTAGCAATTATTTTACCTTATGTGAAATATATTGATATTATATATTGATGATTTAACCTTTGTTTAATTTGTATGTGATTTCCATGACACATTTTCATCAATTCTAAATTCGTAACACCCAAAAACCTAGGGACTGATCTGCTAAAGCTTTGCATGTATTAAAACCCATGCAAACTTGATGGCACATGCAAAGCTGATCTATTAAGATTGGGTCTCTTAAATGAGCAAAATAGAAAGTGCATGTAGAATATATGATTAGCAGAATACCCACAATACTGGGAGAAGGAGATGCAAGTATAATTATTCAGCACGCGCAATGTGATCGAGCAATGCTGAAACTGTTCTGCGGACGCTTTTTTGCATCTTTATTTAGCACGTTTTAAAGTAACGTGCAAACTGACACAGTTACACACAAATGGCTATGAGAAAGGAGCTGGATTGTCAGCTAGACAATTATAAATAAAAAATATTAGACATTTTGTCTATTCAGCAATATAAGGGGCTGAATAAAACTAATTCAATTGATGTGTTATGGTGTCTGCTGGTGTATTTGTTATGGCATTCAATTTTTCACATAGGATCTGTATTATAATACTAACATTATGATTATAATACAGATCGTACATTAAAAAATGAACTATGCAATATGCATAATTTCAGACGCATGAATGCGCTGTAGTGTAGCCGCCTTGCACGCAAAAATAGTTTCTGTTGTCTAAATTGTAATTCTATATTGCAGGAAGTGTGTTACAGATTATAGATGTGTGCGGCTTGTTCAACAACATTACACACTGGTTGAACATGTGTAGGGAAATTAGTGTTTTAATGGACACATAATGCCGATAGTACACACAAAATTCTCGTTTAAATAGGACAGTCTGCGCCACTTTTGCCCTTGTTTTCAACATTTACTAACAGTACACACAATTTTATAGTTGACACATGCTGTTTAGCGTGTGGTATTTGGATCTTAATAGATCTGGCCCTTAATCTATTTTGTTCTCTGAATCTCATCTCCTTCGACATATTATAAGGCACAAATGTCAAACTCACGGCCCAGCGGCCAGGTCTGCCCTGCTGCATTACTTTATGTGGCCTGAGAACGCTTGGAAATAATATGTGTCAATAATGTACCTTATCTTTTCTCACTAATAAATGTAATCATTCTCTCCATTTTGACAGAAAAATATATATGCACTGCTTCAACTTGCATACCTTTTGAACTTAAATGATTATTAAATATTGCAACAAATATTATATTATCATACTTTCCAAACTATTTTTTTTGTTGTCAAAATGAAAATAGATACTTAAATATTTGCTTTGGATTTTTAAGCAAGATATCCATGAAAATGTACACTGTAAAAATGACAATAGATTTTACAGAAAAGTTAACTTTTTTTTTAACAGCATAATAATGTTTTTAATGATTACATTTTGTCAACTGAGCGAACAGTCATTTACCGAAAAATTTGTTTATTTCATTTGTTTATTTGAAAAGGATTCCCATTAGCTGATGCCATGGCAGTCAGCTAGTCTTACTGGGGTCCACACAAAACCTCTAATCTAAGCAAAACACATCTAAGGTTGTTGTTTTTCCTGTGTATACTGTTACTGTCAATAGAAAAACAGTAGCACATTGTTTTTACGGTAAAAAAAAAAACTGGCAGCTCATTTGCCAGAATTTTTACAGTAAAAAAACACTGTTATATTTTGCAGTAACATTCTGGTGACTGAGTTGCCAGTTTTCTTTACTGTAAAATGTACCGTTTTTTTTTACATTGTACCTATAAAAAAAAAAATATATATATATATAAATCAAATGCATTTCATTTCATTTCATTTTTTTATTTATCTCCTTCATTGATGTGCATCTTTGATCAATAGACAATTAAACCTCAGCAACTAAACACACATTTACACACCAATGCCTGAGAAGGAACAGGGTGAAGAAAATCTTATATTTTCCTGCCCCCTTCAACATAATATGTATTCTTACTTAATGGATAACATACAAACCAAACAATACATCCAAATATAGTGAAAACAAACAAAAAAACACACAAACTTCATGAAGTACAAACCGAACAAAAAAAAGAGTAATATACACCTCACGGGATGATACAAAACAAATACAAAACCAGACAAAAAAATAAGTTAAATAATAAATATAAAGCAAAATGTAAACATAGGCAAATTCATATATATTCGCTGTTACAAGTGGCCCTCTGCGATGTGGCCCTCAATGAAAACAAATTTGACACTCCTGTAAAAGTCATCCACACTTTTCTTACGACTGCAAAAAATCCTAAACTTGGTTTTACCAGTATTTAAGGATAACCAAATAACTTTATCATTGAAACATGCGTTTGTATTAATTCCATATTCTAACTACCGTCTTTCTATTTTAAAGACAAGCCGCTGAAGAAACGCAAGCAAGACTCCTACCCTCAGGAGCCAGGAGCGGAGGATGGACAAGGAGGCAACAGCGCCAGCAGCCAGTTGACACCCAAGAAGATGAACGCTGCCAGTAACGGTTCCACTCGTCCTGCATTGATGGTCAGTATCGATCTGCAGCAAGCCGGACGAGGAATAAGACAGCCAGTGGTGGTCCTCGACGCCAAGCAGCTGTGTGACGAACACATCTTGCGCCTCAACGCGGGAGCGGGCGCAGTTAAAGTGGACGGGCAGCGCCCACCCATGAAGAAGGAGCCGAGTGATGATTTCGAGAGATCCGATTTGGATATCCGTTTGAAGCAGAAGCAGGAATCCAAACACAGAACAGACGGCAGAAACGACAGCAGCAAGAAACGTGGGGTCTTGCCAAGGGTGAAGCAGAACAGAGACTCAGATTCTCGGCACAAAGAGGACAAGAATCTCAACAGTCAACCGGAAACTTTGAAAACCTTAAGCAAGGCGGAGCGTAACTCCACTCATAATGACGACAAAGGCCGTGAGAAGAAGAAAACAAAAGATAACAACGACACTGATAAAGATAAAGAAAAGGATGTGGATAAGGAAAGAGCGAAAGAAAGGGAGAGGCTCAAGGATAGGGATAAAGGCCGAGACTTGGATCGGGATAAAATAAAGGATAGGGATAAAGACACAGATGTGGATCGGCAAAAAGAGAAAGATAGATCCAAGGATAGGGACACAGACCGAGACATGAATAGGGAAAGAGAAAAAGATAGAGATAAGATGAAAGACCGGGAGAAAAACAAAGTTAGGGAAAAAGATGGCGATAAAGAAAAGGACAGAAATAGGGACAAAGACAGGGTGAGAGATAGGGAGAAAGATAAAGGCAAGGAGAAGGATCAAGAGAGAGTTAAAGACAAAGAAAAGGATCAAGAGAGAGTTAAAGACAAAGAAAAGGACCAAGAGAGAGTTAAAGACAAAGAAAAGGACCAAGAGAGAGTTAAAGACAAAGAAAAGGACAAAGAGAAAAACCGAGTCAGGGAGAAAGTTCTGGATAGGGATAAAGATCGATCGAAGGAAAAGGAGCGGGATAAGGAAAAAGACAAAATTCGTGAGAAGGAGAGGAACCGGGATAAAGTCAAGGAAAGGGAGAAAGATGACAGACATAAAGAGAGGGAAGACAAGGCAAAGAAACACAAACCATCAAAGGATAACAGACGTGAGCTGTCTCTGGATGGGACTCCCAAGCAGGACCACAAAACAAGGCAGGATGGGAGCAGGAACTCCGGCGAAAGGACAGAAAAGACCACGTCTCAATCCCCACAAAATAAAAAAGAGGGGAAAAGTGGGAGTGAAAGTGTCCCAGCTGCAATTAAACAATCTTCCCTCGAGAACAAACTGAGCGAGTTCCCCGCATACCTCCTGAGCGGCAATTCCAGGAGCCTGAAGAACTTTGTGATCCCCAAAGTGAAGCGGGACAGCACGGATAAAGGCGCCCAACTGCCGAGCGACGTTGCCATTGTTGACAACTGGAAAGAACCTCGCGTTTTACTGGAAAGGAGGTCGCTGGTTGAGAACTTAAAAAAAGGCGCCAAGCCTGTTGTGACGCTCCGGCGACTGAGCACTGACGAAATACACAGCCTCAAAAAGGAACTGAAGACCACCTACAAGTCCAGGAACTGGTCTTCTAGTCACAAATCTAAAGGTAAAACGAAGAAGAGTTACGAGTCAAGTATGCTGAAAGTGGCCTCACCTCCTGTGTGCTTGCAGAGACGTCAAACAAGCGCAGACACGGTATGATCAGCAAGACGCCAAAGTACGCTAGCGACTCGGATGAAAAGGAGAGCGATGGTAGCAACAATGACGACAGCTCCGAAGATGAGGGTAATCTTTCCCTCTAAACACAATTTGCATTTGTATCCAAAAATCATACACATTTTAAGTCGACCGCTTGGCTTCCAGTCATGACGGCCAGGCACTGTTTTCATGCTTTAATAGCATCTACTGTATCAGCATTCACAAGACATTTGTAGCTCTTTATAAAGAAGGGAGCCTAACTTGTAACAAGAATACTCATTTGTGCCGTTAAACTTTCCAAGAATTTTGAGTTGAGTGCCTTGTAGAAAGTTTTAATTTACAGCATAAATGCTAAAAATGTATTGGAATTTATTTATTTACTGAAACTGCAAAGCGGACGGAGAAGCAAGCAATAATTAGAGAGAAATGTGTTTACTAACTAGGAGAGAGTGAGAAAGTGGTCATTTATGGACATTAGGGATGTAACGATAAACAGTATTAATTATAACTAGAGATGTCCGGTAATATAGGCCTGTTTATATTATAAATGCTTTAAAATGTAATATCGGAAATTATCGGTATCGGTTTCAAAAAGTGAAATTAATGACTTTTTAAAACGCCGCTGTACGGAGCGGTATATATCCGGTAAAACACGGACGTAGGGCATACTTGCCAACCCTCCCGAATTTCAGTGCCCCTCCCGAAAATCTCCCGGGGCAACCCTTCTCCCGAATTTCTACCGGAACAACGATATTGGGGGCGTGCCTTAAAGGCACTGCCTTTAGCGTCCTCTACAACCTGTCGTCACGTCCGCTGTTCTTCCATGCAAACAGCGTGCCGGCCCAGTCACATAATACATGCGGCTTTTACTCACACATAAGCGAATGCAAGGCATACTTGATCAACAGCCATACAGGTCACACTGAGGGTGGCCGTATAAACAACTTTAACACTGTTACAAATATGCGCCACACTGTGAACCCACACCAAACAAGAATGATAAACACATTTCGGGAGAACATCCGCACCGTAACACAACATAAACACAACAGAACAAATACCCAGAACCCCTTGCAGCACTAACTCTTCCGGGACGCTACAATATACACCCCCGCTACCACCAAACGCCCCAACCCACGGACTGACTGGCGCTAGCTTAAATGCTGACATTAAAACAAGGGACTTATGGCCTGATTTACTAAAGTGTACTAAAAGACGTGCAAACTTAAT
The DNA here is from genome assembly GCF_033978685.3 of Nerophis lumbriciformis. Lineage (NCBI taxonomy): Eukaryota > Metazoa > Chordata > Actinopteri > Syngnathiformes > Syngnathidae > Nerophis > Nerophis lumbriciformis. The sequence continues at coordinate 11,490,432 of NC_084579.2, read as the reverse complement.
AGCACACACAAAGCCGATCTACTAAACATGTGCAAAGTGGATTGCGTCTCTTAAGTGAGCAGAATAAGGCCTGCAAATCATTTTGCCTATCTGTCTTCATTAATATGCAAAAATATATGCTGATCAATAAAATGCCCACAATGCTGGAGTGAATGCATATATATTATACAGCGCGTGCAATGTGATTTATCAACATTCATCACCGGTTTTGGAGGACTATCATGCACCTTTAGCGGTTAAAAAAAATAAATAGTGATGTCAATGTAGATGCACTGCACAATTGCTTCTAAAATACCCATAAAAAGTGGTAAATGTCTCCTGCTTGTTTGAAAACATAGCAAAAGCCACGGGTAGGAGCAAGATAACATGAATGTGCAGGCATTGAGAGTGCCTCCGTGGTGACGCCCCGTATAGTATACACACGCAAAATCCTCATTTAGATAAGGTGCGCTGCACCACTTTTTAGTTGCCCACGCAGTCTTTTTAAATCGCTTGAAACATGCCCACTAATGGTACACGCTATTAGTGGGCAGCCTTACTTTTTTGGATTAAAAGAAGTGACTATATGGTGTTATTTCATGTCCAGAGGGCTCTCATTATGTTGAAAAATGTATTTGGAAGGTAGTCAACAGATTTTAATGCTCTGCATGTAACAATGTTTGATACATAAGAATGAATGATCCCTACTTTGCAGAAATTATAGCCATGTCGTGAACCAATTAACAGCAATATACAAAGTAGGACTGTAGGAAAGCTTATACTCTATTAAATCCACAAACTGCCGAGGGTGTGTCAGAGTGGATAGTGTAGTGGTTAATGACGTGCTCTTGTGATAGACAGGACGTGGTTACAAATCCAGGCAATTTGTGATGACATTTGATATCCCTTGTTTTTACCACTCCTGATATTTAAAATCTACTACTATTGCTTTCTTATGGAGTTCAAAACTACAACAGGAGGTTGCCCACAGCCACAGCTGTTCATCTAATACAGTGGTTCTCAAACTTTTTTTGTCATCCCCCACTTTGGACAAGGGGGAGTTTTCAAGCCCCACCTGCCCCCATCGCCCCAACAGAGCGCTAATGCCAAGCTTTAACATTTTCAAATTTATTGAACATCAAGTTGTATACGTTCAAGCTCAATAACATAAAATAACATCAAGTTCAATAATAAATAAAATAACTGTGCAGCTGTGGTATAACTTGCATCAAGTTCAATAATAAATAAAATAACTTCCATCAAGTTTAATAAATAAAACAAAAGTGTTATAACTTGCATCAAGTTCAATAATAAATCAAAAAAAGTGTTATAACTTGCATCAAGTTCAATAATAAATCAAATAAAAGTGTTATAACTTGCATCAAGTTCCATAATAAATCAAATAACTTGCATCAAGTTCAATAATAAATCAAAAAAAGTGTTATAACTTGCATCACGTTCAATAATAAATCAAAAAAAGTGTTATAACTTGCATTAAGTTCAATAATAAATCAAATAAAAGTCTTATAACTTGCATCAAGTTCAATAATAAATCAAATAAAAGTGTTATAACTTGCATAAAGTTCAATAATAAATCAAATAACTTGCATCAAGTTCAATAATAAAAAAAAAAGTGTTATAACTTGCTCACGTTCAATAATAAATCAAAAAAAATGTTATAACTTGCATCAAGTTCAATAATAAATAAAACAAAAGTGTTATAACTTGCATCAAGTTCAATAATAAATCAAATAACTTGCATCAAGTTAAAAAATAAATCAAATAAAAGTGCCACTTTGCAATCTTCGCAAAAAAAAAAAAAGGAGGAGCTATGCATTTGGCAAGACAGGGCAAGTGACAGCACTTTTCCCCGGGAGAGCCACCTTGCTTCACTGTGAAACAGCACGGCTGTATGATCAGCTCCCATTTCCTCACACAGTGCAGAGAACAGTCGCACTTTCAGTGGTCGTGTTTTGATCAAATTTACCGCGCTCACAACATCTGTTAAAACCTCATTGAGTTCGGGGCTGAGCTGCCTTGACGCGAGTGCTTCCCAGTGAATGACACAGTGTGTGCCCGTCAGATTTTTGTTCCTCTGCAGGCGCTGGCTCTGGCTCGACGACCTTTGAGGTGCGAGTCACAAATGTATATATTTGTGTAATTGTGATCCACACATTAGCCTGCTACCCATCCGCGCGAAAGTTTGTTCCGCTTAGCCCCGCCCCCATTAGTTACTGTTGCTATGTCTGTCAAACTTTCGCTCGTACCGAGAAATATAAAGCCTACAGTAAAAATAAGTACCGGTAATTTCCATTTATTTATATAGCGGATTTCACAGACAGAATCACAAAGTGATTTACAGTGTGTATAGAAAATGAAAGCATAGTAAAAAAAAAAATCTAAGAATATAATAATAAAAAAAAAAATTTTAAGTGAAATTTCCTCCCGTTCCTCGCGCCCCACCTGTCATGTCTCTATTCCCCACCAGTGGGGCGCGCCCCACACTTTGAGAAACACTGATCTAATAGTAATTAGCCTTTGTAGACCACACACCCAACTGGCACCCCTGGGATATTACTCCAAAAGTGGCAATAATTGGCGAGGGTCTTACTTGTCTCTTGTTGTGGTTTCAGTGGCAAGGAAAAGGCAGAAGAAAGGTCACGACAAGACATGGAAGCATGAGGCCAAAAGAGGTCGTCACCGCCAGCAAGATTGGAGCTCGGATGAGGGCGACCGGGGTCCACCTCCGAATCTAAGTGACTGTGAGTCAGTTTGACAAAACGTATTTGTAAAGGAAACGTTTTCCATTTTATGTTGCAAATGTCTTCTTTTCTTTGTAATTTTGTCGCTCAGTGTCCAGAAAACTAAAGAAAAAACATAAAGAGAGAAAGTCGTACGAGAAGATGCGACCTGAGGGTATTGTTTGTTTTTTTAATTGTTTTTGCAAATTAAATCCTATAAAGCCATCATTTTAACATTTGTTTTAATTCACGCTGCAGATTTGATGGACTCTTCCACATTTAAGAGATTCACAGCCGCTGTGGACAACATTCTGGAGAACCTGGAGGATGTGGACTTCACTGCAGGTAAAGATTGCTGCCCATTACGTCTGTTTTGATAAAAATTATCTGCATTCCAACATTTTTGTGTGCCCTCACTCAGGCGATGACGAAGACGATGATGATGAAATACCCCAAGAGATGCTGCTCGGAAAGCACCAGCTGGGCGAGTTGGGTAGCGATTCGTCTAAGATTAAAGATATGGGCATCTTTAATAAGGTAGGAGGAGCGTATTTGTGTCATAGTGATGTACGGAAATTGTCATGAGTTTACATGTGCATCTTTTCCACAGTTTCCATCTGAAAAAATAATGAAATTTATGAACATCTTGGAGAAGAACATTCAGGATAGTGTTAAACTTTCAACATTAATGAACCAAGTAAGTTGTCAGGCTGCTTTTATTATCATGCCCTTCTTCACTGTTTTTTTCTGTTTCATACAGTGGCTTTTATCCTTTTATTCAAATTTAATTATTGTATTATTAAGACTATTTTCATGAAATTTTAAAATTGTAATATTACTATTATTATTATTGGTTTTTTTACTTTATTTAATAACACAATTATTCAAAAATGTTTCTCCTAATATCTTAACTCTATTCTTGTAAAATAGCATTATAAAATCATTGTTTTTATTTTTTATAATATTACCTCCAAAATTATATGTTTTCCCCCCTCAAAACTCTGAGGTATTCTCTTAATTTTTGGTCAAATTATGATGATTTAGTTGTCTTAATATTGTTATGGTATTATAATAATTATTATTATTATTAAGTTGCATTATCTATACCTTTATTTTTGATTAATTAGGTTATTTTCTCTTAAGAGTCCAAAATTATTCTTATAAAATAGTAGAGTGTTTTTCCTATAATATTCAGATTTTATTCTTGTATTTTTTTTTTTTTTTTTTTTTACTATTTTAATAAAATTAATAATAAAACATTTTTGTAGTAATATTAAACATTTATTTTGGTCAAATTTTGATTTTTTTTTGTTATGTTAAATTTCTTAGAATATAGGCATTTTACTATAATTTTTTAAATAACCCAGCTCATGTCCCCTCATGCGTTTTTACATTTTACATTTACATTTTTTTGTAGGGCAACGACTCCATGGATGAGGAGCGATTATGGCGCGACCTCATCTTGGAGCGTGTGACAAAGTCAGCTGACGCTTGTCTGACCGCGCTGAACATCATGACGTCCCCACGCATGCCCAAGGTTGTTTTCATTGAAGACGTCATCGAGAGGGTGTTGCAGTACACCAAGTTCCACATGCAGAACTCGTTATATCCTCAGTTTGACCCCACCTATAGAATGGATTCCCACGGAGGTCAATATTACAATCTTCACATTTCACTTCATCAATACTTTAAAGCATTCAAATGATTCTCTTGGTCTCCAAGGTGGTTCGCATAATTCAAAGGGCAAGAAAGCAAAGTGTTCCTCCCACAAGCAGAAGACGGTGATCCTGCTTTACAACAAAGTGTGCGACATTGTCAGCAGCATTTCAGAACTGGTTGAGGTCCAGCTGCTCACGGACACCACTATCCTCCAGGTGAGACTCTCATTTAGGGCTCAAAATGACATTGTCTGATCGTTATGTCTACCATTTAGGTGTCCGCATTGGGTATCACGCCATTTTTTGTGGAGAACGTCAGCGAGCTGCAGTTGAGCGCCATCGGATTGGTGACCGCAGTAAGTGTGACGCTGCATTATGGTTTTGCGCCTCTTTCTCATTAATGTGACAATAAATACTATACATTCTTCTCTCAGAGCATTCAATCGATCGAAACTGGACTGTTTGGTTTGCCTTAGAAGACGTTTCGCCTCTCACCCAAATAGGCTTCATCAGTTCATGCTCATAGATTTAGATTGGTCAGATCTAGTCTTAGACTTAGATTGGTCAGATCTAATCGAGCGACTGGTGCCAAAACCTCAAATATTTATACTCCAAAACCAGGATGGTGTGCCTGGGCAAGGATGGTTTCGCCTTATTGTAGTGAGAAAAACAACTGTTTTGATACAAACGAGCAATCCTACTGTCAAGCCAACAGCAGTCGTTGAAGTGTAATTTCCCCTCGTTAGCATTGAGGTATTGTGTGGCAGAACGATCGCTGTGGGTCGACAACCACCAGTCCAAAATAGTCGGAATCACCCACGTTAGCATTACATTCAGTTGTAAACAAATTACACAAATGGCGTTCCGGCTACCTTCTGTGACCAGAATTTTTCTAACTCCCGTTATTTGTTGGAGGCTAAGTCTTTTAGGAATGGTTGAAAGGACAGTGTTGAATGTAGGAAATAGATGGTGTCGCAGACCACCTCCTCTGTTCAGAGATGGTTTTTCAACCTTGACATAGATGGCTTCCCTCACTTTTCTTTCCAACCATCCGTCCTCCCTGTCCTAATCTGTACATTTTTGTTCTCAAAGGAGTGCTCTTTCTCCCAGCTGAGTCTTGGTGTGAAGAGTTTGCCCATCTATGCTGTGCCATGCGTTGGCTTAGTAGTTGTTTTGTTTCCCCAATATATGAATCAGTGCATTCATCGTTACACTGGATAGCATACACCAAATTGTTTTTTTGTGGGTGTGGTTTGTCCGGTCTTTGGATGCACTAGTCTCTGTATTAGGGTGTTGCCTGGTTTGATGTTTACTGGGATGTAGTGTTGGCAAAAAAATATTCTGAGTTTCACAAATAGACTTGATACATATGGAATGACACCTTTTTCCTCCTCATCCACTCTGTTCTTGTTATTTCTGGAACTCTGTAATTTATCCTCCAACAAATAACAGGAGTTAGAAACATTCCTGTCACAGAACGTAGTAGTCGATCTACAGTGATTGTTCTGCCACACAATACCTCAATGCTAACGAGGGGAAATTACACTTCAACTACTGTCGTTAGCTTTGACAGTAGGATTGCTTGTTTGAATCAAAACAGCTGTTTTTCTCACTAATCTAAGTCTATGAGCATGACCTGATGAAGCCTACTGAGGTATTGGCACCAGCCGCTAGACTAGATCTGACCAATCTACGTTTGTAAGTCTAAGACTAGATCTGACTAATCTAAGTCTATGAGCATGAACTGATGAAGCCTACTCGGATGAGAGGCGAAACGTCTTCTAAGACAAGCCAAACAGTCCAATTGCAATCGATTGAATGCCCTGAGATTACAGTGACCTGGATGAATGAGACCATTCATAGACCTATACATTTTTCTCCTCCGTAGGTGTTCTCCCGCTACAGGAAGCACAGGCAGCTCATTCTGGAAGAGATCTTCAGCTCCATGGCCAGGCTGCCCTCAAGTAAACGCAACCTTAGAAACTTCAGGTAAACAACTGAATGAGGATGACTTGACTCAAACTAAAATGACATTCACTAATGCTCGGTAAACGTCTATTTCAGATTAAACACCAGCGATTTAGACGGGAGCGGCAAGTATATCCAAATGGTCACCGCTTTGGTTCTTCAGCTCATCCAGTGTGTGGTGCAGCTGCCCTCAAGGGATGCAGAAGATGAACATAATAAGAAAGTGAGCAGGGGGGAATGACTTTAACTTTTGGCATTGTTATGTTGACAACATCCTAAATCTTATAAAAAATATTCTCTTGACAGGTGGACAAAGAGGCCCTCATCACAAATTCCTATGAGACAGCAATGAGAACGGCTCAGAACTTCCTATCTGTGTTTCTCAAAAAGTAAGCCAGTTTTGTCCACAAAAACACATGTACAGTCATGTTTTTATCCCCATTGGATATAATGATAATAGAATGAATCCGTTCCAAGGTGAAACTATTGCTGTCTTGTAGACCCTGTATTAACAGCACAGATAGGGCCTGATCTACTGAGATCCAAATAACATGCGCTAAACAGCGCCTAGAAACTAGTTGGTGTGTTGCAGGTGATCTACTAAGACTGCGTGCACAATTGATAACAAGTGCAAAAAGTGGTGCAGAGTGCAGACCGCCTTATTTGAATGAGGATTTTGCGTGTACTTCGGAATTGTTACCATGTCCCACTACATTTGTGTTTTCATGCTCCTACCTGTGATGTTTGATGTTTTGAAACATGCATCAGATAACTAATAAGTACCACTTTTTATTGGCATTTTAGAAGTAGTTCTGCAATGCAATCCACTTTTTAGCATGCCAAAGATGCGTTCTGGGAGATGCTGGCACATAACTGCTAGTGTGTGGTCCAATGATACAGCTGCAAGAAAATGCATATTGTAGCAAGGTTTTTTTTCATATAGGAGATATGTTAATAATCCATTCATCTTCTTCCGCTTATCCGAAGTTGGGTCGCGGGGCAGCAGCCTAAGCAGGGGAAGCAGCCTGCTAGCTACTTCGTCCAGCTCTTCCTGGGGGATCCTGAGGTGTTCCCAGGCTAGCTGGGAGACATAGTCTCGCCAGCGTTATGTTATGTTAAGAATATATCTCCTATATGAAAAAATTAACAATAGCCATTAGACACAGTTTCTGCTGTTTTTAACTAACCCCTTACATCAATCATCAGCTCAAAGATGGAATTGCTGGACAGATGATATGTCTAATATTATTATATGATATCATATATATTTAAAACATAGCATTGGTCGCCTCCTTCTGACTGCGGCGCATCCATTTGTGTGCCAGTTTGCACAAATATTCCAGACGTGCAAAATAAATACGCAAAAACAGTGGTCACAAAACAGTTGTACTCTTGATAAATCACATTGCTCTTGCTAAATTATTATATTTGCATCTCCTACAATTGTGGTCGTTCTGAAAATAAGCCTTTATTCGGCATATACATGAAGACAGACACGCTGAATAGATTGCGCTCTCTATTTTGCGCTCTCTATTTTGCTCATTTACGAGACGGAATCCTCTGCGCACGAGCTTAGTAGATCAGCCCTATCAAATTTGCACATGTTTTAATGCTCGCAAACCTTTAGTAGACCAGGCCCATAATGTTTAAAGTTGGGGATTTTCGAGTGGTGACTCGCTCACTCAGTTTGTCAAATATTACATTAATATTCAGCATTTCGATGTGCAGCTTCTTTGTTGGTATTTAGTATTGTAACTCTTTTGCACTGTGGATTATCCCAGTAAGACTGTCGTGACCACTGTGTGTGTGCGTGTGTGTCAGGTGTGGCAGTAAGCAAGGAGAGGATGACTACCGGCCTCTGTTTGAGAACTTTGTCCATGATCTTCTGTCCACTGTCAACAAACCCGAGTGGCCTGCTGCTGAACTGCTGCTGAGCTTACTCGGTCGCCTCTTGGTGAGCAACATCATTCCAGAATCAGTCATTATTCAACAAAACAGGCGTGATGAAAGAGCGGCCCGGGAGCTATTTGCGGCCCATAGCTAATTTTTAACAGCCCGCGACACAGTCGTTAGCATTCCCATGTTAGCATGTTACTTTTTCAGGTATATATCTCAGCATCAAATATTTTGTTACTTAACGAATAATATCTGTTAGCATGCTACTTTTTATAGTTTATTTTGTAGGTATACACCTCAGTCATATTTTAGTATGTGACACATGTTACAGATAGCATTTTAGCTTGGTAACATTAGCATACTCGCTTTTTTTTTGCTATTTTAGCAGGTATACACCTCAGTGTCATATATAATTTTATATTTCACTAATGCTAACTGTAAGCATGCTATTGTTGGCATTTTAGCTTAGTACTGTTAGAATGCTCGCTTTTTTACCTCATTTTGCTCATATTTTTTGTTACTTGTTGCTATCTGGGCAGTGTTTGCATTTCAGTTCGGCTTTGGCTCGTCACCAATCACATTTTCGCCGAAATTACATTTTCCTAGTTCCTTGAAAAAATATATAAATTGTACCGGTTTTGAAGGTGAAAACTACCGAAATGCACCCCGCATCATTTGATTTGTCAGTCTGTGGCCCTTAGTGGAAAACATTTGGGCTTAAGTTTGTCTTCCCCTTCATTCTCCAGGTGCACCAGTTCAGTAACAAGCAGACGGAGATGGCGCTGAGGGTGGCGTCGCTGGACTATTTGGGCACTGTGGCGTCTCGCCTGCGCAAAGACGCGGTGAATAGCAAGATGGACCAGAAAGCTATCGACCGCATACTCAAGGAGGTATTGTTAACCGCTATGATGCAAAAACTCCAGATCTCTGTTTTTAAGATCATGTCCTTGCAGTCACCTGGCAATGATGAGACGCAGCAACTCCAGAGGGCCTTGCTCTGCTACATAGAGGAGAAGCAGGAAATAGATCCCTCCCTAGTGGTAAGAGCATGTCATTACTTTAATCATTACAGTATTTGAGTAAAACTGGAAACTCACTTTTTTTGGTTTTGTTTTGCGCAGTTTGCCAGGAGTTTCTACATCGCCCAGTGGTACAGGGACATCACAAGTGAGGCAGACAAGGCCATGAAGTCTCAAAACGACGACGACGAGGACCCTAAAGGTCGGTATTGTGCCAACGACGCCGACACCACCGAGGACATAATGCAGAGGGCTGAATTGCGGAAAAAGTTTCTGCGCAAGGTCATCAGAAACTCACATACTGGGTAAGCAACGCTACAGGTTTGCAGTCAAACTTGGCAGTTCTCTCTGTAATAAATGCTCATCATTATTCCAGGGTCCTCTCTGAGACGATGGACTACAAGGAATCATGTCTCATTGTCCGATATTTAGCCTCCATGAGGCCATTGGCACAGAGCTTTGACATTTACCTATCACAGGTAAAAGAATGGATTTTGACACGTAACAGGCATCGTGTTGCTTACGGCTAACGCATGCTGTCCTGCGTAGATTCTGAGAGTTCTCGGCGAGAGCGCCATTGCAGTCAGAACTAAAGCCATGAAGTGCTTGTCTGAGGTTGTGGCTGTGGATCCAAGTATTCTCGCAAGGGTGAGGCACTCAGATACCCATCTGCTCTTCACTGGGCCCATCTAATGCTTTTCAACAATCAACACGTGTCAGCGGTCTCATATTAGTGTGTTGAAGTATATTGTCCAAAGTCTAGCCCTGATGCTTGAATTAAACACTTTAAAATTGCTTTTAGTAAGCGCTAGTGGGTACATGCACTTTTGTGTTTCTGTAGCTTCAATGCTAATGAGCTGTGTTTGTCAACTAGTGTGTTCCAAGAAGCGCTATTGTGCACTTTATCCTCTTGTCCAACATAATAGATATCATATAACACACACAATAACATACCTATGTAATGTTCTGTTAGCAACAATAGCGTAGCTATGTGAGTGCTAACATTACACTCACATTTTTACAGCAATGTCCTATTTACAAAATGATCATACTTACAGCTCTCATGTTTGTAGTTGACTGATAGATAGATAAATGGCAGAGCCTCAAGATTTCCCTAAAGATGTGTTCAGAAGCTTGTGTTTTTTTTACCTGAAGCAAACAAGCTTGAGGGACACATACTGTTTTTTTTAAAAGCCTATTTTGTATTATAGGAGACTGACTGCTTCGAGCATGTGTTCAGCTATTAGCTATCGTCGTTATCCACTCATTGGCTTATTACCCTGGTCTGACTTATTTTCCTTCGATGCTTTTCAGTCTGACATGCAACGCGGGGTTCATGGTCGCCTCATGGACAACTCCACTAGCGTGCGAGAGGCTGCCGTGGAGCTCGTCGGTCGCTTTGTGCTCAGTCGACCCGAGCTCATCGAGCAGTACTATGACATGCTCATCGAGAGGATATTGGTAATATGTTCACCCCAATTGACATATGAGGATATATGTATGCTTGCAAAAAAATTAATTGGATGCATGTTGCGTGACCCACGACTGCCCAAACAGCAAACATTTTAACTTGACGCAATTGTTTTTTGTAGGCATCACTGTATATAGTCACTCTACTAACAAACTGTATTTTTGCATTAACTTTAATGGTATCATTTTGTCGTGTTTTATTTATTGCTATTAATTGCTGGCATTTCATACCGTGCCCACAGTTGAAATTTATCTCGTCTACAGCTAACATTGGCACATTTACAGAATTGTTTATTATTGCATGCTATTTTTAATAAATAAACTTCAAAAATGGACAAAGAGCATAACTGTGACATGGTTCATCTGTCAATAGGACACAGGTATCAGCGTGAGGAAGAGAGTCATTAAGATCCTGAGGGACATTTGCTTGGAGCTACCCGACTTCCACAAGATCACAGAGATGTGCGTCAAGATGATCCGGAGAGTCAACGATGAGGAAGGGATTAAGGTTTGTTTTGCTTTCCAATTCTTCTCCTCATTTGTTTTCCTATTCACTTTTATTTACTCCAACATATTTCCTCTTGCAGAAACTGGTGAATGAGACCTTCCAGAAAATCTGGTTCACGCCCACCCCCAGTCACGACACAGACGCCATGACCAGAAAAATCCTCAACATCACAGATGTGGTGTGTAGCTGTTTGAATGCTTGAACACGCTGCTGTGCAAACAAGATGTTTACCCTTGCTTCCATTCCACCCTAGGTCCTTGCATGTAAAGATTCCGGCTATGACTGGTTTGAGCAGCTCCTCCAAAATGTAAGACTTTCGAATGATATCTTGTGACTTTATGATTGCTTTTTATAATCATCTCTTTTGACTCCTGCATCGTTTTAGCTGCTCAAATCAGAAGAAGCAGCTTCATACAAACCTGCTAAGAAGGCCTGCAGTCAGCTGGTGGACAATCTGGTGGAGCACATACCCAATAATGAGGAGCCTATTGCAGGTAGATGCATTTATTTCAAAGTCATAGCTAGGGTAGTTTTTATTTATTATTTTGACATTTTCAGCAATTACTGTAAACATAATTTAAATGGGAGCCGCTGGAGGTAGTGTCCAGTTGAGGCTGTGCCGCACAAAGAATTACCTTCAGAATCATGTTTTGACCACATAACTAAATATTTTAACTACTTCCTTTTTTTTTTTTGTCCTGTCCAGCTTCTCAGGCAAATCATATAGTTGATGTAGATGCCCATATTGGCTGTTCAGATTTACTTTACAAAAGAGAAGTGTAGGATAATTCTCTTGTTGCCTTATTTGTATTTTACTTTATTAAATGTATTTATATTATCATTTGGTGCAGCCGGGCCGGAGCAGGAGGGGATAGAAAGAGAAAAAAAGGCAAAAGCAAACACAACAATAACAAAAACAACAACAATAGAGCTACATCAGCAAATAGGATAAGTACAAATATGATGGTAAAAGTGATAGCAAAGAAGCAGTTGACGAAATAAATAATAATACAGAAATGACAATGAGCATTATTACACTACAAATGGAGCAATACAAATACCAATAGAAATAGCGCTATTGATAACGAAAAAATACCAATAATTTACCTCTATTATCAACAATACAGTTGTTCAAATGCAACAATACATATACGTAACGATAACTAGAGATACAAAAGAATGCAGAAAAATGGAGGGGAAGAAAGAGAAGCAACCTATATTAACCTTGTAGATTGTTATATTAACAATAGGTTAAGCTTTGTCAGTGTGCCATGTGTTGTCCAGTTTAACAACGTTAATTTATGTTTGATGAAACGTGATAATGTGCATGAGTGTATGTATGTACGGTATATGTACAGTATGTGTATATGTATGTTTGTACAGTGAATGTATGTGAACAGTATGTGTATATTTTAACTACTTCTACCACTATCTACGTTTGTATATTGACTCTTAGCCATGGTAGTCCTTAAGTCAGTATACATGGAAAATTGAATGTAGAAATTGTATATTGTTAATACAGTTGAGTTCCCCAGGAAATCGTCAGAGAGAATTTTGCTTGCTTACAGGAGGTTTCTCTTTTTGTTTTTGTTGTGTCTGCACCATTATTGTAGTTAATGTTTTTTCTAGTTGGATTTAAGATTGCCATAATATGTTTGAATATTAGCCGCCTAGGTTGCATGGGCTACAATTACACTAAAGTATGAAGTTACCGGTAAGTAGCGGGACAAAAAATGGGTCTGCGGGCTACAAGTTTGACACCCCTGCTGTAAAATGCTCTAGCTAGGGCCAGGATGTTTATTGACTTAGTTTACCTAGAAAACGCAGCGTTGAATATCCTCCTGAGAGCCAGTATCTTCTGCAGTGGATATTTGTTTTTGGTATGTTTTTTTCATCAGAGTTACACTTTTTGGGAAAAATGGCGGTTTTGTAAAATAGTGAGATTGTACACATAGCAGCAACAGAACCAATGTTATAATAGCGGTGAAGGACCAAACTGCTCCGCCAGCGTTAATACCTCGGATGTGTTGATTGTAAACAACATAACAGCAGGGTGTCACACCAGCAGCTGAGAAGGCACAAGCAACATTTTTAAGCGCAAGTAGAGGGTAGATGAAGCTGATGGATGCGAACCACTCATGATACGCCAAATGCAGTTACTACCAAAACACAATTAAACTGAGTGCCGCTGGAGGTTGACTCCATGTGAGGCTGCGCCGCACAAAGACCCTGATTTTGCGTGTAATAAAACGCGTGCAAACCTGATAACACACGCAATGCTGATCGATTAAACGTGTGCAAAGTGAGAATAAGTGAGTTGATTGTAAACAACACATGGTTTTCACACCAACAGCTGAGTAGGCACAACAAATGTTTTAAAGCGCATGCAGAGGGTATATAAAGTGGCTGGATGCGGATGACTCAGGATTAGAGATGTCCGATAATATCGGCCTGCCGATAATATCGGAAATTATCGGTATCGGTTTCAACCTCCCGGTTTTCCCGGGAGACTCCCGAATTTCAGTGCCCCTCCCGAAAATCTCGGGGGTAACCATTCTCCCGATTTCCACCCGGATAACATTATTGGGGGCGTGCCTTAAAGGCACTGCCTTTAGCGTCCTCTACAACCTGTCGTCAAGTCCGCTTTTCCTCCATACAAACAGCGTGCCGGCCCAGTCACATAATATATGCGGCTTTTACACACACATAAGTGAATGCAAGGCATACTTTATGGCTTCACATTAGTGCCAAAAATCCAAGCGCATAAAAACTGTTATCGCGCGCTGATTCTCCACTTCGTGCTCGCGCGCAACACCCTTTTGCGCGTGCGTGGTGCCTTTTTGCGCGCGCGCGCGGTGCCTTTCTGCGCGCGCGCCGTCTCGGTCTGTGCGCTCTCTGTGTACTCCTGGCATCTCTCCTCGCGCTCTCTGTTTCTTTTTGGCACTTTGGGGGCGGGTATGCTAGACGGCCCCTCCTTTCTGATTGGCTCTGAGTATTTTTCATATGACCAATCATTCTCCAGCGTAGCAACGTTGTAGCCATCTTACCTCGGACATCTAGCCTCAATCATTACATTGATGTCAATGGTACATGTACTAATTAAATTACCATAACTTGCTCGATTTTCGACCAATTAACAAACCGTTTGCCTTGTTACAAATCTTATTACATGTAGATATGACATAGGATGCTGTACATGTTGAAATTACCTCTTTCGCTTTAAAAAAAAAAAAGACTTAATTGTGCAACATAGTTGTGTAGGGTCAGTGTTAGTCAGTTCTCTGATTATTTGTTTCAGAATACATTATTAAAAGGCTATTTTTAACATTTTAAAAACAAAATTCAAAGATTATTTCATTAATTTTATGGCTGAATCAAAAGAAATTCCATAAATTAGAAAACAAATGTTCAAGAAGAAGTGAAAATATAAAATAATGTTATGGTTGGATGTTATTGCTGGTGGACCAGTTCTGGCTGAAAGATGTGATTATGGTGTTTGTTGTCTTATTATTTATTTATTTTATTTTTATTTATTTATTCATTTTGTATTACCCTGTATTGTGTTTATGTGGTATGAAATAACCTTCATCAGCGCGCAACATTTTTTTATCCACTTCTTCCTCCGTAATCTTGATACATATTGACGATGACCCGCCCTGCTATACTTCTGATTGGCTCTGAGCATTTTTCGCCTGACCAATCAGAAAGAAGGGGCCGTTTATGCATACCCGCCCCCAAAGTGCCAAAACGAAACATGACAGCGCACAGACCGAGACGGCGCGCGCGCAAAAGGGTGTCGCGCGCGCGCACGAAGTGGAGAATCATCGCGCGATAACAGTTTTTATGCGCTCGGATTTTTGGCACTAATGTGACGCCATAATACTTGATCAACAGCAATACAGTTCACTCTGAGGTTGGCCGTATAAACAACTTTAAAACTGTTACAAATATGCGCCACACTGTGAACCCACACCAAACAAAAATGACAAACACATTTCGGGAGGACATCCGAACCGTAACACAACATAAACACAACAGAACAAATACCCAGAACCCCTTGCAGCACCAACTCTTCCGGGACGCTACAATATACACCCCCGCTACCTCCAAACCCCGCCCACCTTAACCCCGCCCATCCCCACCTCAACCCTGTTACATTGTTTAATGCATCCAGCCGGGCATCACAACAAAATTAGGCATAATAATGTGTTAATTCCATGACGGTATATATCGGTATCGGTTGATATCGGAATCGGTAATTAAGAGTTGGACAATATCGGAATATCGGATATTGGCAAAAAAGCCATTTTTGGACATCTCTACTCAGGATACTCCAAATGCAGCTACTACCATCTCGTGGAGTTCATACAGAAAACATCAGGAGGTTGTCACTAATGTTTTTGCTAATTAGAGACCCCAGAGGTTGTTTGCTTTTGTAGCCAACACACACGCCGACTAAAGAAGATTCAGCAGTTATTTGAATAGTGCAGGTGTACCACACATGGGTTTCACACCATCAGCTGAGTAGGCACAACCAATGTTTTAAAGCGCATGCAGAGGGTATATAAAGTGGCTGGATGCGGATGACTCAGGATTAGAGATGTCCGATAATATCGGCCTGCCGATAATATCGGCCGATAAATGCTTTAAAATGTAATATTGGAAATTATCGGTATCGGTTTCAACCTCCCGGTTTTCCCGGGAGACTCCCAAATTTCAGTGCCCCTCCCGAAAATCTCGCGGGGTAACCATTCTCCCGATTTCCACCCGGACAACATTATTGGGGGCAGTGCCTTAAAGGCACTGCCTTTAGCGTCCTCTACAACCTGTCGTCACGTCCGCTTTTCCTCCATACAAACAGCGTGCCGGCCCAGTCACATAATATATGCGGCTTTTACACACACATAAGTGAATGCAAATCATACTTGATCAACAGCAATACAGTTCACTCTGAGGTTGGCCGTACAAACAACTTTAAAACTGTTACAAATATGCGCCACACTGTGAACCCACACCAAACAAAAATGACAAACACATTTCGGGAGGACATCCGCACCGTAACACAACATAAACACAACAGAACAAATACCCAGAACCCCTTGCAGCACTAACTCTTCCGGGACGCTACAATATACACCCCCGCTACCACCAAACCCCGCCCATCCCCACCTCAACCCTGTTACATTGTTTAATGTATCCAGCCGGGCATCACAACAAAATAAGGCATAATAATGTGTTAATTCCACGACTGTATATATCGGTATCGGTTTATATCGGAATCGGTAATTAAGAGTTGGACAATATCGGATATCGGCAAAAAAGCTATTATCGGACATCTCTACTCAGGATACTCCAAATGCAGCTACTACCATCTCGTGGAGTTCATACAGAAAACATCAGGAGGTTGTCACCAATGTTTTTGCTAATTAGAGACCCCAGAGGTTGTTTGCTTTTGTAGCCAACAGACACGCCGACTAAAGAAGATTCAGCAGTTATTTGAATAGTGCCTTAAATGAAGCATTTATAGTAACTTTTTGTACACTTGTATGACAGTTAAAACTGTTAATAAAGGTTTTATAACAGTGATTTCCTCTTTTTGTGCTGCAGACTGTGAAGACAAAGGGGTGGACTCCGGTCACCTGGTAGCATGCATCACCACCCTCTACCTGTTCAGCAAAATCAGACCACAGCTGATGGTCAAACATGCCATGACCATGCAACCTCACTTGACTATCAAGAGCAACGTAAGCATTGTTTATTGTGCAATAGCTGCATCTAGTGGCAGGCAAATCTAAATCTAAAAATTCTCTTTTTTCCTCTCATTTTAGACTCCAAATGACGTCATGGTGATTTGCAATGTCGCCAAGATCCTGGAGCTGGTCGTGCCTCTGATGGACAATCCTAGTGAGAATTTTCTCACAACCATAGAAGATGACCTCATGAAGCTCATCGTCAAACACGGCATGATGGTCAGTGTAATTTACCACCACAGACTGGTATCATTTCCACTGTAAAACCAAAGTTGCAGTCGTCCCTTGTTTATCGCTGCTAATTGGACCAGACATGACATCAATAAATTAATTTCCGTGAATTAGGAATCATATTATTAAATAAATATTTTCTTTTTAGAGCATAAAATCAGTTTACAACTTTCTAAATGTGCTTTTCAACATTATTAGAGCCCTCTCGACATTAAATAAGACCCTTTAGTCACCTTTGCATTATTTTGATCCAAAACAGTAATGCTGCCTGAGGCTGAGCCAATCAGTGGCCACAATACTGAACAGCGCGCTCTAATTAGTTTGGTCCCCTCTCGTGGCCAATATTACTGTAGTATTGGTACGTTTGTAAACAATGCCTTTTTTGGAAATTTGTGACATGTTAGCTGAACAGAATTGGAATTTAAATACACCAATAATATAAATGAAAAGGTAACTAAGTGATAAATACAACAATATGGAATAAAATACACAACAAATTGTTGTAATCATTGCAACAGTACAGAACACTGACAATATGCAGAACATGCTTTAGTCGTTACTTGCACAAAATCACCTGCAAGCATTTGTTGCAGGTGGCTAAGTCTGCATTAATTTAGCACCGAAATGAGGCACCAATAGCTACATTTTTTTCGATCTGGTTCCTACCGCTCACATCAGCACCTGTGACGTCATAGAACCGCGTTTCGTTACCCATCCCTATTCACCACATTCTTATAACATTGCTTATGCATGTAATATAATTGGTTTTGTTTGCCTTTTAGGTCGTACAACACTGTGTAAGCTGTCTTGGTGCTGTTGTGAACAAAGTGACGCACAACTACAAGTTTGTTTGGGCTTGTTTCAATCGCTTCTATAGTAAGACGACATACACCTAACATAATTTGCAGAACAACATGCGAGGAACGGGTTCCTGTTTATTTCTGTTGTTCTGTTTGCCTCAATGTGCAGATGCTCTGGCTAAACTCAAGACGCAGCATCAGGAAGACCCCAACAGCTCCACTCTAATCACCAACAAACCCACGCTGCTGCGCTCTCTATTTACCGTGGGAGCTTTGTGTCGACACTTTGACTTTGACCAAGAGGAGTTCAAAGGCGCGAGTAAGGTAGGCGTTCTCTCCTCGATAGACCAGCACGAATATTCAACCTCAGATTCTTCCTGCAGATCATCATAAAGGACAAAGTGATGGAGCATCTCCTGTACTTCACTACTCACACAGATGAAGTAGTCCAGCTGAAGGCCTTGATAGGTTTAGGTATGTTGGCAATTTTAGTATATGTCTTGTAGGGTTGTCCCGATACCAATAATTTGGTACTGGTACCGGTACCAGTACCAAAATGTATATCGATACTTTTCGATACTTTTCCAAAAAAGGGAACTACGAAAAATGTCAATATTGGCTTTATTTTAACAGAAAATCTTACAATACAATAAACATATGTTTCCTATTGCACTCAAATAACAATTTTACAAGGTTAAAATATAAATTAAAAGGCATAAACGCATTGGGCTTTCATTGTTGCACTCAAAGAACCATTTACATTTGGTCTGCCATATGAGGGATTAGATTAGAATATAATAAAAAACTTTATTGACATTATATTAAATGCTATGCTTCAAGAAAAATAGAAGTATTAGTAAGTACTAAAAACAAAACTATGGATAAATTTACACGGATAAGTAATGTAGCAGGTAAAACCCACATTGTTAAAGATAAAACACAAATTGTAGGAATTTGTTACAAAATTCAGTCATTTCACTTGCATTAGTTGACGCTAATTGGGCAGTTTTTACTCCGCTAATATTTGCCATCAATCCAAGCAGCTGTGCGCGCGTCTACGTATCAACATGTGCACAGCAGGGGAGCTGGTTACCTCATGAGAGTAGCATATGTGTTTGCGAGAATGTCAACGTGTTGGCTGAGTGACGTCAGTGAGTGAGTGGGCGAGTAAAGAGAGAGAGAAGAGTGTTACGTAACCCCGACGAAAACATCGACCCTGAAAGGAACATCTGCCCTGTGCTCCTCGACTATACGGTCTGCACCTGAGCCGATCAGCAGGACAGGTGTAACAACTACATTATTACCTGTCACTCTTAATAACTCCTTGTGCAGATCTGAATGCTTATTATTTAAATTTGTATCTAAGTTTGAAGCAAATGTGCTAATACTAATTGCCACATTTGGCGAAGCGTGTTTTAAAGCAACACTTGCAGCGCAGCGCCTCCTTGTTTAAAGCGACACCTTTATTGTTAGTTTTGAAGCCCAAATACCTCCATATTGCGACTCACGCACCCTCTTTATATTAACCAGTAGAATTGTTGTTTTTTGCAATTCTTCCTCTCCAAGATGTTATTGCTTGTATGCACTTTATGTGTGCATTTTGACACCCTCAACATCATACCGGCATTTTTCAAAGGCAGTATAGTACCGATTTCAATTAATTAGTATTGCGGTACTTTATTAGCACCTGTATACCGTACAACCCTAGTGTCTTGTAGGGCTGGACAATTAATTGAATTTTGATTTCAATTTCGATTATGGCTTCTCACGTTCATGAAAATATAATAATCGAAAGAAAAAAAAAGATTAATGGGCCATGCAATTCTGGAGCTTTTACCAGAGCAACAGATGTAGAGCGAATTAGTGGGGAAAAAAAGCGCACGTTGACTACAAGTTTGGGATCTCACTATGGTTGCTACTTTTTATTTGAAATAGCGCTAATAAGCCAAATCAATAATCACTAAACCGAACAAAAAAAGTAAGGCATATGATTCCTGCCTTCACGTAACCGCAAACAGAGTCACATAATTGACATATATAACGGAATCCACTGTTAAACGCAGAATATCAGGGAAATTGACATAAATGTAAGTGAAATGTTGTCATTGTGAGGAGAAGAAACATTTGTTTGGCAAAATAATGTGTCCAGTACCGCTCATTCATCCCTGACACTCTCAACCGACCTGTCCTGTACTAAAGAATGTCAAGACGGCCCCTTTCAACAGCAACAAAACTACGAAGCGAAAGCTAGCAAGAAGAACCCATAGACCCACAACACATCTTATCTGCTTGTGTTGTTGTGAACGACATCATCGATGTAACATCATTGTGCAAACAGAACAGCAGTCGCAATTTGAGAGGCGCTCTCTTTTTTTTTACAGCCTCAAATTCTCTCCTTACTTGTCGTCAAGCTGAGAACTGCAGCACAGCGCTCTTCCTCCTGTCCTCTGGTCTGACTTCGCTAACAAAATAAAGGTTTCAAAAAAGTACTTTACACAAGCAAAATGTTATTATGCTTACTTATTGATACATTTACAAAATTATTATGCTTTGACCTAAAATACTGGTCAAAATTCTCCAAAGGTGTATTGCACCAATACATATGGGGATTTGTGCATTTAATTGACACATATTTTAGTAAATTTTATTTGACACAAAAAGCACACACTACATGGTGGTAAAATAAGTGTGAAAAGTAAAAAACGCAATTAAAAAAACGATTTAAAAAAAATTATTTCTATTGTTGTTTAAATGTATTGTTATTACCATTATCATTATTGTAGTTGCTGTGGTTTATTTGTTACAATTTTTTTTAAACTATATTTAAAGTTGAGTTTTGCTGGTACAATATATTACCATGTTTTCAAATTAATTAATAATCGTGTTATTATTCGGGATTACAATATCGATGAAAGTAATTGTGATTATTATTTTTGCCTGAACCTTCCAGCCCTAGTGTCTTGTCGTGTATATTCCTTGGCATCTAAAATATTCCCTTTTCTTTCAAGGTTTCCAGTTGATTATGTACCCGGAGCTCATGTTTGTGCAGGACGTGAAGAGCCTCTACAACACCACCTTATCTGACGAGCACAGTCTCGTCAGTCTGAAGATCCAGGTGCTTAAAAACCTGCAGACGTACCTACAAGAGGAGGACTCACGAATGCAGGAAGCTGATCGTGAATGTGAGGATAATACATCAATTGTCCTCTTATCTTCTCTCACACCAGGAAAACCGACCTTGTTTTTTTGTTTCTTCAGGGAAGGACAAGGCCAAGCAGGAGGATCTGAAGGAGATGGGTGACATCTCCTCAGGAATGAGCAGCTCCATCATTCAGCTCTACCTGAAGCAAGTGCTGGAGTCCTTCCTCCACACGCAGTCCGCCGTGCGACATTTTGCTCTGAGCGTCATCACGCTGACACTCAGCCAAGGCCTCATCCATCCTGTGCAGGTGAATCTCATGCTCAATCCCCCACTAATCACTTCTTTTAAACACACGCTTCCCACACTGCAAACATTTGTTTTTAGTGCGTGCCGTACTTGATTGCCATGGGAACCGACCCTGAGCCAACCATGAAGAACAAGGCTGATCAACAGCTAGTGGATATTGACAAGAAATATTCGGGCTTCATCCATGTGAGTACAAGTTTTTGGGCAGTTTGGCGCCTTGTGTACAAAGTGTACAAGCAATTATTAACAAAATCCCACAGTTAAGCACTAGGGGTGTAGCGATTTTGGGGAGGAGGGGTACACAACACAACACTCACAAGAATAGATTGCAGTTCTTTGGGCAAATACATGGTCTTAACTTCTAAGTCAGATATACCAAATTTTCAGAGCAGGTGTTTGAAATCCTCCTCCCTGACCCCGCAGGCACAAGACATTGATACAACGTTGATTGTACATATATGTTTTTATAAAACTGACTTATAAACAATTTTTGCAAAATATTTGTAAATTGAGATAACGTTGATGTCTAACGTTGAATCCATATTGTCTGTTGGGATATGATCAGTTTCAATGGTTAAATCAACGTCAGTGTCGTGATCCGTGGTCCGGATCATGTTTTTGTTATGTTCTGTTAGTTTTAGACTCCATTAGTTCCTGTTTTTGTGCACCCTTGTATGTTTTAGTTACCATGGCGACTTATTAGTTTCACCTGCCTCTGGTGTTCGGGACACGCACCTGCTCTAATCAAGAGACCATTATTTAAGCCTGTCTTTGCCAGTCAGTCGTCCTGGCGTCATTGCTTGTTTCATGCAATACCATAGTTCATGCTGTTTGTTTACTTCATGCCTTGCCAAGTAAGTCTTAGTTATTTCATGCCACAGTTTCATCCAATCCAATCCAATCCACTTTATTTATATAGCACATTTAAACAACAAAATGTTTCCAAAGTGCTGCACAACAATATTAAAAACAATTAAAAAAAATATATAAAATAAATATGATTAAAAACAATTTCAATGGGTAAAACCAATTAAAACA
Source organism: Nerophis lumbriciformis (assembly GCF_033978685.3). Lineage (NCBI taxonomy): Eukaryota > Metazoa > Chordata > Actinopteri > Syngnathiformes > Syngnathidae > Nerophis > Nerophis lumbriciformis. Next base: position 11,467,926 of record NC_084579.2, on the reverse strand, counting down.
GTAAATAGAAATCAAAATTTTAAAAACACAGAGGACAACAGAGGACCACACAACTCACGTAGTGTTAAAAGCCAGAGAATAAAAGTGGGTCTTAAGACGAGACTTAAAACACTCCACTGTGGGAGCAGTTCGAATATGGAGGGGCAGAGTGTTCCAGAGCTTAGGGCCGACCACAGAGAAGGCCCTGTCTCCCCTGGTTTTAAGTCTCGTCTTGGACACCACGAGCTGGAGCTGGCTCTCGGACCTCAGAGCGCGCGCAGGATTGTAAGTTTGGATGAGGTCCGAGATATACTGAGGTGCCAGTCCATGTAAAGCTTTAAAAACAAACAGCAAGGTTTTAAAATCAATTCTAAAATGAACAGGGATGAGGTCTATGTCTATAGTTTCATGTCCTAAGTTTTTGCCTTAGCTTCCGCGTGCGATAGGCACGCTTGCCTTGGGGTTGTTTTCCGTTTTGTACCTCGTTAAGTGTTAGTTGGAATTAAATCATGTTTTTACCTGCACGCCTTGTCCAGAGTAGTCCGTTTGCATCCCGGGGAAACAAACCTCGTAGTAAGCTGCGACGCCCCCCGATATGACAGTCAGAACCTGACATTGAATAAATGTCATCAAAAAGTATGTTGTTTCAACGATGTATTTGTGTTGTAAAATAATGGTTGGAAAATGACTAAAATTCAATGGTCAAATCAACGTCAGAACCCAACATTGATTAAACATTGTCAAAAAGCATGTTGTTCCAACGTTAGGTTTGAGTTGCTCAACGTCAGGACCTAATTCAACAAGTGCCTGCTAGGGAGTCTTGCCGCTGAAGTTGAAGGAGGTTCTTCAATCATATTTCCCAGAGACTGAACATTTGCCTGTAGTAAACCCGGAAGAGTTAGCCTTCCTTTGCTAACCATGCGCCAGAGTCTATGGTCAGCTCCACCCCGTCTGCAGCGGTTTTGTTTCGGCTTGTTGTTGTCTATTGCCCTCGTCTGCAGCAGTCCGAGTGTCTGCTTAGCATAGGATGCTAGCTCAGAGAAGGACTTCAGCGTGGCTAAGTCAAAAAGTAAGAAATTGCTGCGCTTTCTTAGCTTTATTAAAGTCGCCCGATCCTAAAAATCAGAGTATGTCCTTCGAGCTCTGCACAAGAAGGTGAGGAAAGGAATTAAAGTCACAAGGTTGACCTGTAGACCTCCGCGACGTCACCCTTTATTTCTTGTTTTATCCTTTTTTATTTATTTATGACATTTTAGTATTTTAGGTGATATATTCTGCATTTCTTTGAAGGTATATTTTACTATTGTATTTTATTCATCCTTGTGTTACGATGTAAATGTGACACTACGTATCCCTTTTCTTATGTCTGTACAGCACTTTGGCCAACTGGGGTTGTTTTTTCAATGTGCTATATAAATAAATAAACTGAACTGAACTGCCATCTTGTAACTGAAAACATGTTTTATATTCTAGTTTCTTCCAAATAGCCACTCTTTGCTCTAATTACGTTTTTGCACACTCTTGGCATTCTCTCATTGAGCTTCAACCTGAAATGGTTTTCACTTCACTGGTGTGCTTGAAGCTCATTGAGAGAATGCCAAGAGTGTGCAAAGCAGTAATCAGAGCAAAGGGTGGCTATTTTGAAGAAACTAGAATATAAAACATGTTTTCAGTTATTTCACCTTTTTTTGTTAAGTACATAACTCCACATGTGTTCATTCATAGTTGTGAGGCCTTCAGTGACAATCTACAATCTACAAAAAGGTGAAATAACTGAAAACATGTTTTATATTCTAGTTTCTTCAAAATAGCCACCCTTTGCTCTGATTACCGCTTTGCACACTCTTGGCATTCTCTCGATGAGGTTCAAGCACACCTGTGAAGTGAAAACCATTTCAGGTGACTACCTCTTGAAGTTCATGGAGAGAATGCCAAGAGTGTGCAAAGCAGTAATCAGAGCAAAGGGTGGCTATTTTGAAGAAACTAGAATATAAAACATGTTTTCAGTTATTTCACCTTTTTGTAGATTGTAGATTGTCACTGAAGGCATCACAACTATGAATGAACACATGTGGAGTTATGTACTTAACAAAAAAAGGTGAAATAACTGAAAACATGTTTTATATTCTAGTTTCTTCAAAATAGCCACCCTTTGCTCTGATTACTGCTTTGCACACTCTTGGCATTCTCTCAATGAGCTTCAAGCACACCAGTGAAGTGAAAACCATTTCAGGTTGAAGCTCAATGAGAGAATGTCAAGAGTGTGCAAAAAAGTAATTAGAGCAAAGGGTGGCTATTTTGAAGAAACTAGAATATAAAACATGTTTTCGGTTATTTCACCTTTTTTTGTTAAGTACATAACTCCACATGTGTTAATTATAGTTCTGAAGCCTTCAGTGACAATCTACAATGTAAATCAGGGGTCCCCAAACTTTTTGACTCGGGGGCCGCATTGGGTTAAAACAATTTGGCCGGGGACCGGGCTGTGTATATATATATATATATATATATATATATATATATATATATATTATATATATATATATATATATATATATATATATATATTATATATATATATATATTAGATATATATAGCGCACTTTCCACGCGGGCGATGATGTCACGTTATCGATGAGAAAATGCATTTTTAGACAATATGATTTGCCTGAGCGGCTAGGAGACACAGTGAGTAGCAAGCGGTACAAAGTGGATAAGAAAAGACAGAAAAAATATATATATATACTGTATATATATTTTTTAATACTTGGGACTTCACCCGGGCCTGATTTTGGACGCTGGCGGGCCGGGGCCGTAGTTTGGGGACCCCTGATGTAAATAGTCATGAAAATAAAGAAAACGCATTGAATGAGGAGAAGGTGTGTCCAAACTTTTGGCCTGTACTGTAGATAACAATGTTTTATTCTAACTGCTGATTTGCCCATCCACAGATGAAGGCTGTAGCAGGGTTGAAGTTGTCCTATCAGGTCCAGCGGGCCATCGCTGGGTCCAACGAGGCAGTCCTTCGAGGTTTCCGCCACCACGACACAGACGCAGCCCTCTGCTCCCACCTGTACACTTTGGTCCGGGGTAACCGTCAATACCGGCGGGCGTTCCTCATTTCGTTGCTGAACATGTTTGACGACAGCTCTGTGAGTCCACAGTCTATTCATGAATCGCCCTACCATGTCACGGACAGAGTAAGAGATGGTGGTTTTCTTTTGCTCTTGCAGAGAGCTGAGGTGAACCTGCTGCTCTTCGTAGCGGACAACTTAGCCTGCTTCCCTTACCAGACGCAGGAGGAGCCTCTTTTCATCATGCACCATGTGGACATCACTCTGTCTGTCTCTGGGAGTAACCTGCTGCAGTCTTTCAAGGAGGTAAGAAAGCAGCCGTCTCGAAGCTTTTCTTTCATGCATCGCCGAAGACATTATACTCTGTGTGTGCGTGTGTGTAGTCTTTGAGGAAAGGACCGCTGCCAAAGCCAAAGAAGGTGAAGAAGATAAAGAAGAAAAAGAAGAAAAAATCTCGCAAGATGAGGGAAAGTTCTGATGAGGAGGACAGTGACAAGAGCAGTAGCCAATCCAGCAGCAGTAGTAGCAGCAGCAGCAGCAGCAGCAGCAGTAGTAGTAGTAGTAGTCAAAGCAGCAGCGATGAGGAGGACAAAAAAGTCCAGGGGCAGAAAAAGACGGATTCCGACTCCGACTTGGATAACGAGGACGCAGTCATAGCCCGCCTCCCTGAGGACACAAAGCCTCTGCTGGACTTCTCCATCGCCTCGCAGGGAATCCTGCTGCTGCTCATGCTCAAACAGCATCTGAAGAATCTATACGGCTTCTCAGACAGGTCAGCAGCGCTGCAATATCTTCAGACATCATTTTAAATCGAGCAGCTGTGTAATGAAATCACACTTTGTTACAGCAAAATCCAGAAGTACTCGCCAACAGAGTCGGCCAAAGTCTACGACAAGGCCGTCAACAGGAAATCCAAGGTGCACTTCAACCCTCGCCAGACTATGGAGTTTCTCAAGGGCGGTCTTACTGGCGCGGCCATCAGCAAAGAGACCAAAAAGGATATTGTCAAACAGTATTTAGATGTAAGAAGTCAGGCACAAATGCACTTTTCAGCCATTAAATGTAAGTTTGGAGCTTATTTGGGTGATCTGACTTTGTCTCTCAGTTCAAAGTGCTGATGGAGCACCTGGATCGCGAGGAAGAGGACGAGGAGGGCGAAGCCAGCGCCAACGCCAGAAACAAGGCCATCACCTCGTTGCTCAAGGGGCCCAAACCCCGAAACAACAACCACACCAATCACACGGCACCACTCGAGTCAGACGAGGAGGAGAGCGAGGATGAAGATCCCCCGCCGGTAAAATATCTTAAAAATACATGATTACAGAGCTTGGAAGTCATCCCTCATTTATCGGACATGACATAAGTAGTAATAGTAATCATGAGTTATAAATCAAATATTTTCATAGTTAGAGCATAAAAAACTCTTGATGGCCTTCTAAATAAGTTTTGATGAGATCCTCCAGACATGAAATAACACCCCTTTAGTCACCTTTACACTCTTTCAATACAATAATGTAATGCTTTCTGAGGCTGAACCAATCAGCAGCCACTATACTGAACATTTTAGGCCAAATATGTTGGAGATAGTCTTTAAAAAAATTATAACAATCCCCCATTAAATCTGCAATGTGTTGAAGCCGCAATATTTGAAATGCGATGTGGTGAGGGACAGCTGTAGGCGGGAACAAAGTTTACTTGTGCAAATGAGTTTGTTAGAGATGAGGCCCTAATCTTTACACGTGCATTAAAATGTTGCATAGTATATTTTTAAAACACATTTTTTAAACAAAAAGGAATAATTAAATGAAATATATGTTACAATTAGGGTTGTACGGTATACCAGTATTAGTATAGTACCGCGATACTAATGAATCATATTCGGTACTATACTGCCTCTAAAAAGTACCCGTCCTCCTGGCCCCCGTCGTCGTCACGTCGTGTCATTGCTGGTTTTACGAGCAGAGGAGCATGTTCGGCAGCGCACAATCACGGAGTACTTACAAGCAGACCCAGTGTGTAGACAGAAAAGGGAGAACGTATGCATTTTGGCTTAAAATCTAAAGATAAAGGTGAAGTTATAACACTGAAACGCCCACAGGAAGAGGTGCTTTAAGACGTGGCTAGCTAGCTAGCGGCTAAAGTCCGGTCTGCAGTGTTTTAGCTACCGGTACTTCTAAATCACTAATCCTCGCCTCCATGGCAACAAATAAAGTAAGTTTCGTACAAGTATCATTATCACTGGAGGAAGAGGAATAGCTAAACATGCTTCACTACACACTGTAGCTCACTGGCGTCACAATGTAAACAAACGTCATGGGTGTATCTACACCTGACATCCACTGTAATGATACCAAGTACAGGAGCGTATCTAGTCGATACTACTATGATTACATTGATATTTTTTAGCATCACAAAATCTGCTTTGTTTTTTTTTAATATTACGTTTATAAACTCAGGAAATGTGTCCCTGGACACATGATGACTTTGAATATGACCAATGTATGATCCTGTAATGACTTGGTATCGGAATGATACCTAAATTTGTGGTATCATCCAAAACTAATGTAAAGCATCCAAACAACAGCAGAATAAGTGATTATTACATTTTAACAAAAGTGTAGATAAAACATGTTAAAAGAGAAAGTAATCAGATATTAACAGTAAATTAACAAGTGGATTAATAATCCATGTTTACAGCTTGTCCCTCATAATGTTTACAAATTAATAGAATGATAAATTACACAATATGTTACTGCATACGTCAGCAGACTAATTAGGAGCCTTGTTTGTTTACTTACTACTAAAAGACAAGTTGTCAATATGTTCACTATTTTATTTAAGACACAAACTTGCAATAAGAAACATATGTTTAATGTACCGTAAGATTTGTTGTTAAAATAAAGCCAATAATGCAATATTTTCCCCTTTATTTAGAAAATCGAAATGTATCGAAACACTAGTTACCGGTACAATACAGTACGTATTATAATAATTGGTATATTTACCTGTACCTTACCTGGCATTCATATAAATAAGTCATAATAATTAATATTTTTTACATTATTTTTAAAATATGTTACAGTATTATATGTATTTTAACGATAAACTTGATTAAGCAAAGTTATATACATATATATATATATATATATATATATATATATATATATATATATATATATATATATATATATATATTAGAGATGCGCGGATAGGCAATTATTTCATCCGCAACCGCATCACAAAAGTCGTCACCCATCCGCCATCCACCCGAACTAACATTTTATCAAAACCTCACCCGCCCGCACCCACCCGTTGTTATATATCTAACAGACAATGCAAGGCATTAGTGAGGTTATAAAGCTTTTGCCTGTTAAAGAAAGGAGACTGATCCAATGCAGCAGAGACATTCAATGCGTGCCACGCTGTCACGGCCCAGACGCACACCAGTGCGCAATCATCTGGGAGCCGCGCTGAGCGCACCTCCAAGCGCGCTCGCGCCACTCAAACTGCTGCAGGCAGCTGCGTTCTATCTTGTTTTAACATCCTGTGGCACTCTTCTGGGATCACGGCGGACGAAACTGCTCATGCTCAGGGTGTTTGTGGCGGTTCGGGGTTTTGCACAAATGTGATGCACCTTGTTAGATGTCCCGGTTTTGTGACTGTCGTAGACATAAACAGCGTCGCAGCTCTTGCAAATCACGTAGCCAGCATTACTATCATCCTGATTTACAACCTCATAAAAACGAGTCCACGCTGAACTTTTCGGGCCTTTTTTTCCCCTGGTCTTTAGTATTCCCTTTTTTAGTTTGTCACGTTCACGTTTGCTGCCGGCGTTGCCATCTTTTTTTTTCTTCTTCTTCTGTTGTGGCGTGCTGCAGGTGCCTGCTCGTTTTTCGTATGTGGGTAACAACATTTAACTATGTATATATATTTCCGAATTGGTTTAACTGCCACCCGCCTGAATCTATTTAAAATCTAATTTTTTTTTATTTCAACCGCCCGACCCGCGGATAAAATCTAATTTTTTTTTATTTCAACCGCGGAGTCCGCGGATAATCCGCGGACTCCGCGGTTGTGTCCGCAAACCGCGCATCTCTAATATATATATATATATTTTTTTTTTTCTACTAATGATAATAAATATACATATATACAGTACAAAATAATATTATTATACATATGTTTTATCATAAATATCTACATTTTATCAATATATTCTAATAATTTACCCATGCTTTTAAATGAACTGTTTAATTGTTGTCACCTACTGGCTTTCATGAAGGGAAAAGTGAGGCATTTGTTTGAGCAGAGGCTATTATTTGAAGAATTACAGTATCTGTGTTGTCATCAAAGGTAGAAAAATGGGCATTGTTGTAAGGAACGCTTCTTCCTTTTTAGCAGAAGTCAAGAAGAGGCGACGACTCCGCAGAGGATTCTGCCAACATGAGCGAGGGCGTGGCTGTGATGGACGTCATCGCCATCTACTGCCCCAAATACAAAGACCGGCCACAGATCGCCCGGGTGGTCCAGAAGACCAAAAGAGGCTACAGTGTACACTGGATGTCCGGTTCTTACTCGGGGCCCTGGGTTGTGGCCAAGAAACGAGAAGGTCGCAAGAAGGTGCCTTGGCTGGACAATATCAAGGAGTCGAACATTATTTATAAGAAAATCTCACTAACGAGCGGACAGAAGCTTACAAACAAAGTGGCACAGACATTACGGGCGCTATACGCCGCCAAGGACGGGACTAAACATTGATCATCTGTAATCACTCACACTCAAACGGGGATCCAGTATGTTACTGAGAGATGTTCAAATCTCTTTTCTATTTCAGGACCTATTAGAGCTGGGGTGCCCAAAGCGGGGCCCACAAAATTCCTGCCCATTGGCACATTTTCACTTTGGCCCTTGGAGACAAAAGGTTTGGGCACCCCTGCAATAGAGGAACACAAGAAACACACCTGAAGGAAATGTTTTGGGGAAAACATTGGCGTGGGAGCTCCTTCGCTGTTGTGCAGCAACTTGGTTCATTTTTACTCCCACTGACTTGTATTATAGTTGAACTAAAATATGTTTATATCTGAACATAATTCTGTAAAAAAAAGAAAGTGAATGTTGGAAATTAGTGTTATTGACCATGTTCTTAATAAAGTGTTTTTTTGGATTTTAAAATAGAACTTTGTTGATTTATTCTCAAAAGGCATTTTCCCAATGTAATGTAGATCGGTGGTTCTCCAACTTTTTTCACCAAGTACCACCTCAGAAAACACCTGGTACCACCATGACCAACATTAAAATACAGTAGCATAGTAGGCCTAAGTATTTATTAAAAACAAGGCAGAGGTTTTTTTTAACAAGTAGATTTAATGTTTAGGCCACTGTAACATTACACACAGTTTGAACAGTAACACTGTGTTTGAATATAAGAAAATTAAACACTACTTCTAACCAAAGGCGGGTAGAGTACCCCAAAATTGTACTCAAATAAGACTACTATTACTTTAGAATAATATGACTCAAGTAAAAGTAAAAAGTGGTCATCAAAGTAATTACTTGATTAAGAGTAAGTATTTGGTGAAAAAAATACTAAAATATTGAGTACATTTGATTGATTTATTTGTAATTTTATAATGGTTCTTTGATTACAAATGTAGTTTGTGTGTATGTATGTGTGTGTAAAACATACAATTAATTTACAATTTATCAATCAAACAAAGTTTACTTATATAGCCCTAAATCACGAGTGTCTCAAAGGGCTGCATAAGCCACAACGACATCTTCGGCTCAGATCCCACATCAGGGCAAGAGAAAAACTCAACCCAATGGGATGACAATGAGAAACCTTGCAGGGGACCGCAGATGTGGGCATATTGACATTATACTAGAGCAGCCCTGGGCAATTATTTTGACTCGGGGGACGGGGGGACGGACAAATTTAGAGAAAAAAATGTGTGTTTGGGGGCCGGTATGTCTATTTTTAGGAACACTAATACAAAACCTCACAATAATGTCTGATTGAATGCTAAAAACTTTATGATAGACTGCCTGAAAAAACGGAATGGAATTTTACGATTATTTTTTACTGATTGAGACACCCAGAATGCGCATGAAAATAAAGAATGTGGGATTTACAATATTAACTATGACCGATAAAACACTGAATATTGACAACATATGAACGTCACACCCCCTCTCCATTGACATATTTTACAATCAAGCGAAACGCAACAAAAATGCAACAAACACAGGAAAATATGAACGCGAAGGGGATAAAAAAAACCCACCTACAATCTGAGATAGACTTAGAGACTAGACTTAGACTTCCTTTTTATTGTCATTCAAATTTGAACTTTACAGTACAGATAAGAACGAAATGTTGTTGCATTAGCTCGTTGTAGTGCAGGATAAAAGAGCAATAAGGTGCAGATATAAATAAATAGATTACTGTACAGATAAATATATTGCACTTTTGCATATGCATCCACGTTTATGGATGTATGTTATATTGTCTTTATATTCCAGCCAGTTAATCCATTGTTGATACATCTGATATATCACTAAAATTACTTGGGAATGTCTTGCGGGCCAGATTGAAAAGCTTAACGGACAACATGCGGCCCCCCGGGCCTTAATTTGCCCAGGTCTGTACAAGGTGAAGCCCGCGATCCACCAGTGGTACACGCAGAAGGTCTCTAACGCTCAAAAGCACCTTCAACATTTACTCACGCGACGTTTTACTTCTCGCTTTGTCTAATTGCTTTTTGTTGGGTAATTGTTCTTGGAATGTTTTTCTCTGCTTCCCAGTGTGGACAGGCAGAGTTCAGGGCAAGTTGTCATCCATGAGTACAAATTGTCGCTTCTCTGAAACTGCTTCGTGTTTGTGTGAGTGCGAGCACTTTCTGGCATACATGCATGCACAATAGACCCGTTGAATTATAGTCGTAAAAGTACTCCGGCTTCCTCCCACCTCCAAAAACATGCACCTGGGGATAGGTTGATTGGCAACACTAATTTGGCCCTAGTGTGTGAATGTTGTCTGTCTATTTGTGTTGGCCCTGCGATGAGGTGGTGACTTGTCCAGGGTGTACCCCGCCTTCCGCCCGAATGCAGCTGAGATAGGCTCCAGCCATACTTGCCAACCCTCCCGAATTTTCCGGGAGACTCACAAATTTCAGTGCCTCTCCCGAAAATCTCCCGGGACAACCATTCTCCCGAATTTCTCCCGATTTCCAGCCAAACAACAAGGCACGCCCCCTCCAGGTCCATGTGGACCTGAGTGAGGACAGCCTGTCGTCACGTCCGCTTTTTCTCCATATAAACAGCATGCCGGCCCAGTCACGTTATAATATCTGCGGCTTCACAACTGCACACACAACAAGAAGGAGACGAAAGAGAAGAACGAAGTAGAGACAGTCATGGCGACGACGAGTAAGAAGAAGAAGTACGCTTGCAAGTCGTCAGAGAGGGTGTTGAGCATGGTTAGAAAGATAGTGACAGAGAATAGAAGGAGGATGGACAATTCAACCCTAAACTCACTCCTTTCCTGCAAATTTAATTTCACAGACGCTGCCCATACCTATGCTCCTTCAAAGGCTGTGCTACTGGCTGCAAAGCATTGCACTTTCAAATACAACAATGAGTAGAGGAGTGTTATGTGTGTGTATGTGTAAATAAATGAACACTGAAATTCAAGTATTTATTTTATTATATATATATATATATATATATATATATATATATATATATATATATATATATATATATATATATGTATATATATATATATATATATATATATATATATATATATATATATATATACATACATAGCTAGAATTCACTGAAAGTCAAGTATTTATTTTATTTATATATACAAACCCTGTTTCTATGAGTTGGGAAATTGTGTTAGATGTAAATATAAACGGAATACAATGATTTGCAAATCATTTTCAACCCATATTCAGTTGAATATGCTACAAAGACAACATATTTGATGTTCAAATTGATAAACATTTTTTTTTTGCAAATAGTCATTAACTTTAGAATTTGATGCCAACAACACGTGACGAAGAAGTTGGGAAAGGTGGCAATAAATACTGATAAAGTTGAGGAATGCTCATCAAACACTTATTTGGAACATCCCACAGGTGAACAGGCAAATTGGGAACAGGTGGGTGCCATGATTGGGTATAAAAGTAGATTCCATGAAATGCTCAGTCATTCACAAACAAGGATGGGGCGAGGGTCACCACTTTGTCAACAAATGTGTGAACAAATTGTTGAACAGTTTAAGAAAAACCTTTCTCAACTAACTATTGCAAGAAATGTAGGGATTTCACCATCTACGGTCTGTAATATCATCAAAGGGTTCAGAGAATCTGGAGAAATCACTGCACGTAAGCAGCTAAGCCCGTGACCTTCGATCCCTCAGGCTGTACTGCATCAACAAGCGACATCAGTGTGTAAAGGAAATCACCACATGGGCTCAGGAACACTTCAGAAACCCACTGTCAGTAACTACAGTTGGTCACTACATCTGTAAGTGCAAGTTAAAACTTTCCTATGCAAGGCAAAAACCGTTTATCAACAACACCCAGAAACGCTGTCGGCTTCGCTGGGCCTGAGCCCATCTAAGATGGACTGATACAAAGTGGAAAAGTGTTCTGTGGTCTGATGAGTCCACATTTCAAATTGTTTTTGGAAACTGTGGACATTGTGTCCTCCGGACCAAAGAGGAAAAGAACCATCCAGATTGTTATAGACGCAAAGTTGAAAAGCCAGCATCTGTGATGGTATGGGGGTGTATTAGTGCCCAAGACATGGGTAACTTACACATCTGTGAACGCGCCATTAATGCTGAAACGTACATACAGGTTTTGGAGCAACATATGTTGCCATCCAAGCAACGTTACCATGGACGCCCCTGCTTATTTCAGCAAGACAATGCTAAGCCACGTGTTACATCAATGTGGCTTCATAGTAAAAGACTGACCTGCCTGTAGTCCAGACCTGTCTCCCATTGAAAATGTGTGGCGCATTATGAAGCCTAAAATACCACAACGAAGGCCCCCGGACTGTTGAACAACTTAAGCTGTACATCAAGCAAGAATGGGAAAGAATTCCACCTGAGAAGCTTAAAAAATGTGTCTCCTCAGTTCCCAAATGTTTACTGAGTGTTGTTAAAAGGAAAGGCCATGTAACACAGTGGTGAACATGCCCTTTCCCAACTACTTTGGCACGTGTTGCAGCCATGAAATTCATAAATAAAGTTTATGAGTTTGAACATCAAATATGTTGTCTTTGTAGTGCATTCAATTGAATATGGGTTGAAAAGGATTTGCAAATCATTGTATTCCGTTTATATTTACATCTAACACAATTTCCCAACTCATATGGAATTATGGAAACGTGGTTTGTATGTATATATATATATATATATATATATATATATATATATAAATATATATATAAGAAATACTTGAATTTCAGTGAATTCTAGCTATAAATATACTCCTCCCCCTTAACCCCGCCCCCGACCCCGCCCCCAACCACCCGAAATCGGAGGTCTCAAGATTGGCAAGTATGGCTCCAGCACCCCCTGCGACCCTAAAAAGGACAAGCGGTAGAAAATGGATGGATGGAACACCAATCATTTTATTCGGGCGGGTAAAACATGGTATTACATAAACTTAGTAATTGTGAAAAATATAGACACTATTAAAGCAACTATTTTTCGTCAAACCGTTAATGGCAAGATAAGCTTGTCCATAGTATTATTGTTGTATTTCTTATTTTAAAAATGTAACTTTAAGAAAAATTGCAATCTGCCCCTTTAAGACGTTTGCTTTGTGAATATCTTTGCTCTCTCTGTTTTGGTCTTTATCGGCCACCGTAGAAAAGACCGGTTTAAAATCCATCCATCCATCCAATTTTCTACCGCTTATCCCTTTTGGGGTCGCGGGGGGCGCTGGAGCCTATCTCAGCTACAATCGGGCGGAAGGCGGGGTACACCCTGGACAAGTCGCCTCCTCATCGCAGGGCCAACACAGATAGACAGACAACATTCACACTCACATTCACACACTATATTAGTTTGAATTTAAAAGCGTTGTTTGAAGTAAAACCAAATAAAATACAGCCAATACGAAAAACGTACTACATTGAGTTCCCTATTCCATCTGGGAATATTTTAAGATGACGATATTATTATAAAAACGGTAATATGTTTGTAGCGCCAACATGAATCTCATACCGGATGTAGTCACCGGAAGTAAAACCTTCGACCTCAGTAGTCGTTCATGAGGTTGGCGGGCTGTTGATTCAGTCCAATAAATTGTTTATTTATTATTTACACTTTCCTAAACTGTGAAGAACTGTTTTTTTATAGGAAGAAGTCACGACTAAGCGGATTCTCTCCACTCGGGTAAGGTTGACGAAGCAACTGAAAAAACGTGCTAATTCACTCTTTGCTAACTTAGCATTTAGCTTCTGTGCTAGTACAGATTTAGTAAATGCCAGCAAGCCCTCGTCACACTCAATGACGTACACTTTTCATGTATATTTATCATAATTAACGTATGCTATTCAACGGAACACATGATTTAAGTTGACTTTTGTTGCTTTTGGTGGCAGCCTCGCCATGCCGTCCACCGCCGGACCCAGCAGCCCCTCGGCTGCTCTTGCCGAGGCGCTGGAAAGTTCTGCCCGGCTCATCGACAGACACTTGCAGGATGATCGCTGCTTCCCTGACCTGTCAGAGCTGCTCAGCGTCCCCTCACACAGTAAGAAGCTCTCTCCAATACATCTGTTTATAATCTACATTAGGCCCATTCAACTAATTAGGCTACATTTTCAGAAAACAGAATGAACATGAAGATATGACAGAATCACCGCTGTTTTTCACCTGTAAAAACGTTAGTCAAAGATCCTCTATGTCAGTTGTTCCACCTAACAACCTCAGAAAACACTTTGCTCTCCGAGTACCATCATAATTAGCAATAGTGATGGGTTGATGAGGCGTCATGAAGCGTTTCGACACATTGCAAAACTGTATTGATACTGTGTTGATACTGTGTCACTAAATAATGACATCTGCTGGACATTAAAAATCCCTACAGGCAACCTATGGACCGACTCAACTGACACTGATTTTATGACCTAGTACAGTGGTTCTCAAATGGGGGTACGCGTACCCCTGGGGGTACTTGAAGGTATGCCAAGGGGTACGTGAGATTTTTTTTAAATATTCTAAAAATAGCAAAAATTCAAAAATCCTTTATAAATATATTTATTGAATAATACTTCAACAAAATATGAATGTAAGTTCATAAACTCAGTGAAGCACAAGCTCAGGTTTGTCACTAAAATGTCTGTCAAAAAGAACTGTGAAAAGAAATGCAACAATGCAATATTCAGTGTTGACAGCTAGATTTTTTGTGGACATGTTCCATAAATATTGATGTTAAAGATTTTTTTTTTGTGTGAAGAAATGTTTAGAATTAAGTTCATGAATCCAGATGGATCTCTAATACAATCCCCAAAGAGGGCACTTTAAGTTGATGATTACTTCTAGGTGTATAAATCTTTATTTATAATTGAATCACTTGTTTATTTTTCAACAAGTTTTTAGTTATTTGTATATCTTTTTTTCCAAATAGTTCAAGAAAGACCACTACAAATGAGCAATATTTTGCACTGTTATACAATTTAATAAATCAGAAACTGATGACATAGTGGTGTATTTTACTTTGTCTTTTTTTTTCAACCAAAAATGCTTTGCTCTGATTAGGGGGTACTTGAATTTAAAAAAAAATCACAGGGGGTACATTGCTGAAAAAAGGTTGAGAACCACTGACCTAGTATATACAATAATATAAACCAAGTCATTGTATTTCATTTAAGATTATTTCATAACTTCATTTAAATAAAAATATATTTTTTGTCTTTTTTAGATACAGTCAATAAATAATGTGAACATGTATCATAACATGGAAATCTAAGAGAACGTGTTGTGAATGAGGATGCTTGTGGACCTGGAAATTATTATTATTTTTTTTTACACATTTTTATTTAAAAAAAAACAGTTTTTCCAACGTATTCAATTTTAGACGCTTTCTCTTCTTAGTTATTATTTCTCCGGCTGTAGAAAAGAGCCGCTCACAGGGCACAGAGGAGGCGTCAGTGCGACACAGTTCGCGTATCGGTCACGTGACCAAAACAGCTCATGATCGGTCACGTGACTTTCTAAAAGCGGTACGCGCACCGACACAGGGTTTCGCTCTATGAGCTCGACGCATGCGCCGATGCATCGGTGTTGCCGGACCCATCACTAATTAGCAACATTAAAATACACTCCTACCCACTTCTCCAAAGTGGGCTGGCTCAGGGTGGAGGACAGAGTAAAACAACTTGCACTGAGCCTAGTCTATAAAATCCGCTACACCTCCCTGATACCGAAGTACAGGACGGTATAGCTCGGTTGGTAGAGCGGTCGTGCCAGCAATTTGAGGGTTGCAGGTTCGATCCCCGCTTCCGCCATCCTAGTCACTGCCGTTGTGTCCTTGGGAAAGACACTTTACCCAACTGCTCCCAGTGCCACCCACACTGGTTTAAATGTAACTTAGATATTGGGTTTCACTATGTAAAGCGCTTTGAGTCACTGGAGAAAAAGCGCTATATAAATGTAATTCACTTCACTTCACGTGTCAAACTACTTCCTTAACGTAAATGACCGCCATAACCACAACACCAGGGGGAGCTCCACTAACCACGTTAAACCCAGATTCCGATCATAAAAGGTCTTAACTCATTCTCTTTCTATGCCACATCAATGTGGAATGCGCTCCCAACAGGTGTAAAAGAAAGTGCATCTCTATCCTCCTTCAAAACCGCAATAAAAGTACCCTTCCAGGCAACTTCAATCCCTAAACTAACACCCTCCCCGGATTGTTAATAATCAAATGTAAATAATCAAATGTAGATACTTTTTCTTATGCTTCTTTCTCTCTCTATGTCCACTACTTGCTGTACATATCCTACCAAGTCAGACCTACACTGTTTCAATGTCCATTTCTCTGTTCTCAATTGTTGATGACTGAAGTGATAACAACCAAACCTAACCCCCCCCCTCCACATCCCACCCCCCGGATTGTAAATAATGTAAATAATTCAATGTATACACCCTGATGATTATCTTGTGTGATGACTGTATTATGATAATAGTATATATATCTGATAGTATATATCTGTATCATGAATTAATTTAAGTGGACCCCGACTTAAACAAGTTGAAAAACTTATTCGGGTGTTACCATTTAGAGGTCAATTGTACGGAATATGTACTTCACTGTGCAATCTACTAATAAAAGTCTCAATCAATCAATCAAGTAGCGAACTAGGCCTGAGTATTCATTAAAAACAAGGCAGAGGTTTTATTTAAGTACCGTATTTTCCGCACTATAAGGCGCACCGGATCATAAGGCGCACCTTAAATTAATGGCCTATTTTAAAACTTTGTTCATATATAAGGCGCATAGAATAGACGCTACAGTAGAGGCTGGGGTTACGTTATGCATCCATTAGAAGAAGCTGCGCTAAAGGGAATGTCAACAAAACAAATAGTGATTGTACTGACACTTCTACTTGCTGCTCTCTGTTCAACAACCCACTGTTCGAGTTTGTCCTCCAACTGTAGCCATCTCGCTTTGTTCCCTCGAAAACTCTGTTTAGTCTTCTTTACTTGGCGCAGGTCATTTCACTTCCGCACCATTGATTCGTTAATGTTAAATTCTCTCGCTGCTGCTCTATTCCCGTGTCCTACTGCGTGACTGATCGCCTTGAGTTTAAACTCTGCGTCGTAAGCGTGTCTCTTAATAGGAGCCATTTTTGGGTCTTTACATAAAGTTTAGGTCTCGCAACTACGGGACTTAATTCTTCTTCTACGGTAAGCAGCCGCCGACTTCATTTTCCCCCGTAGAAGAAGAAGCGCTTCTTCTTCTACGGTAAGCAGCCGTAGAAGGGGGAAAATGAAGTCTCCGTAGTTGCGAGACCTGTTGTGGCTCAATATTGGTCCAAATATAAGGCGCACCGGATTATAAGGCGCACTGTCAGCTTTTGGGGAAATTGGAGGTTTTTAGGTGTGCCTTTATAGTGCGGAAAATACGGTATATTTAATAGTGATGGCCACTACACACAGTTTGAACAGTCAAGTCAAATCAAGCTTATTTACGAAGCGCTTTTAATACATAAAAGAAATGCAACGCAAAGTGCTTTACAAAGTTAAAAATAAGGATGTCCGATAATATCGGACTGCCGATATTATCGGCCGATAAATGCTTTAAAATGTAATATCGGAAATTATCGGTATCGGTTTCAAAATTATCGGTATTGGTTTCAAAAAAGTAAAATGTATGACTTTTTAAAACGCCGCTGTGTACACCGACGTAGGGAGAAGTCCAGAGCGCCAATAAACCTTAAAGGCATTGCCTTTGCGTGCCGGCCCAGTCACATAATATCTACGGCTTTCCACACACACAAGTGAATGCAAGCATACTTGGTCAAAAGCCATACAGGTCACACTGAGGGTGCAAAGTGTGAACATGTAAACAGAACAACGTGAAAAGAACGATTTTCTGCAGGTTTAGTGCCAGGAACTTACGACTGTGTAACATTTAATTTGGTCTGTTATTCTTATTTTAAGTATGGAATGGAATTTATGTTATGCAGTAATTATTATTTAAATATTTCATCACAACACCCGCTTTTGGTTTCTATTCATGACGACCAAATTTTCGTGCATCACTTGTCAATAGTGCGCAAACAATAGATAGCCTACGAGTAATACGTGAATATTTGATTCCGAAGAAATAGCGATTGTTGAAAAACCAGAATTTGCTTGGATGTGAGTTGAAAAATAAAGCTCTCGTAGATCCACGCTGATGTCCGTGTCTCCTCTATTTAACAGCCATAAAAAGATTACAATATATTACACTATATACATCCATCCATTCATACATTACATTTTTTACTTTCACGTAAAAAAACAGTGTTGCGACTTTTATTTCATTTTGTAGTAGTAGCGACTTCTTTTCGTTTAACTTCCTTCGTTTTCACTTTATCGAAGTGCGAATGCAAGTGACATCGGCGCCACATTAGGACCTGTGCGCCTTTACACTGAAGTCTGATCAAAATCACATTTTACTTGCAGTGTAAACAGTCAGCTGGAGAAAATCAGATCTCATAAAACTGAGATTTGAGCCACTTTGGCCTGCAGTGTAAACATAGTCTATGTGATTGTTTTTGCTGCCAAATGTATCATTCTCGCTTACGGGCGAATAATGTCCTCCCCGCGCCGGAATTTGGTCCGCTCGCCGCCAGTTGAATACGCCTGTAACCATTTGTCTGTTCCTGTGACCAAACTTGAAACCAGACAGCTGAGTATCTTGTGTTAACACGCGTCCTTTTTCTGATGCGTGTCGTTAGACATACCATCCCTCTCTGGAGTGTCAGACATGGACTATCCCCTCCAGGGACCGGGTATGCTCAGCGTGCCCAACCTCCCAGAGCTCAGTGCAGTGCGTCGAGTCCCGCTACCTCCAGAGCTGGTGGAGCAATTCAGCCGTATCCTTCTTGTATGCCATTCATCTCCAAATGTGATCCAAAAAGGGCATGTGCGTGGTTTGTCTTAATCATCTTCTGTAGATATGCAGTTCAACTGCATGATGGGAGTCTTTCCTGAGATTTCTCGAGCGTGGCTCACGATTGACAATGACATTTTCATGTGGAATTATGAAGACGGGTAAGTATATTTATATTTAAGTGCTAGATTTTATTATAGTTAGACTTGTATCTGATTAATTGTTGCTCTTTTCCATGCAGAGGAGACGTAGCCTATTTCGATGGGCTGATTGAAACCATTTTAGCTGTCGGTCTAGTCAAACCAAAACAAGGCATGTTTGAACAACAAAGATTCATATTATCTAAAGTCTTAGCTAAAAGTTTGCTTTTTTGTTTGCTTCCTCAGGGATTTTACAGCCTCATATCCACTACCTGCTTGTATTGGCCACATCTGTGGATGTCGTCATCCTGGGGCTAAGCTTCCCAAAGGGGCAAGCTGGTGAGTTTGTTTATTTATTCCATTCCATTCCAACATGTTTGTTTCAATCCGTACCCAGTTGTCATTAGCACATTTTACTTCATGGTCAATTAACTCATACAACTTTTACTTGATTCAGAAAATGATAATAAAAGTGTCCCGATATTAGCAAACAAACAAAACAATCGGCTTGCATCTAAAACCTCTGATATAAGCAGTCCTGCAGCACATTTACTTGTGCAAAGCTGGACCGCCAATAAGCACACAAATTTGATCTTTCCTTGTCTTCTAGTGTTTACAAAAAGTAAACATGGCAGGCTATATGCTCCTAGGAGCTAGCAGCAACACAAAAGCTAAGCACAAATGCTAGACATGCGTAATAAGTGTCCATAATTGAGCAATATTGCAGTAAAAACACCACGTTTGTCAATGCAAACCAGTATCAAATAATTGTACTTGCATGTTTGAGTTTGAGTTTGAGTTTATTTCGATCATGCAAGCATACAACATGATACGTCACAATTTCCAGTTTCTCTTTTCAACATGTTCGAAAAGGAGTAGGAAGAAGCAGAGCTTATTTGATCCTACCCCTTTTCTTTTACATAACAGTTGCTAAAACTTTTGTTCACTTCCTGTTGTCAATTTATTCACAATATACTCCATAAGTAATCACAATAAAAATAATGTTACTTACAGATACAAAGTTTCGAAGACAGAAGATCAGAAAGTATCCAGTAGCAAACGTGTCCGCACCATTCAACTTTCTGTGTCATGCCCTTTTAATAATATCAATAATTTATTGAATTATTGTGACCACAAGGTGTCACAAAGAAAAATTACCACTCCATTTCAAAAGCATAAATCTGTCTAGGGATGTCACGGTATGAAAATATTAACAAAGTAATATGGCAGAAAAAAATAACTAAAATAAATGTGAAAATTGTGCAAGATAGCACTTTATGGACATACGAGATTCAAAAATAAAAACCAATGATCCCGGGCTCCGGGATCTTTCTGTGTGGAGTTTGCATGTTCTCCCTGTGACTGCGTGGGTTCCCTCCGGGTACTCCGGCTTCCTCCCACCTCCTAAGACATACACCTGGGGATAGGTTGATTGGCAACACTAAATTGGCCCTAGTGTGTGAATGTTGTCTGTCTATCTGTGTTAGCCCTGTGATGAGGTGGCGACTTGTCCAGGGTGTACCCTGCCTTCCGCCCGAATGCAGCTGAGATAGGCTCCAGAACCCCCGCGACCCCGAAAGGGACAAGCGGTAGGAAATGGATGGATGGATGTAAGAATTTTGAAAGATGGCCATAAGACCTAACTGCACTTTTTGTCCATATAGATAAAAATAGTGTTCATGTATGAGATCTCGTCTTATACACAGGGCTGCCAATTATGGCCAAAATAATAATTAATATTTTTTTTATCCATATTGAAATCATGATTACTGATTGTTAGGTAAAGCAGTGTTGGTGTGAGGTTGAACGCAATACCCTCATGTTTATTTTCACAGTTCCTTTCGCAGTTGATCACTTTTTCAAGTAGTTGCTTTATGTTGGGCATCTCTAGTGTATACTGTATGTCTGTGTTGTAGGATTAAACGACAGCATGTCAGGCGGCATGCAGCTGCTCCCCGACCCCCTCTTCTCCATCCCCACCGACAACACCTACATCTTGTCCGTCACCTCCACCAACCTGGGCCGCATCTTCATGGCGGGGAAAGACGGCTGCCTGTACGAGATCGCCTACCAGGCCGAGGCGGGCTGGCTGAGTCAACGCTGCCGGAAAATCAACCACTCAAAAAGCTCGCTATCCTTCCTCATCCCTTCTGTGCTCCAGTTCTCCTTCTCAGAGGACGGTAAGACAGTCATTATTTCTCTACTTGAATGTTTTTTTTTTAATCCCTAAAATGTTTTTCAGATCCAATTGTGCAGATTGCTGTAGACAACTCCCGCAACACACTTTTTACACGCTCTGAGAAAGGAGTGTTACAGGTATTATAAATGTTTTTTGGAACGTCCCTCGAGTACAGACCTGGGCAAATTAAGGCCCGGAGGCATGCGGCCCTTTAAAGGGGAACATTATCACAATTTCAGAAGGGTTAAAACCATTAAAAATCAGTTCCCAGTGGCTTATTTTATTTTTCGAATTTTTTTTTAAATTTTACCCATCACGCAATATCCCTAAAAAAGCTTCAAAGTGCCTGATTTTAACCATCGTTATATACACCCGTCCATTTTCCTGTGACGTCACACAGTGATGCCAATACAAACAAACATGGCGGATAGATCAGCAAGGTATAGCGACATTAGCTCGGATTCAGACTCGGATTTCAGCGGCTTAAGCGATTCAACAGATTACGCATGTATTGAAACGGATGGTTGTAGTGTGGAGGCAGGTAGCGAAAACGAAATTGAAGAAGAAACTGAAGCTATTGAGCCATATCGGTTTGAACCGTATGCAAGCGAAACCGACGAAAACGACACGACAGCCAGCGACACGGGAGAAAGCGAGGACGAATTCGGCGATCGCCTTCTAACCAACGATTGGTATGTGTTTGTTTGGCATTAAAGGAAACTAACAACTATGAACTAGGTTTACAGCATATGAAATACATTTGGCAACAACATGCACTTTGAGAGTGCAGACAGCCCATTTCAGGCGCGCTAAGAACATACCGTATATTTTTCCACGATTTCAGCACTCCTAAATAGACACAAAATACTGCATTACACAAGACTACCCAAATGTAATCGAATGATTGAAAAAAATAAAAGTTTTTAAGCTAAATCATTGGTAAACACCGTTTATGTATAATAATTTACGTAAAACCGCAAGTAATGAGTAAAGTTTTCATCAATTAATATATTCTGTAGACATACCCTCATCCGCTCTCTTTTCCTGAAAGCTGATTTGTCCAGTTTTGGAGTTGATGTCAGCATCTGCTTTGAGTGTCGCAGGAAATCCACACATTCTTGCCATCTCTGTCGTAGCATAGCTTTCGTCGGTAAAGTGTGCGGAACAAACGACTGACCATTTCGTCGGCTTTCCCCACAGCCTCGTATTTTGAACAAATTTCGTCCAATTTCTTGCCACGTTCGCATCTTTGGGCCACTGGTGCAACTTGAATCCGTCCCTGTTCGTGTTGTTACACCCTCCGGCAACACACCGACGAAAGTGAGAAAATGGCGGATTGCTTCCCAATGTGACGTCACGTTGTGACGTCATCGCTCCGAGAGCGAATAATAGAAAGGCGTTTAATTCGCCAAAATTCACCCATTTAGAGTTCGGAAATCGGTTAAAAAAATATGTGGTCTTTTTTCTGCAACATCAAGGTATATATTGACGCTTACATAGGTCTGGTGATAATGTTCCCCTTTAAAGCTTTTCAATATGGCCCGCCGGACATTCCCAAATAATTTTTTTAGATCTTTAAGATGGAAAGTGTAGCTGCCATTATTATGTGCAGTGATGTTTTCTAATTGCCGTAAGTCTTGGACTATACAAAGTATTTCAATGGTTGGAATCTGCGCTTTTGCATGATATACTAGTTACTGTGGTAATCTAATTAGTTACTATGGTAATCTAAGTCACAGCAGCTCAGATGGCACCAAGCAGTGTGGGTGGGGAGCATTTCCACAGAGTGTTTCCAGAGTGGCCAGCCTGAAATGCGGGTGTCAGGGACAGACGCGGAAGGAGATTTTTACAACAAAGTTCTAAAGCTTAGGGATATAGCAGATTGTAGGTGTTTTTTTTTACCCTTTGCATTCATATTTCGCTGTGTTTGTTGCATTTTTGTTGCGTTTTGCTTGATTGTAAAATATGTCAATCGAGGGGGGTGTGGAGTTCATATGTTGACAATATTCAGTGTTTTATCGTTCATAATTAATATTATAAATCCCACATTCTTTATTATTATGTACATTCTGGGTGTCTCATTCAGTAAAAAAATTTAAAATACCATTCCATTTTTCAAGGCTGTCTGTCATAAAGTTTTTAGCATTCAATCAGACATTATTGTGAAGTTTTGTATTAGTGTTCCTAAAAATAGATATACCGGCCCCCAGACAAATTTTTTTTTTAAATATTGGCCCTTCCGAGTCAAAATAATTGCCCAGGCCTGCTCTAGTATAATGTCATTATGCCAATGTATATTTACCCTTTTTTCTGTCTGTCAGGTGTATGACCTGGGTGCTGATGGACAGTGTATGAGTCGCGTGGCCACCATGTCCCAAAACAACATTGTTGCCGCAGCTGGACACATCGCCAGGTATCGCCACCGTTACTTCCTTTTAACCTTTTCTTTGAAAAGTAAGACAACTTTCTTTCTTTGAATGCATACAGGACGATTGATCGCTCGGTTTTCAAGCCTATTGTCCAGATCTCCGTGATCAGCAAATCCGAGTCCTCAGACTGCCACCTGCTGGCTGTGTCACACGCAGGTAAAGATGGAACACCTGATTTTGCCTAATGTTGTTACTCCTAATGTTATGTTATTGTGTCCATAGGTGTGCGTCTCTACTTCAGCACGACACCTTTCGCACCACCACATCAAAAGCACACACCGGTTCGACCGTCCCTGCTTGCTTTGGTTCACGTCCGCCTCCCACCGGGGTTCTCTGCGTCCTCCACCTTGCAGAAACCGAACAGGGTCCACAAAGCTCTGCACAGTAAAGGTAATACTGTTGTTGTTGTTTTTTAACAACCAATGTTTTTTGATTGATTGATTGAAACTTTTATTAGTAGATTGCACAGTACAGTACATATTCCGTACAATTGACCACTAAATGGTAACACCCCAATAAGTTTTTCAACTTGTTTAAAGGGGAACATTATCACCAGACCTATGTAAGCGTCAATATATACCTTGATGTTGCAGAAAAAAGACCATATATTTTTTTAACCGATTTCCAAACTCTAAATGGGTGAATTTTGGCGAATTAAACGCCTTTCTATTATTCGCTCTCACAATGTGACGTCACATCGGGAAGCAATCCGCCATTTTCTCAAACACCGAGTCAAACCAGTTCCGTTATTTTCCGTTTTTTCGACTGTTTTCCGTACCTTGGAGACATCATGCCTCATCGGTGTGTTGAATCTGCCGGAGTGTGTGAGCAATTCAGGGACAAAGGACCTCGGTAGCACGGCAAGCAATGGCAGTTTGTTCCCGCAGACGAGCGAGCTAAACCCCCTGGATGTCTTGGCTCACACCGTCCCTTATGCCACCAAAGATGATCAAGAGAAGAATATCGACCCTAGCTTCCCTGGCCTGCTGACATCAACTCCAAAACTGGACAGATCAGCTTTCAGGAAAAGAGCGCGATGAGGGTATGTCTACAGAATATATTAATTGATGAAAACTGGGCTGTCTGCACTCTCAAAGTGCATGTTGTTGCCAAATGTATTTCATATGCTGTAAACCTAGTTCATAGTTGTTAGTTTCCTTTAATGGCAAACAAACACATACGGTACCAATCGTTGGTTAGAAGGCGATCGCCGAATTCGTCCTCGCTTTCTCCTGTGTCGCTGGCTGTCGTGTCGTTTTCGTCGGTTTCGCTTGCATGCGGTTCAAACCGATATGGCTCAATAGCTTCAGTTTCTTCTTCAATTTTGTTTTCGCTACCTGCCTCCACACTACAACCATCCGTTTCAATACATGCGTAATCTGTTGAATCGCTTAAGCCGCTGAAATCCGAGTCTGAATCCGAGCTAATGTCGCTATAGCTTGCTGTTCTACCCGCCATGTTTGTTTGTATCGGCATCACTGTGTGACGTCCCAGGAAAATGGACGGGTGTATATAACGATGGTTAAAATCAGGCACTTTGAAGCTTTTTTTAGGGATATTGCGTGATGGGTAAAATTTTGAAAAAAACTTCGAAAAATAAAATAAGCCACTGGGAACTGATTTTTTAATGGTTTTAACCCTTCTGAAATTGTGATAATGTTCCCCTTTAAGTCGGGGTCCACGTAAATCAATTAATGTGCGGTGAACCTTCCCGAGATAACTTGAAATCTACGTGCCTCAGGTATTTTGTTGATGGTGGCTTCTGAAACCGAGGACAACGACCTTTTGTGGTGCATCAACCATGATTCTTTCCCCTTCAAAAAACCATTGATGGAGACTCAGGTTTGTCCATATTGTTGTTAACTAAACTAAATATAACACCCAGTTGTATATTTTTTAGATTCAACTGATGTAGTAGTAAATCTCATTGGATTGTGCAGGAAATGTGTGTCCTAATTGTTTCATGCTATTTTACAGATGATGTCTAATATAGACGGACACACATGGGCTATCTGTGCAATCGACGAGGCAAGACAAGCCAAGAGTTGGACCCCACTGAACAAGGATCTGATCCCTGTCACTGATTCACCCGTCGTGGTGCAGCAGCACAACATTCCTCCGCAGAAATTTGTCCTCCTTTCTGCAAAGGTTAACAGTAACTACCCACTTCAGTAGTCAGCCTTTATTTGGAGCGCCGTCAATTCAGCTTTGTTTATCACCATCAGGGGAGTCACATCTTCCAAAAGCTGCGCCCGGTGGATCAGCTCCGTCACCTGCTGGTGAGCTGCGCTGGAGGCGAGAGCGAGGAGATTGAGCGCTTCTTCAAGCTGCACAGGGTAAAAAGTTTACCTTAGGATGCTAGTGTCCAATCAAAGAGCATGTTAAATCTGATTTATGGATCTATTCTGTTCAGGAGGAGCAGGCATGCGCCACAGCTTTGATTCTGGCTTGTTCCAACGCCGCTTGTGACAGAGAAGTCTCACAGTGGGCTACCAGAGCCTTCTTCAGGTCCGAGCTTTATTATGTATGCAGTGGCTGCATGTGTACCTGTAAACGGGCTAAACATATCCTGTTGTTGTAATCAGATATGGAGGAGAAGCACAGATGAGATTTCCATCAGCGATGTCACCAGCTAGCACTGTCGGACCCATGATGAGCTCTCCAGCACCTGGCAAGTCTTATTTAAATGTGCTTTGTTAGAATTCTTTGCAGATTTTTTTCTGATTCTGCATTATCCTACCAGGCATTTTCCCCCCACCGCTGGCCACACCTTTTGCACCAATGCATCTTGGGGCAGCCCCCATCACTCCCATGTCTGTTGGTCCAGAGGTGATTTTCTCCGGGAAGCAAAATGGCATCTGCGTCTACTTTTCCCGCGTTCTCGGGTGAGTCGCGCAGCAATCCGTCTTCCGGTCATGTGTGGTGTTCTCAAAGAAAAGGAGAACTCATCCTTTTTACACACAGCAACATTTGGGATGGGAGTCTTGCTGTGGAGAAAACGATGAGCAAAGGAAGCCAGACTGTCAGTATTGTAAGTATCATCAATAACCCTTGTTCACCCCTAGAGCCCAAAACAGGCATTACATGTGTTCCATATGTTATATCATTGTTTAGTTTGAAGGTTAGCGGTCTTAACATTTTGCAGAGGAGTTTTTCATAATAAAAAAAAAAAGTTGCATTGTGTTTTTGTTTGCAACTTTGTTCGAATAGGATACAAACAAAGTATATGCACGTTTTCTGAAAAACTCTTTGGACCCAATTGACTCCCATTATAACTGCTTTTCTTAACAAGACTGTGATCTTGGTAAATTACTATGCTTTTTCCTTGAAAACCGAAAGAATCCTATTCTTAAAATATTGTTTAGGTAAAATTGCTACCTTTAACCACAAGATGGCACTAGAAAACCATGAGTATAATTTGTAGAGCTTTGATGAGCATATGAGTTAAACTGCCATAAAATTGCTGAAATGTAAAGAAAATTATCTTGGTAAGTTATATATTCCACCTGAATGCAGCCTAGATAGGCTCCAGCGACCCCGAAAAGGGACAAGCGGTAGTAAATGGATGGATGACAGATATATACAATATGAAGGACTTGTGTGAACTGAACTGAACCAAGTCCTGCCTGCCTTTTTTCATTATAGCTCAGTATATAGGCACTGTTGAAAAATATATACATAATATATTCTGCTGGTCTACTGTTTTAAAATCAGACATATTCAAGGCTGTAATTACTGAACCTCAAATATTCCACACTACAACGTATTTTTATAAATATTTTTCATTTTCCACATTATAACAAACTTTTATTTTTGACTAAAGGGCATTAAAATATTGAAAAAAAAACATAATGCAACTGTATACCAATAGATAGATCTAAAGCTGTAAAAGTTTTTAAGCGCTGAAAGTTAAAAGAAAAAATGATATATATATTTCTGACTAATGACGCTTTTATGAACGAGTCCTTTTTGGATTGTATAGTAAATCTTAAGGTTGCACAAGGGTTAAAGTGTTCGTTCCCTCTTAAAACTGCTTGTGGTGTCCAACCAATGCTTTGAACACTCATCACAGTTGGAAAGCAGCGTTCCTTCGTTTCACCTGGAGTCGGTCCTCATGGAGCTCTACGGTCTGAAGGACTTTCTGGACAAAAATTCTCAGTTCAGTCCATCCTCTCTTGGTGGTGCAAGGTTAGACACTGAATGATGAAAGCCACTGCTTTGATTCTTTTCCCTCTCGGATGTAACATCTGCTCTGATGCCCTGTAGCTTCAGTTCCCCAGGCAACCTGCAGCAAAGGCTGCTGGGGTTCATGCGGCCAGATGGTGCCAACTCTCAGCAGGATCTCCAGAGGAAATATCACAGTGAGTTATTGCTGTTTGGGAGTGTTTTCTTGATATGCTGATAAGGCCTTTTTTTAATCCTTTATCTTCTTGTGTCCAGCCACAGCTCAAGTTTATGAAAAAGTGTCCCTGCAGAGCATCCAGCAGTTGGTGCATCGCACCTACCAAACTTTGGCTCTTTGGAAGCTACTATGCGATCACCAGTTTACCCTCATAATGTCAGAACTCCCAAAGGTACCAGCACACCCTGTAGTAATGTGGCTCGGTTGGTAAAGCGGGCCGTGCCAGCAACTTGAGGGTTGCAGGTTTGATCCCCGCTTCCGCCATCCTAGTCACTGCTGTTAAGAACTTGAGCAATATATTATTAGATAGAAAAATTGTAATACAACTGGTTAAGAGGGCAGGAGTATATTTACAGCTAGAATTCACCAAGTCAAGTATTTCATATATATATATATATATATATATATATATATATATATATATGAAGAAATACTTGACTTTCAGTGAATTCTAGCTATATATATATATATATATATATATTTATCCATGGATGGATGGATGGATATTTATTTTATTATATATATATATATATATATATATATATATATATATATATATATATATATATATATATATATATATATACATATATATATAAAAAAGAGAAATACTTGAATTTCAGTGTTCATTTATTTACACATATACACACACATAACACTCATCTACTCATTGTTGAGTTAAGGGTTGAACTGTCCATCCTTGTTCTATTCTCTGTCACTATTTTTCTAACCATGCTGAACACCCTCTCTGATGATGCATTCTGCTTCGTCTCCTTGTTGTGTGCGCAGTTGTGCACTGCACTCTCTAAAAGCCCTAGATGTTATTGTCACATATGCATGTACAGTAGATGGCAGTATTGCCCTGTTTAAGAGTGTCACAACATTGCTGTTTACGGCAGACGAACTGCTTTACGGTAGACGAAAACGTGACTGCTGTTGTTGTGTGTTGTTGCCGCGCTGGGAGGACGTTAATGCAACTGCCTAACAATAAACCCACATAAGAAACCAAGAACTCGCCCTCGATCATTCTACAGTTATAACGTGATTGGGCAGGCACTCTGTTTATATTGTGGGAAAGCGGACGTGAAAACAGGCTGTCGACACGTCACTCAGGTCCGCATGGAGCTGGAGGGGGCGTGGCCTCCAGCTCCGCCTGAATTTCGGGAGATTTTCGGGAGAACATTTGTCCCGGGAGGTTTTCGGGAGAGGCGCTGAATTTCGGGAGTCTCACGAAAAATCCGGGAGGGTTGGCAAGTATGGTGCGTGTGTTTATAGTGGGGCAAAAACGTATTTAGTCAGTCACCAATTGTGCAAGTTTTCCCACTTAAAAATATGAGAGGCCTGTAATTTTGTATCATAGGTATAATTTTGAGAGACAAAATGAGAAAAAAAATCCAGAAAATCACATTGTCGGATTTTTAAAGAATTTATTAGTAAATTATGGTGTAAAATAGGTATTTGGTTAATAACAAAAGTTCATCTCAATACTTTGTTGTATAGCCTTTGTTGGCAATGACAGAGGTCAAATGTAACTCATATGTTCCTTCCTTCCTTCTTGACTGTACTTAAATGTAGAATATAGGTATAATATATTTATATTATTCACATGTGAATAATGCTGTATAGTATTTATTGTCTATTGTGACGAATTGTGGTGTTGAATTTCCCCCAGGAATCAATAAAGTACTTTCTATTCTATTCTTTCTACTCTATAACCTAATGGTTTTAAATGGGTGTACGGTAATTTTGATTTTGTTTTTAATGATGCATGGATGTGTTCCATCCATCCATCTTCTTCCGCATATCCAAGGTCGGTTCGCGGGGGCAGCAGCCTAAGCAGGGAAGCCCAGACTTCCCTCTCCCCAGCCACTTCGTCCAGCTCCTCCCGAGGGATCCCGAGGCGTTCCCAGGCCAGCCGGGAGAGATAGTCTTCCCAACGTGTCCTGGGTCTTCCCCTTGGCCTCCTACCGGTCGGACGTGCCCGAAACACCTCCCTAGGGAGGCGTTCGGGTGGCATCCTGACCAGATGCCCGAACCACCTCATCTGGCTCCTCTCGATGTGGAGGAGCAGCGGCTTTACTTTGAGCTCCCCCCGGATGACAGAGCTTCTCACCCTATCTCTAAGGGAGAGCCCCGCCACCCGGCGGAGGAAACTCATTTCGGCCGCTTGTACCGGTGGTCTTGTCCTTTCGGTCATGACCCAAAGCTCATGACCATAGGTGAGGATGGGAACGTAGATCGACCGGTAAATCGAGAGCTTTGCCTTCCGGCTCAGCTCCTTCTTCACCACAACGGATCGATACAGCGTCCGCATTACTGAAGACGCCGCACCGATCCGCCTGTCGTTTTTTAAAATAATATCCACAAAGTTCCGTGATTAGGTTCGTTATGTGTGACCATGTCTGTTGACATTTTGTGTTGGTTGGATCTTTTCTTTTTTGCACCATGACTGCGCACTCTTCCGTTCAGAGCATAATTAAAGGTCATTGACCTTAATTATTCACATTGTCCACTAGATGGCGATACAATAGCAGCATCAAAATGGTCAGATTATTAAAATGAGTGCCATCTCCCTGAGGGTAAGATTCCTTACTAAACACATGATGCTTCACTGGCCAAATTGAAGATGTCAGCGGGTTGCACTTGTCCCGCGGGCCGTGGTTTGGGCACCTCTGCTGTGTATTATGTTATCACCTTAATTTCTCACCTGGCCACTTTTCTCTCCACCTTATTTCGAAGGAGTTTCAAGAGCAGATGATGGGAGCCAGTTTCAAGGACGTGGTGATCCGGGGAAAGGAGCTGTCTGGGGCGCTCATCACAGCGCTCATTAACGTCTACATCAAAGATAACGCCTCGGTGGATGCTATCAGCAATCACCTGCGGGACATCTGCCCGCTGCTGTACAGCACTGACGACAGCGTCTGCTCCAAGGTACGCATCAAAGCTCGCCTGTTTATTTCGACACAGTTTCAGCTCCTGCTAATGTCTAGGAGTGTATGTTTGCAGAAATTCCATGATCAGATCATTTTGCCTTGATTTTAGATTGTAGAAAATACGAACAAGGTGTTTGAAACAGTGCAACACTTACAACATACAACATTTTTTGTTTAAAATGGTGCCCTAGTAGTGTTGCGCGATATAATTTATACGACAAAAATGATATACATTTGGTTGACGATAGTTTTTATTACTATCGTCATTAAATGATAATGCACGTTGATGACAAATTCCAGCTTTGTCCTGCAAATTTGACAGCGACAAGCTAATAGTGGCTTCTTCTGTCATGTCTGTGTGACCATGTTTTGTATTAGTTTTGTTTTGTTTAGTTATTGGACTCTTTAGTTTCTGGCTTTTCACTCCCTTGTCTTGTTTCCATGGTTACCCATTAGTTTCACCTGTTCCACGTTTGGACTCATTGTGCACTCTTGTTTGTCACCATAGCAACCCATTAGTTTTCACCTGTCACGTCACGCACCTGTTTCACGTTTTGAGTCACGCACCTGTTTTCGTTAATCATGTCTGTAGTATTTAAGTTCATTGTTTTCAGTTTGTCTTCCTGGCGACATCCCGCATTTATGCTTCTGCACACTCTCCACACACCCTTAAGACCCTTGCTGCTCTTTTTTCATGCCGGTTTCTCGTCCAAGTAAGTTTTCTTTATTCATGCCATAGTTTGCAAGTTTTGTTTAATTGTTCATAGTTTCTGCTTTTGTGCAAGTTTTGTGTTTATAGTCAAGTTTTGTACTTCCGCCCCTGTGCGCGCCTTTTGTTTGATCCTTTTTTTTTGTAGTTACAGTGTTTAAATAAATCATGTACTCCCCTTCACGCCACGTATGGTTCAAATCTTTTGCACCTCGGGAGAACAAACCAAGCCACAGTCCCAGTCGTGACAGATGTCGCCAGCAAGACAAACTGAAAACAATGAACTTAAATACTACAGACATGATTAACGAAAACAGGTGCGTGACTCAAAACGTGAAACAGGTGCGTGACGTGACAGGTGAAAACTAATGGGTTGCTATGGTGACAAACAAGAGTGCACAATGAGTCCAAACATGGAACAGGTGAAACTATTGGGTAACCATGGAAACAAGACAAGAGAGTGAAAAGCCAGAAACTAAAGAGTCCAATAACTAAACAAAACAAAACATGACTAATACAAAACATGGTCACACAGACATGACATCTTCAACTGAATGTAGCTTCCTTGCTAAGGTCTCTCCACAGTGAATCACTTATGCTCAACTCTATGGCGGCCCATTTCCGTGGCAAATTTCTTACATGTAGCTTACCACCATCAGTGCAGCCAACCCACGTTACGCTAAACCACGTTACGCATAAATCATATAGCCCACTACCATGTCAATACACAAAGTAGAAAATCATTACATATAATGCATTATATTGTGCCAAGCAAATACCACCCCATATGTACCCGATACACATACAGTACCAGAAACCGCAATTAGCCGTGCTAATGTTGGAATGCATTTCCTCAGAGTATCGGCATATTGAGAACGAAATAGGCAAGGACACTACCCATATCCACATAGGTTTCATTTGTCGAAAATATATGTTGCACTGTCAGTTGGAATACACATCGACATACAGGCTAACAAATTTAACCTCGTTAGCCTATATGTCGATGTGTCATTGACCGGGCGAGCATGCTAAGTAAACATTACACTAGTGTGATAGTGCTTTGCTCCTAAGCATTCATTGCACAAACATACTAGCTTTGTTAGACAGTATCATAGACTGTATAGGACAAAATAGTTTACATACGAAATGTCCATTTCCATTCATTACAACTAATAAGAAAACGTAAATGCCTGACTTACCTATCAAGGAGGAAATTAGCAAGTTTGACGTCAGATGAAAAAAAATCTTCTCCGCCTTCAATCGTCTCCATCTTTCAAAGGCATCCCCGATACAAATCCTCGTTTTGTTCCTGGCTTTGTCATGAATAAGTTTAAAATCATAACGAGGCCTTTTAGATTTACTAAGGTCTGACATGTTTAGTAACTTTACCAGTGGCAATAGCTCGAGGAAGAGGGCAGTGCGTAATTGGTAACCTGGATGTGACACACTCACAGACTTTCTAATTGGTCAAACGGTGGAGTGCGGGGCATCGAAAACAATAACAATATTTCGGGGCTGTAAATCAAATTTTGAATCGAGCATATCCCGGCTGAACTACCGTTATCAGTTTTAAAAGTATTCGAAAAGAACATGATTTGTTAATGCCTTTTGACATATCAGGGCCATTTAATGATGACTTCACACGTAATTATTACATATGGCTCCTTTAAGTGTTGGTAGCAATGTGTTAAAACAGAAAGTAACCAGATATTAACAGTAAATCAGCAAGTTGAATAATAATAATTTTAAGAATGGGGGTTCAGATCCAAGGATGTTGTAGTTTGTGAAGCCATTTGTGGCACTTGTGATTAAAGGCTGAATGTTTGATTGATTGATTAATTGATTGAAGAAAATGATACTACCGTAAATGACACAATATGTTACCGCATAAGTCAGCAGCCACATTAGGAGTATTTGAAACCTGTTTTACTAAATAATATATTGTGATGTGTGTGTGTGTGTGTGTGTGTGTGTGTATATATATATATATATATATACAGTTAAAAGCCAGTAAATTAGAATATTTTGAAAAACTTGATTTATTTCAGTAATTGCATTCAAAAGGTGTAACTTGTACATTATATTTATTCATTGCACACAGACTGATGCATTCAAATGTTTATTTCATTTAATTTTGATGATTTGAAGTGGCAACAAATGAAAATCCAAAATTCCGTGTGTCACAAAATTAGAATATTACTTAAGGCTAATACAAAAAAGGGATTTTTAGAAATGTTGGCCAACTGAAAAGTATGAAAATGAAAAATATGAGCATGTACAATACTCAATACTTGGTTGGAGCTCCTTTTGCCTCAATTACTGCGTTAATGCGGCGTGGCATGGAGTCGATGAGTTTCTGGCACTGCTCAGGTGTTATGAGAGCCCAGGTTGCTCTGATAGTGGCCTTCAACTCTTCTGCGTTTTTGGGTCTGGCATTCTGCATCTTCCTTTTCACAATACCCCACAGATTTTCTATGGGGCTAAGGTCAGGGGAGTTGGCGGGCCAATTTAGAACAGAAATACCATGGTCTGTAAACCAGGCACGGGTAGATTTTGCGCTGTGTGCAGGCGCCAAGTCCTGTTGGAGCTTGAAATCTCCATCTCCATAGAGCAGGTCAGCAGCAGGAAGCATGAAGTGCTCTAAAACTTGCTGGTAGACGGCTGCGTTGACCCTGGATCTCAGGAAACAGTGTGGACCGACACCAGCAGATGACATGGCACCCCAAACCATCACTGATGGTGGAAACTTTACACTAGACTTCAGGCAACGTGGATCCTGTGCCTCTCCTGTCTTCCTCCAGACTCTGGGACCTCGATTTCCAAAGGAAATGCAAAATTTGCTTTCGTTAGAAAACATGACTTTGGACCACTCAGCAGCAGTCCAGCTGGTGTCGGTCCACTCTGTTTCCTGAGATCCAGGGTCAACGCAGCCGTCTACCAGCAAGTTTTAGAGCACTTCATGCTTCCTGCTGCTGACCTGCTCTATGGAGATGGAGATTTCAAGTTCCAACAGGACTTGGCGCCTGCACACAGCGCAAAATCTACCCGTGCCTGGTTTACGGACAATGGTATTTCTGTTCTAAATTGGCCCACCAACTCCCCTGACCTTAGCCCCATAGAAAATCTGTGGGGTATTGTGAAAAGGAAGATGCAGAACTCCATTAGTAATACCATTATTAGTGTGTGTGTTTGCATATCTGTCATGGTTTGTTTGATAGCACATTTGGCAAATATTGATTTTCTGCTGTCTCCCACTCCAGGCGAATGAGTTGCTGCAAGGCTCCAAGCAGATCCAGAATAGAATAGATAAGGAGAGAACACTAAGAGAGTCACTTCGTCTCTACCAGCAGATCAGCCAACACACTGACCTGCCACTGGTTTGCTCCCAGTATAGACAAGGTATGGTGCAATTCTACACCTGCATTACCATGTCGACAATGTTTTAGTTGACGTCTCTGACATATCTGTAGTGCGTTTCTACGAGGGAGTCCTGGAGCTCTGCCTAACAGCCGCCGACAAGAAGGACCCACAGAGGCTGGGCCCCCACTTTTACAAGAACGGAGAGCCTGAAGAGGACCACACAGGACAGCAGGCCTTCCAGGAAAGGTAATTACTTTAATTATTAGGGTAAGGTAAAGGTAAGGTAAAAAATGATGGTGCGTTGGAAATTACCGTATTTTCCGCACTATAAGGCGCACCTAAAAACCACAATTTTTCTCAAAAGCTGACAGTGCGCCTAATAACCCGGTGCGCTTTATTACGATTCATTTTCATAAAGTTTCGGTCTCGCAACTTCGGTAAACAGCCGCCATCTTTTTTCCCGGTAGAACAGGAAGCGCTTCTTCTTCTACGCAAGCAACCGCCAAGGAAAGCACCCGCCCCCATAGAACAGGAAGCGCTTCACCCGCCCCCATAGAAAAGGAAGCGCTTCACCCGCCCCCGGAAGAAGAAGAAAAAACGCGCGGATATCACCGTACGTTTCATTTCCTGTTTACATCTGTAAAGACCACAAAATGGCTCCTAATAAGCGATCCGGTTCATAAAAAGACGCAATCTCTCCATCCGCACACGGATTACTACCGTATTTCACAGCAACTGATATTCCTGTGAACCGCACTGTGGAACGGGAGCACGTACGGTGAATATTCGCACCACAGGGAATGAAGTCATCCTTCACTGTGGTTCTAGCTTGCCATGCTAACTTCCACTCATGGTGATATTCAAAAGGAAGACCTTGCCAAAAGAGACCTTTCCAGCCGGCGTCATCATAAAAGCTAACTCGAAGGGATGGATGGATGAAGAAAAGATGAGCGAGTGGTTAAGGGAAGTTTACGCGAAGAGGCCGGGTGGCTTTTTTCACACAGCTCCGAAGGCGAACACACCTTCACTAAGACGGGCAGACAGCCTCGGACGACATACGCCAACATTTGCCAGTGGATCGTAAATGCTTGGGCAGATATTTCGGTCACAACTGTGGTCCGAGCTTTCCGGAAGGCAGGATTCACAGAACAACAGCGACACTGACTCCCGATGACTTCTACGAGACGGAACCGGCCATTTTGGATCCCGTATTCGCCCAACTTTTCAATTCGGACACCGAAGACGAAGAATTCGAAGGATTTACGAATGAAGAATAACTTCAGAAGGTGAGCGCTATGTTTATTTTGTGTGTTGTGACATTAACGTTAAAGCAACATTATGTTGCTATTGTTCTACACCATTTTGAATTTTACTATGTTTGTGATTGCACATTTGCGTACATTTTGGGACAAAGTTGTTAGAACGCTGGTTTTCAATATATTATTAAAGTTTGACTGAACTATCTGACTGTTTTTTTGACATTCACTTTAGCGCAGCGTTTTTTTGACATTCACTTTAGCGCAGCGTAGGCGCGGCTTTTAGTCCGGGGCGGCTTATTGGTGGACAAAATTATGAAATATGTAATTCATAGAAGGTGCGGCTAATAATCCGGTGCGCCTTATAGTGCGGAAAATACGGTACATCACAGCTAAGTTATGTGTGTTCCAGTTAAGAGGTTAGAAATCAAGAGGGCCACATCTACAAAAGCCACGTTTGCGCTTAACTTATGGAAAAATAGGCACTCTTTCTGCAACTTTCAAACCTAGCGGATGAAGAAGAAACACATATGCCTTAGCAATGTAGTAGTACACATGCATAACACTACAGTAACATTACCATTTATTAGGGGTGTAACGGTACACACAAATTTTGGTTCGGTACATACCTCGGTTTAGAGGTCACGGTTCGGTTAATTTTCGGTAAGAAACCAACAACATATACATTTTTTGGTTATTTACCAAATTTGCAAAATCTTCCACCAAAAATATTTTTCTGAGTGGAATATTTGATGTGAAGTAATCGGAACCTTGGATAGGTCAATTATTCATAATACCGTAACATTGATTTTGATTCAATATTATGTTTTAAGCCAGTGGTTCTCAACCTTTTTTCATTGATGTACCCCCTGTGAATTTTTGTTTAATTCAAGTACCCCCTAATCGGAGCAAAGCATTTTTGGTTGAAAAAAAGAGATAAAGACGTAAAATACAGCACTATGTCATCAGTTTCTGATTTATTAAATTGTACAAAATATTGCTCATTTGCAGTGGTCTTTCTTGAACTATTTGGAAAAAAAGATAGGTTTTTATTTATATTTATAAAGGATTTTTGAATTGTTGCTATTCTTAGAATATTTAAAAAAAAATCTCACGTACCCCTTGGCATACCTTCGCGTACCCCCATTTGAGAACCACTGTTTTAAGCAATGACAGTTTGAAAGAAAAAAAAACAGCTTTGTTTTATTGGTCAACATTGCAACTTTTTCTAAATTACATTTCACCTTTAAGCTTTTTTATTTCACTTTTGTTATGTTTTTGTTTATTTTAATAGTATTTTTAGAATGTGCCGTGGGCCTTTAAAACATTAGCTGTGGGCCGCAAATGGCCTCCTTTTGACACTCCTGCTATTGATAATAAAAAATTAAATCTGATAAATCTATGGATAAAAAGCAGAGCCTGGCGACGCATGCGCGTTTATCATAGCTCTCTCGCTCTCTCTGTCTCTGCCCCTCCCTCACCAATTGCTGCTGCGCGCACAATTTGTTTTGTTTTCAACCCCTTCTTAACCCTGAACGTACTTTGAAAATTCACGCAACCCTAACTCAGAATGCAGGACATTTGAGGCATTTAAGAAACTCCGACCTGACAGCTACGCAAAAGAGGACATGTCCGGTGAAAAGAGGACGTATGGTCAGTCTATCGTAGCCCGTTAGCTGCTAGCATGTCGTGTGTTGTGCCTCGGTGTGCATTGTTTACACAACGTGCGTTACGCTACCCGGTACTTAATATGTCCGTGTTGAAACTCGTTCGATACACCTCCGAACCGAAACCCCCGTACCGAAACGGTTCAATACAAATACTCGTACCGTTACACCCCTACCATTTATTCATAGATTTATACAAAAACTTGTCAGAATTGCTAATAACAGATATTACTATTATTGTTTACAATCAAAGCGGTCATCTTGGAAGCCAACTCAATGTGTAGAGGACTCTCCGACTTTCCGAGTAGAAAATCTGACTTTGGGGGGCGTTCCAGTTGAAACTTCCGATCAGGAACATGGAAATTCCTACATCCCAATACAACTTGAACGTACCAATAGTGGCGGATTAAAAACTAAGCACACATGAAAGACTTACAGGTATTTTGCCATTTTCTCTGCAGACTTTCCTGTTATAAGTGCATCACAGACACCATGCAGGAGCTGGTGAACCAAAGCAAAGCCGCCCCTCAGTCGCCCAGCGTCCCAAAGCAGCCAGGCCCTCCTGTCATGACTTCTGACCCCAATATGCTGAGTAACGAAGAAGCCACAGCCCATGTGAGCAAAAAAAAAAAAGTTTCAGCATCATGTTCACAACCTGAATTTATAAAGCGAATCTGTTCTCTTTTAGTTTGAGCAGATCCTCGGTTTGGCACAGAGGTCCCAAGACGAGCTGTTTCACATCGCTCTGTACAACTGGCTCATCCAGGCCGATCTGGCGGATAAGCTTTTGGAGGTAGCGTCTCATGTACTTATTTTTCCTTGAATTCTTAGTGGAAAACTGATCTTTTCTGCTGTCCAGGTGAATTCGCCATACCTGGAAGAACACCTCATGCATATGATCAAACAGGACCAGAGCAAAGTACACAACATGGACCTCCTGTGGCGCTACTACGAGAAGAACCGCAACTTCGGCAAGGCCGCTCATGTCCTGGCCCGCCTCGCTGACATGCACAGGTTAGCGAGGCACTGCAGAGTATTTTTGTGCTTCTCTGAAAGACATTCTAAACGTTTTTCTTTCTCTTTTGCATATGCAGCACAGAGATCTCTCTTAAGCAGCGTCTGGAGTACTTGGCCCGAGCCATCCTGTCTGCAAAGAGTTCCTCTTGCATCTCTGCACTGGCGGCAGACGGCGAGTTCCTCCACGAACTGGAGGAAAAGATGGAGGTATGTTTAAAGAAGTGTGAATCCCATATAAGTAAATTGTAAGTGCCGACTCGCACTGTGCTTTGTCCCACTTCTTCACACTTTAAGTCTGGCATGGTTTGTTAGTGTGAATGTGATCCAGAGATGGGTACCTTTTACACTGGAATCAATACAGTACCAATTTTGGGTATTTTAGTGTGTGTTGAAATATGTTCATAAAAGGTAATTATTTAAACAACATTTAAGAAAATGTTAATGAATTACCGTATTTTCCGCACTATAAGGCGCACCTAAAAACCTCCAATTTTCTCAAAAGCTGACAGTGCACCTTATACTCCGGTGCGCCTTATATATGGACCAATATTGAGCCACAACAGGTCTCACAACTACGGGATGCATAACGTAACCCCAGCCTCTACTGTAGCGTCTATTCTATGCGCCTTATAATGCGGTGCCCCTTATATATGAACAAAGTATAAAATAGGCCATTCATTGAAGGTGCGCCTTATAGTGCGGAAAATACGGTAATTAAAAAAAAAATCAATTTAACACGGAACATTGCTGTCCAGCTGTTATCTTGTTTTCTAACACTTTTGAGTGTCATTTGCAAGTACTGTACTGTATTATATAGTAGACTTTGCATGCAATTCCAATTTCAAGAGATTAGATGGCAGTAGTGTATAGACTCTTGTGCGATGCCTGAACCAGGGAGCAGTCATTGCCTTTGGATTTGCCAGACGTTTCATTAGTTGAGCCCACAAAGTGTTGACACTGTAATTACAGTATTTATTATACAGCAGCTGTTTGATTGTAAAGTGCATCTTAGTAGTTGTAGTTTTCATTACCAGTTTTAGAGGTATTGAAATCGCCATGTAAAATCACTAATGCTAAACCAGACCATGTTTATAACTAATCCAATGAAAAGCAGAGCCTTACTACTGTACTTTTAAACATGTTCTTTTTCCACCACTTTGCACAATTGTAATAAGAACAAGTCAAAATAAGACTTAAAAAGACTAGGATTAAGAAAAACGATCCACAAAGTTGGTGAAATTGTAGCAATATAGCAGCGTAGAAGTGATGGAAAAAAAATCACAAGTATGAGCGCCGAGGGGGGCTCTCAGTAATGGTGTAACCGTGCTCTGGTCTGTGCTCCTAGCTGGTTCGTATCCAAGTACAGATTCAAGAGACCTTGATCCGACAGTACTCCAACCATCCTTCAGTGAAAACCGCCATCTCTCAGTTGGATTCGGATCTCATGGACATCACCAAGGTGACGTGCATCAGGATTACTGGCAGCCCGCCTCTTCTCTGACATCGAGAGTTCATAAGTATATATGTTGTTACGTGCAGCTCTACGGGGAATACGCCGACCATTTCAAACTGTCCGAGTGCAAGCTGGCCATCATTCACTGCGCGGGACACTCCGATCCAATCCTTGTGCACTCGCTCTGGCAGGAAATCATAGAGAAAGGTAATGATGTAAAGATGTTGCACTTTGCTTGATTCTTAATTTGCTGATGGTTGTTTTGAATCTGGTCTTGTAGAACTGGCAGACACGGTGGCCATGAGTCCAGTCGACAGGATGAGATCCGTCAGTTTGAAGCTGGTGTCGCTGGGGAGGATTTACGCGGGCACACCAAGATATTTTCCACTGGGTAAGTGTTCATCCCCACTGGACACACACTTCTTTATAATGCTTTCAATGTAGTGGGATAATTAGTGGCCCCTCCAGGAGCACAAAGGAGCCTGTTCCAACGCGTCCTCTCTGTAGACTGAAAGATAAACTGTCCTCCAGACACAAAATGTTATTTTAGACTGTGTTCAATGTCAATTTTGTACCCTGCACTTGTAGAATTCCTGGTGAAGTATCTGGAGCAGGAGGTGTGCCGCCTCAACTGGGACGTGGGCTTCGTTACCTCCACCATGCAGGAGATTGGGATGCAGTTGCCACGTCTTCTGGAGGTCTACGACCAGCTTTTCAAAACACGGGTAATTGCGACAAATATGTACCGCATGACTTTATTCCCACTTTTAAAGGGGAACATTATCACAATTTCAGAAGGGTTAAAACCATTAAAAATCAGTTCCCAGTGGCTTATTTTATTTTTCGAAGTTTTTTTCAAAATTTTACCCATCACGCAATATCCCTAAAAAAAGCTTCAAAGTGCCTGATTTTAACCATCGTTATATACACCCGTCCATTTTCCTGTGACGTCACATTGTGATGCCAATACAAACAAACATGGTGGAAAGAACAGCAAGGTATAGCGACATTAGCTCGGATTCAGACTCGGATTTCAGCGTCTTAAGCGATTCAACAGATTACGCATGTATTGAAACGGATGGTTGTAGTGTGGAGGCAGGTAGCGAAAACGAAATTGAAGAAGAAACTGAAGCTATTGAGCCATATCGGTTTGAACCGTATGCAAGCGAAACCAACGAAAACGACACGACAGCCAGCGACACGGGAGAAAGCGAGGACGAATTCGGCGATCGCCTTCTAACCAACGATTGGTATGTGTTTGTTTGGCATTAAAGGAAACTAACAACTATGAACTAGGTTTACAGCATATGAAATACATTTGGCAACAACATGCACTTTGAGATTGCAGACAGCCCATTTCAGGAGCGCTAAGAACATATATTTTTCCACGATTTCAGCACTCAGGTTAATCATACCTAAATAGACACAAAATACTGCATTACACAAGACTACCCGAATGTACTCGAATGATTGAAAAAAATAAATGTTTTTAAGCTAAATTATTGGTAAACACAGTTTATGTATAATAATTTATGTAAAACCGCGAGTAATGAATAAAGTTTTCATCAATTAATATATTCTGTAGACATACCCTCGTCCGATCTCTTTTCCTGAAAGCTGATCTGTCCAGTTTTGGAGTTGATGTCAGCATCTGCTTTGAGTGTCGCAGGATATCCACACATTCTTGCCATCTCTGTCGTAGCATAGCTTTCGTCGGTAAAGTGTGTGGAACAAACGACTGACCATTTTGTCGGCTTTCCCCACAGCCTTGTATTTTGAACAAATTTCGTCCAATTTCTTGCCACTTTCGCATCTTTGGGCCACTGGTGCAACTTGAATCCGTCCCTGTTCGTGTTGTTACACCCTCCGACAACACACCGACGAAAGTGAGAAAATGGCGGATTGCTTCCCGATGTGACGTCACAACGTGACGTCATCGCTCCGAGAGCGAATAATAGAAAGGCGTTTAATTCGCCAAAATTCACCCATTTAGAGTTCGGAAATCAGTTAAATTATATGGTCTTTTTTCTGCAACATCAAGGTATATATTGACGCTTACATAGGTCTGGTGATAATGTTCCCCTTTAATAAAACAAACAAGCAGGAAACAAACGCAGAAATTTTATATCCGTGTATTTTTAATTAAAAATATCAATAAAAAATTATGTAAACAAAATTTGTTGAACGCTCGCCTCAGCTGCAGGTACTCGCTGTTCCTCTTGCCTGAACGCTGCACAGAGTTGCAGAACGGGGAGACAATCAAGAGCACCGAACAAACCAGAGCTCGGTTACTTGTTACCCACTCTGTTCGCTTTCAGAGCCAAAACGTTGACTGCTGTCCACTTTGCTGCTCATCATATTTGGATAATTACATTCCGAACACTGTTAGCTCCGATCCGAACCAGTTGTAGCTCTACAGTATTTATTAGTAGCCAGCAAGAAGGTACATTTTTGAAGTGACTGATTGTAACCAGAGGTCACAACACCGTATTAACCGTGGCAACAAAATAGAGTTGTCAAATGGGAAACGTTTTCAGAGTTCTTTGCATGCATGTTATAGAATTTTACATTACACTTTCAATGATAACAATGTTAGTAAATTATCTACTAAAAACTTAAAAGTTCTGTGGTACATTACATGGGACTTGTAAGTGTCAAAAAGACAGCCAAAAGAGGTTGGGAGATGAGAATAAATCTAAAGTTAAAATATAGTGTACAAATGCACCCAATTGCAAGAAATGTAGTTTTGATTTTCAAAATGTTCTTTCGGGGTTTGCGTGGAAGCACTTTGTGCTGATAGAAATTTTCCTCAATTTTCATGTTTTTTTTCTCAAAAGATGCTCACATCCCTGAACAAACAAAAAAACCTAACATGTTGATTATTGACTTTTGCCCTTACAGGACCCCTACTGGCAGCGTTTGAAAAAACCTCTGCACTTGGTGGAGTGTATCCACGTGCTTCTGTCCGGATATGTCAACGACCCAAGCAGAGTGCAAACATATGACAGGTAATCAGCCTCTCACTTGCAGTACAACTTTTTGGCCTTGGAGGGTGCTGTTGCACTGGCTCTGATCTGTTTGGCAGCTATTTCTTCTCATTTAGTGTTCTTATTGCTAAAACACACACTTTTTCATGCATCCGTCCATCCATCCATTTTCTACTGCTTCACGGGGGGTGCTGGAGCCTATCTCAGCTGCAACCATTTAAAAATATATATCAAATACACAAACATTAGCAACACTAGTCGAGCTTTTTTAGCTACAGTGCTAAAATTAAGGATTATCGATTTGGCCTAAAACCTATTGTGATGTATATTGCAGGCTCCTGTGAAGATATTATTTAAAATTTAAATGATAATGGAACCGTTTCAAAA
Source organism: Nerophis lumbriciformis (assembly GCF_033978685.3). Taxonomy (NCBI): domain Eukaryota; kingdom Metazoa; phylum Chordata; class Actinopteri; order Syngnathiformes; family Syngnathidae; genus Nerophis; species Nerophis lumbriciformis. Next base: position 11,424,319 of record NC_084579.2, on the reverse strand, counting down.
TGGGTTAGAAAGAGTTCTAATTTGACTACTGATGTATGTAGTAACATACTGTTATTTCCAGTTATTTTCTCAAAACTATTCTGGATTCAAAATCGATACTTTTTTAATAACATTGGGTGCCAGTTCTATGAATAACTACAGGTTTTATACATTTCTATAATTAAAATACAACTTGTTTTGTTGAATACAATTTAATAAAGTCAAATATAAATAAGGCAACAAGAGAAGTATCCCAGAATTCTCTTTTCTAAAGTAAATATGTACCGCAGATATGGCCATCGACATCAACGATATGATTTTCCTGAGTGGCTGGACAGTGTAGCGTGTTATGCTATTCCTCGTCCTCCTGTGATAAATGATCATTGTAAGAAACATGGTTGATTTGCTGCTATAGAGGCGAGGATTGATAACTTAGAAGTGGCTTTGCACTGTGGAGGGGCGTTAGCCGCTAGCTACAATTCTACAGTGCGTTGAGGATGCGTTTGTTCGCTTGTCCCTGTCAAATTTGTGGGACACAGCTAAAATGTGTCATCATCATGCATTATTACAACATAATACTAATAAATGCTCTATTATCAGCTAAATTGATATCATTTATATCAGACAGCAAATTAAGGCCTGGGGGCCGCATGCGACTTGTTGAGCTTTTCAAACTGACCCGCCGGACATTCCCAAATCATTTTTTTTAGATCTTTAAGCTGGAAACTTTAGCTGCCATTATGATGTGCAGTGATGTTTTCAAATTAATGTAAGTCTTTAATTATGCAAAGTAGTTCAATGGTTGGAATCTGCGCTATTGCAGGACATACTAGTTACTGTGGTAATCTAATTAGTTACTATGGTAATCTAAGTCACACCAGCTCAGACGAGGCACTGTGGGTGGGGAGCGTTTCCACAGAGTGTTTCCAGAGCGGCCAGCTTGAAATGCGGGTGTCAGGGACAGATGCAGAAGGAGATTTTTACAAGCTTTGTGATGTATCAGATTGTAGGTGGGTTTTTTTTCCCCACCCTTGGCGTTCATATTTCGCTGTTTGTTGCATATTTGTTGTAAATTATGTGGATCGAGAGGGGGTGTGACGTTCATATGTTGTCAATATTCAGTGTTTTATTGGTCATAGGCGTAGTGGGTAGAGCGGCCGTGCCAGCAACCTGAGGGTTGCAGATTCGCTCCCCGCCTCTTACCATCCAAATCGCTGCCGTTGTGTCCTTGGGCAGGACACTTCACCCTTGCCCCCGGTTCCGCTCACACCGGTGAATGAATGGTGAATGAATGATAGGTGTGAATGAATGATGGGTTCTCACTTCTCTGTGAAGCGCTTTGAGTGTCTAGGAAAGCGCTATATAAATCTAATCCATTATTATTATTATTATTATTATAGTTAATATTGTAAATCCCACATTATTTTCATGTACATTCTGGGTGTCTCATTCAGTAAAAAAACGTAAAATTCCATTCCATTTTTTAAGGCGGTCTGTCATAACGTTTTTAGCATTCAATCAGACATTATTGTGAGGTTTTGTATTAGTGTTCCTAAAAATCAGATATACCGGCCCCAGACACATTTTTTTCTTTAAATTTGGCCCCCCCGAGTCAAAATAATTGCCCAGGCCTGATTTATATTGTCTATATCGCACAACTCTAGCTTACATATTAACCCTTGTGTGGTGTTCGGGTCTTTGGGGCCCGTTTTAATTTTTTATTAAAAGAAAAATGATACAATTAATTAATTTTTCAAACTGAGACTCACTGGCTTTGGCTCATTTTCTGTGAAGAACATATATCAGAATACATATTTAATGACCACACACACCATACTAATAGAAGTGTGGAAATTGATGTTCTGTGTAACACACACACACACACACACACACACACACACACACACACACACACACACACACACACACACACACACACACACACACACACACACACACACACACACACACACACACACACACACACACACACACACACACACACACACACAGCAGGCCTAGACAGGAGGAGGACAGTGTGTAGGTACACAGAACATCAGAGGGTCAAATGTGCGAGAAAATGAGAGCAGACAGTGTTGACAAACAATGTCGCAACCTTGTGTGGGAACCGCAGGTGCAGAAGCACAAAAGAAGAATCCCTGTGGGATGCAGAAACTGGCAGATAAATTTTCCGTGCAACGTTCATATTGTTGTTATTCAGCTAGCGTTTGTGGGTCTGATGGACCCGTTGGATTTTGTGGCTTTTAATGCCTCACAATCAAACACTTTTATGTTAAAATACTGAACAGATGTTTATTGGGATATGGTAAACATCTGTTTGGTATTTGAACATGAAAGTGTTTGATTGTGAGGCATTAAAGGGGAACATTATCACAATTTCAGAAGGGCTAAAACCATTAAAAATCAGTTCCAGTGGCTTATTTTATTTTTCGAATTTTTTTTCAAAATTTTACCCATCACGCAATATCCCTAAAAAAAGCTTCAAAGTGCCTGATTTTAACCATCGTTATATACACCCGTCCATTTTCCTATGACGTCACACAGTGAAGCCAACTCAAACAAACATGGCGGAAAGAACAGCAAGCTATAGCGACATTAGCTCGGATTCAGACTCGGATTCAGACTCGGATTTCAGCGGCTTAAGCGATTCAACAGATTAGGCATGTATTGAAACGGATGGTTGTAGTGTGGAGGCAGGTAGCGAAAACTAAATTGAAGAAGAAACTGAAGCTATTGAGCCATATCGGTTTGAACCGTATGCAAGCGAAACCGACGAAAACGACACGACATCCAGCGACACGGGAGAAAGCGAGGACGAATTCGGCGATCGCCTTCTAACCAACGATTGGTATGTGTTTGTTTGGCATTAAAGGAAACTAACAACTATGAACTAGGTTTACAGCATATGAAATACATTTGGCAACAACACGCACTTTGAGAATGCAACACGCATTTTGCAGAGTCCAGTTTTCATCAATTAATATATTCTGTAGACATACCCTCATCCGCTATCTTTTCCTGAAAGCTGATCTGTCCAGTCCAGTTGGAAATGCATCTGCTTTGGGTGTCGCAGGATATCCACACATTCTTGCCATCTCTGTCGTAGCATAGCTTTCGTCGGTAAAGTGTGCGGAACAAACGTCCAATTTCTTGCCACTTTAGCATCTTTGGGCCACTGGTGCAACTTGAATCTGTCCCTGTTCGTGTTGTTACACCCTCCGACAACACACCGACGAGGCATGATGTCTCCAAGGTACGGAAAACAGTCGAAAAAACGGAAAATAACAGAGCTGATTTGACTCGGTGTTTGAGAAAATGGCGGATTGCTTCCCGATGTGACGTCATGTTGTGACGTCATCGCTCCGAGAGCGAATAATAGAAAGGCGTTTAATTCGCCAAAATTCACCCATTTAGAGTTCGGAAATTGGTTAAAAAAATATATGGTCTTTTTTCTGCAACATCAAGGTATATATTGACGCTTACATAGGTCTGGTGATAATGTTCCCCTTTAAAAGCCACAAAATGCAACGGGTCCATCAGACCCACAAACGCTGGCTGAGTAACAACAATATTAACATTACACAAGGGTTAACACACATTTGAACATCAACATCATGCTAGCTTAGCTTGCTCACAGTTTCCTTGTCCTTAACCGACTGATGGCTACTTGGCAGTACTCGAGGTTTTAATTTGGGATGTGTAGCAAAGCCTGCTTTTGTGACATCGTTCAGGGAGGATATCTTTACATTTTTGCGTAGATAGATCTTGTCTCCTGCTTCTGCTGCTAAACACCGCTTGCTGGACTTGCTTGAACTGCAGCAACGCAGCATGGTGTTTCATTACTTAATCCCCAATTCAAATGTTCACCTCAGACGTCGCTTCACCAACGTCTGCCTGGACAACATCTGCGGGTACCTGGTGGAGTTGCAGTCTCTCAGCCCCAACGCTGCCCTTCAGCAGACCATCGGCAACTTCAAGTCTCTGCAAGCCAAACTGGAGAAACTTCACTGATGGCACCCAATCATCACGAGGACCTCCAACCTCTGTTGCCTTAACTGTCGGTGGTAAATCTGTCATGAAGAATATACAGGCTGAGTTCCCTGGAGTCACGGTAGGGCTAGTCTTCAGGGTTCAGAGTCGTGGTACATATGCATTATCTATCAGAGAGTCAGCGTTATGTCTTCAATGAACTTTGCTTGTTTGGTTTTCAATCTGCAGTAAAGAGCCCCAGTATGGCTTGCCGTGTGAGTTTAGTGCCAGGATATTGCCATCAGTAGACAGACGAGGCAGGTTTTATAACTTATTTAATGCTGTGTTATGTCCTCAAATACAACTTGGAGTGTAAATAGCCTCGCCAGACTCATTAAAACGACAAATACGACTTTTTGTACTGACGATGTACATACAAACCACTTGGCAACAGTGTTTGTTTGTTGCCAACCAAACTGATTTGTTCCATTTTTTGTACATAAAATGTGGTCGCTCCTTCATTTGTTGAAACAATAATCCCCCCCTTTTTTGATATTTGATATTTTTTAACACGCTGCTGCTCTTCACAAGGCCCGACTGTCATATTTGCTTTTGTAGGAACCCCTTTTAAATGTCAAAATTTATAAAAAGCCTCACTTTTTGTCCTTTGCCCAACCGTGTGGGAGAGAACAGCCTTAAAATGGCTGCATTGTTCATAATGCGACTCTGCAGAGGGACTGTAATTGGGTTTAATTGAAATGACACTCCGGTTTCCTATGCAGTCATCACAACAGAGCAGTTCATTGTTTTTCCTAATTAGCCGTTCGCTCGGGTATGCTCGCAAATGTGATTTTAGCCTCATGGAAATAAAGCAGTTTGGACTTGTTTTGGTTTGCTTTCTATCCATTTATCAAATGGCCACACATGATATTGTTTCCCCCCCCAATTTTTAAAATCATTTTTTATTAACCCTAAGGAGATTATTTTAAAGATAACACAAACAATTGTCAGTTTCCAAAAAGTGTTGAAATAATATATTGATATTTTATACAATTAAGTTGAAGGAGTATTTACATATTTTTGTGGGGTATTGATTTCCATGCTTTATTTATTTCCAGTATCGGATTGAAAACAAACTCCAAATGAATGAATGAAATAAGTTTATTTCGGTCATATAATCAACCATCAACCATTAACCATTGTGTGTGACCAGTTTAAGAGTACAGACTATACATATACAGTATAACAATCATACACATTTACACACAAAAGGAAAAGAAAAGAAAAAGCATGACCGAAAAAGGAATAGGCTGAAGCCAAAGCTTATATTTGCCTATCCTATATCTTCACTGAAAATAAGATTACCTGGAACATCAATGTAAAAAAAAAAAAAAAAATCAAAATCAATGGGATGAAAGTAATTGTTACTGTATTTTATAATTTTCAATTATCTCACCTTTCAATGTTTTTTTTAAACCTTAACAAAGAAGTACATGTCTTCAACTCATCACTGAGCTTGTTCCACCATTTAACTCCTAAAACTGAAATACATTTGTATTTAATATTTGTTCTTGCTTTACCTATTTCAAAAATCAATACCCCCTGTAAATTATGGTTTTCTCCTTTTAATTGAAATAACCTAAGAATACAAGCTGGAAGGCTGTTGTTCTTTACTCGAAACATAATTTCCATTGTTTTTAAAAACACAATATCTGAACATTTTAACACATTAGAACTTATGAATAATGGATTGGTATGTTCATTGTAGCACGCTTTGTGTATTATTCTAATGACCCTTTTTTGAAGTTTAATTATTGGGTCTATGTTTGTTCTATAAACATTTCCCCAAACTTCAACACAATATGTTAAATATGGAACAATAAAAGAATAATATAACATATGCAGACATTTCTTATTCAGCATGTGTTTTACTTTATAAAGAATGGCAATGGATTTGGATATTTTTCCCTTTATATATTCAATATCAAGCTCCTTTGGATTAAAACTTGTCAAAGTTCTCCAAAACAGCTGTAGAAATATTTGTTAAAAACAGTAATATTTGTATTCGGGTATTTTACACCCTTTGGAAGGTTGTATATTTATATAACAGCACAGTTTTTTTAATAGGCAAAACCCCAGAAACGGACACACCTTTAATTGTATACATAAAAGTTATACTTTTAAATACGAGTAAACTATACCTGTCAACCCTCCCAATTTACTTCTTTCCCAGCAAGAAAAAAAAAATCTCCTCAGGTATTACTGGAGCAGCACATGTGTAACATCTTTTCAGACCTTCAAAATAAAAGTACTACAGTAGGCAGTCTGTTCCAAATGGCAGAATGTCCCTCATTTTCTAGAGTGTTTGCCTTATTTTCAGTTGCAAATGTTGAGAGGTATGTTCCAAACATCATTCGTGACACACTCTTGCAGAAAACAGTATCAATTGAGACATTTTTCTGCATACCGTATTTCTCGGACTATAAATCGCAGTTTTTTTTCATAGTTTGGCCGGGGGTGCGACTTATACTCAGGAGCGACTTATGTGTGAAATGATTAACACATTAGCGTAAAATATCAAATATTATTTAGCTCATTCACGTGAGGGACTAGACGTATAAGATTTCATGGGATTTAACGATTAGGAGTGACAGATTGTTTGGTAAACGTATAGCATGTTCTATATGTTATAGTTATTTGAATGACTCTTACCATAATATGTTACGTTAACATACCAGGCACGTTCTCAGTTGGTTATTTATGCCTCATATAACGTACACTTATTCAGCCTGTTGTTCACTATTCTTTATTTATTTTAAATTGCCTTTCAAATGTCTATTCTTGGTGTTGGCTTTTATCAAATAAATTTCCCCCAAAAATGCAACTTATACTCCAGTGCGACTTATATATGTTTTTTTTCCTTCTTTATTATGCATTTTCGGCTGGTGCGACTTATACTCCGGAGCGACTTATAGTCCGCAAAATACGGTACATACTTGTTTAATTCGGTATTTTTTGTGATTAATCACATGCGTTAATTCCTATCTAATGTACACATACTGTAACAACTATCAATTTTATCAGGCAAATGAATGCGATATTTTTTTGTGATTAATCACATGAGTTGATTTATACCACTGATTATACCTAATATACGCATAGCTACTATACATTTTAGCAGGCAAACATCGGGAGCATGTGCGCTCAAAATAAATGGCGTGATTAATATGCGTACATACATGATAATGTGATTTTTTTTGTGATTAATCACATGAGTTAATTCCTATCTAATGTACACATACTGTAACTACTATCAATTTTATCAGTATTTACTGAACTCTGTATTTTTTGTGATTAATCACATGAGTTAATTCCTATAACTGATTATACCTAATATACACGTAATTACTATCAATTTTATCAGGCAAACATTTGCTGTTAAACTAAAATAACATGTGCGCTAAAAATACATTGCGTGATTAATATGCGTACATACTTGTTTAATTCGGTATTTTTTGTGATTAATCACATGAGTTAATTCCTATATAACTGATTATACTGTACCTAATATACACGTAATTACTATCAATTTTATCAGGCAAACATCAGGAACATGTGCGCTAAAAATAAATTGCGTACCGTATTTTTCGGACTGAAAGTCGCAGTTTTTTTCATAGTTTGGCCGGGCTCCAGTGCGACTTATATATATGTATTTTTCCTTCTTTATTATGCATTTTCGGCAGGTGCGACTTATATGCCGGTGCGACTTATACTCCGAAAAATACGGTAATTAATCTGCGTACAGACAATGACTAATGCGATATTTTTTGTGATTAATCACATTAGTTAATTCCTATTACTGATTATACTTAATACACACATAATTACTATAAATTTTTTCAGGCAAACATCAGGAGCATGTGCCCTCAAAATAAATGGCGTGATTAATATACGTACATACGTGATAATTCGATAGTTTTGTGATTAATCACACGAGTTAATTCCTATCTAATGTACACTTACTGTAACTACTATCAATTTTATCAGGCGGACATTTGCTGTTAAGCTAAAGGAACATGTGTGCTAAAAATAAATTGTGTGATTAATCTGCATACAGACAATAACTAATGCAATATTTTTTGTGATTAATCACATGAGTTAATTCCTATAAGTGATTATACCTAATATACACATAATTACTATCAATTTTATGAGGCAAACATTTGCTGTTAAACTAAAATAACATGTGCTGTAAAAATAAATTGCGTGATTAATCTGCGTACCGTATTTTCCGGAGTATAAGGCGCTCCGGAGTATAAGTCGCACCTGCCGAAAATGCATAATAAAGAAGGAAAAAAACATATATAAGTCGCACTGGAGTATAAGTCGCATTTTTGGGGGAAATTTATTTGATAAAACCCAACACCAAGAATAGACATTTGAAAGGCAATTTAAAATAATGAAAGAATAGTGAACACGCTGAATAAGTGTACGTTATATGAGGCATAAATAACCAACTGAGAACGTGCCTGGTATGTTAACGTAACATATTATGGTAAGAGTCATTCAAATAACTATAACATATAGAACATGCTATACGTTTACCAAACAATCTGTCACTCCTAATCGCTAAATCCCATGAAATTTTTTACGTCTAGTCTCTTACGTGAATGAGCTAAATAATATTATTTGATATTTTACGGTAATGTGTTCATAATTTCACACATAAGTCGCTCCTGAGTATAAGTCGCACCCCCGGCCAAACTGAAAAAAAACTGCGAATTTTAGTCCGAAAAATACGGTAATAATGTGATTTTTTTGTGATTAATCACATGAGTTCATTCCTATCTAATGTACACATACTGTAACTACTATCAATTTTATCAGGCAAATTAATGCAATATTTTTTTGTGATTAATCACATGAGTTGATTTATACCACTGATTATACCTAATATACGCATAGCTACTATGCATTTTAGCAGGCAAACATCGGGAGCATGTGCGCTCAAAGTAGATGGATAGATAGAGAGTACTTTATTGATTCTTTCAGGAGAGTTCTATAAGGAAAACTAAAATTCCAGCAGCAGTTTACAGAATTGAGATCGAATTTAAAAAGTAAATAATGGGGGTATAAATGGAAACAAAATAGAAAAATATTACAATAAGAATAAAAATAAAAAGCAACAATGAGAATGAAAATATAACAGTAAAATAAGAATATAACAAGAGAAACTAGGCAGTAGTGACCATGTTATGAAAAAGTATTGCACTGTTATTGTTTTGCATCCCCTATCATCCTAGTACCCCCCCCCCCCTATAAATTGCGTGATTAATATGCGTACATACATGATAATGTGATTTTTTTGTGATTAATCACATGAGTTAATTCCTATCTAATGTACACATACTGTAACTACTATCAATTTTATCAGGCAAAAATGTGTTAAGCTAAAGGAACATGTGCGCTAAAAATAAATTGCGTGATTAATATGCGTACATACGTTTTTAATTAGATTTTTTTGTGATTAATCACATGAGTTAATTCCTATCTAATGTACACATACTGTAACTACTATCAATTTCATCAGGCAAAAATGTGTTAAGCTGAAGGAACATGTGCGCTAAAAATAAATTGCGTGATTAATATGCGTACATACGTTTTTAATTAGATTTTTTTGTGATTAATCACATGAGTTAATTCCTATCTAATGTACACATACTGTAACTACTATCAATTTCATCAGGCAAAAATGTGTTAAGCTGAAGGAACATGTGCGCTAAAAATAAATTGCGTGATTAATATGCGTACATACGTTTTTAATTAGATTTTTTTGTGATTAATCACATGAGTTAATTCCTATCTAGTGTACACATACTGTAACTACTATCAGTTTCATCAGGCAAACATTTGCTGTCAATCTAAAGCAGGGGTCGGCAACCCGCGGCTCTCTTCAGCGCCGCCCTAGTGGCTCTCTGGAGCTTTTTCAGAAATGTATGAAAAATGGAAAAAGATGAGGGGAAAACAATCTATTTTTTGTTTTGATATCAAATCAAATCAAATCAACTTTATTTATGGTTTCTGTAGGAGGACAAACATGACACAAACCTCCCTAATTGTTATAAAGCACACTGTTTATATTAAACATGCTTCACTGATTCGAGTATTTGGTGAGCGCCGTTTTGTCCTAATTTTGGCGGTCCTTGAACTCACCTTAGTTTGTTTACATGTATAACTTTCTCCGACTTCTAGGACGTGTTTTATGCCACTTCTTTTTCTGTCTCATTTTGTCTACCAAACTTTTAAGGTTGTGCATGAAAGGTGAGTTTTGTTGATGTTATTGACTTGTTGGAGTGCTAATCAGACATATTTGGTCACTGCATGACTGCAAGCTAATCGATGCTAACATGCTATTTAGGCTAGCTATATGTACATATTGCATCATAATGCCTCATTTGTAGGTATATTTGAGGTCATTTAGTTTCCTTTAAGTCCTCTTAATTCAATGTATATCTCATGACACACTATCTGTATGCATACCTGCCAACTACTCCGGTTTTCCCGTAATTCGTACGGTTTTCATCAACCTATTCCGGGTTACGGTTGCAGTGATAAAAAATACGGTTTTTCATTAATTAAAAAATAAAAAAGGGTGAAAACTACGCGAATTGCACCTTGTGCAGACAAGATTTTTCGATCGGACACGGAGGAATTAGCGATGTAAAAGACCACGTTGGGACAAAAAAACACAAGTCTAATGCCGTTGCTAGCGATACAAGTGGAAAACTTTCAACGTTTTTCGTCGCCCAAACAGATTCTTTGGATGTGATAAATGCCGAAGTTTTATTTACGGAGGCAATAATTGAGCATGGATTTCCAATCGCACTGGCTGATCACATGGGACAGTTAAATGTTTGTAATGCAACCTTTAAAAATCATTACGCGGTGATCGCGGTCCCAAAAATAAACTTTTCTTGCATGATAATGTCCAGAAAAATTCGCTTCATATTACTATAGAGTCCTTTTAACGAATGAGTTTGATGGTTTATCACAAACCTTAAATGAAAGAAGTCCTTTGTTCTCCTGCACCATATGCATGCGCTTTGGCCTTGCTTCGTGTTTGGTGCGCAATCCTGTCGGCTGTATTTCACAGCACGACATACTGTTAAAAGTGTTTATACTATTTATGCTTTCAAGTCCAAGTTGAAGAAATCTTGTTAAATGTTGACAGCATAACTACCAAAATACAGAAGTATGTCCTTAATATTTTTGCAGTGCTATTTCTGTTGAAAAGTTCAAATGATTACATTAGAGATGTGATGTGCCACTTTTCAAGTGTCTGATGGCTTAAATTAATTTTCATTAATTTTTCATATTTTGAATTCTTTTGAAAGGCTTACAAAAAAACTACATTTGAATTGTAATTCCATGCTATTGACAGGACTATTAATTTTAATGAAGTTAGCTTACCATGTTTACAGTATGATAATTGTGATAGAAATGTGAATTTTAGGCACAGAATATTTTTTACAATTGAACAAGGCAGTAGATTATACAAGCTTGGACAGAAAGTTAATAATGACACCAATTATTTTTTTTATTGAATTGTTTAGTACTGTTTTACCATTTGTTTACTGTAAAAAGTGTTTATACTGTTTATACTTTCAATTAACAAATTGAAGTCTTGTGAAAGGTTGACAGGATAACTGGCATTAACTGTCAAAATAATTTCAAACTATTGAAGTTAGCTTACAGAATAAACATGTCAATCAACCCATATGATTTTTGCTGTAATATTTTTGTTTTGAAAAGTCACTGTGACTGATAGAAAAGTGATGGTTTTAGCAACATTTTAACCTGTCTGAATGCTAATAATCATTTTGCGTCGGGGGGCGAAGCCCTGAACCCTCCACCAGGACTTTGTCCTGGACCTACCGGGGCCTGCGGCCCTTGGACCCTGGCTACTAGGTTTTTCTGATTTCAAAAGTTGGCAGGTATGTTTATGTAATATGGCTTTTAATTTTTTTGCGGCTCCAGACAGATTATTTTTTGTATTTTTGGTCCAATATGGCTCTTTCAACATTTTGGGTTGCCGACCCCTGATCTAAAGGAACATGTGCGCTAAAAATAAATTGCGTGATTAATCTGTATAATGTAATTTTTTTGAGATTAATTACATGTGTTGACTTGCTACTTTTGACAGGCCGAGATCATTCGTCACTAATAATACACAACGACTATGATCAAGGCACACAGATGGAGCGTCTACCTTTTGCAAGAGCAAGTCAGCTTCTTGACGCCGTGCAGGAATATGTAAGGGATGATGCAGGTGTAGGAGGCTGCGATGTAGCTGGCCACCTCCACCACCAGCGAGGAGGTGTGGAAGTTGTTGGAGATGCGTAGCAGCAGATGAGTCAGCCAGCAGACCAAAAACACGCTGGCCACCGCCACCACGCTCTTGGCCGCCCTCACTTGCGAGTTTGAGCCGGGCTTCCCCTGCGCCTGGCCGGGCTTGGACGCCCGAGCGGGGTCTGGGTGTAAAGTGGAGGCTTGGCCTGCTTCCGGACCGGAGACACCAGTGTAGATGTGGGTTGCACTTCCGCTGCTCGGTCCAGAGACCACGTCGACGTCCCTTCCCTGAGCCTGCTGGTTCACGTTCTTGCCGAGCGCAGGGTTGTCGTGACTCCTGACGCGCTGCTGGTTCTGGAGCAGAGTCAGCACGATCTGACCGCTGGCCGTCAACAACCCAGCCAGAGGGAGAGCGTTAGCCAGCGTGAGGTAGAAGATGTCGTAGGTTTTCCTGGACAGGTCGTCGGGGAAGACGTCGATGCAGTCCTTCTCGCTCTCGTTGGTCCCGTCCACGGACACGAAGAAGAAGTGCGGGACGCTGAACACCAAAGCCGTGGTCCAGCTGCCGGCCAGCAGGCAGGCCACCAGGGACAGGTTGTCCAGCTTGACGGGGCCGCCGCCCCGCTTCAGGGAGCCCACCAGCTTCTGGTGCCAGAAGGCGCTGATGAAGAAGGTGGTGAAGATGCTGCTGGTCTCCGACAGGTCGGCGCTGAAGCGGAAGACGCCGCAGTAGGCCTCGCCCAGGAACCAGTGGCCGGCGAAGTCGGCGACGGTGTCGGGCAGGTCCACCAGGTAGTTGGTGATGAGGTTGGACACGGCCAGGTTGATGAAGAGGAGATCGTTGGTGCTCAGGCTGGACCTCTTGGACGGGATGGAGCTGATGGCCAGCCAGCTGTTGCCGATGACCCCCGCTAAGAACATGGCCGCTCGGATGATGGACTCGATCAGCTCCTCCACGTCCATTCTGGCGCACTCGCTGGTGACAACTGAAGGACCACTTCTGCCTAATAGCATGGCTGGAGACGCCTCCACCGTCCCCTGAGGGAGCGTTAGCTCCTGATTGAAGGAAGTTTCCTCCCAACACAACCGCTGGCTCGCACTTTTTATGCAGACTAAATAAACACTTTTTATCCAACATATTGTTGTATTATTCATGTGCCCTGCAGCCATCATGGCTTGCCTTCTATTTATCTGGCAGGAACAGATGAAAGAAAGTCGGATTTAGGTCACATTTTATCAAGCTTCCAAAACATTATAGTCTGACTCAAAATATTATTTCATATTTTTATAGTCTAAGGATTTAATTTATTTCCTTTTATATTTTCTATAAAAAATAATTATACGTTTTTTTGTTTTTTTTAGTAAATAAATGAATATTTGATTATTGTTTTTGCTGTAGGTCCTTAAAGCATACTTGCCAACCTTGAGACCTCCGATTTCGGGAGGTGGGGGGGTGGGGGTGGGGGGCGTGGTCGGGGGTGGGACTGGGGCGTGGTTGTGGGCGGGGGCGTGGTTAAGAGGGGAGGAGCTAGAATTCACCAAGTCAAGTATTTCATATATATATATATATATATATATATATATATATATATATATATATATATATATACATACATACATACAGTACATACATTTATATATATATATATATATATATATAAATGTATGTACTGTATGTATGTATATATATATATATATATATATATATATATATATACATACATACAGTACATACATTTATATATATATATATATATATATATATATATAAATGTATGTACTGTATGTATGTATATATATATATATATATATATATACATACATACAGTACATACATTTATATATATATATATATATATATATATATATATATACATCCTGAAAATATGCAAACAAAACTGTGTTTAGATAATTGATACTTCAAACTTGCATAAATAAATATTAAGGATATAACATAACTTTGCTTCTGAGAGCTTCAAAATGTAATGAATAAAATTCTAAAGTTGTTGATAAACAAGCAATTATTTTAATAATTAAATATGGTCATTATAAATGAATTATTATGATCATTTAAAATTAATTATTTCATATATGTTTATTTTAATGTATGATTCTATGGCTGGATGTAATAAGGAGTCAGAAAAAATACAAATAAAAACACAATTAATTTTGATGTTTTTAGCAAAATATAGTAAAAATGTATTTCGTTTTTTTTGTAATTAATAAATATATTTACTTTTAGGTAAGATAAACATAATAATAGAATGTATCTCTAGTCTGGATGATTTAGTTCTTGTCACCATGTTGTCCTCCTGTCATAAAAAAAAAAAAAAGGCTGTCCTCACTCAGGTCCGCATGGAGCTGGAGGGGGCGTGGCCTCCAGCTCCGGCTGAAAATCGGGAGATTTTCGGGAGAATATTTGTCCCGGGAGGTTTTCGGGTGAGGCGCTGAATTTCGGGAGTCTCCCGGAAAAGTCGGGAGGGTTGGCAAGTTTGCCTTAAAACATACTTGCCGACCCTCACTATTTTCCCAGGAGACTCCCGAATTTCAGTGCTCCTCCCGAAAATCTCTCGGGCTACCATTCTCCCGAATTTCTCCCGAATCCACCCGGACAACAATATTGTGGGCGTGCCTTAAAGGCACTGCCTCTAGCGTCCTCTACAACCTGTCGTCACGTCCGCTTTTCCTCTATACAAACAGCGTGCCGGCCCAATCACATAATATATGCGGCTTTTGAACACACATAAGTGAATGCAATTCATACTTGGTCAACAGCCATACAGGTCACACTGAGGGTGGCCGTACAAACAACTTTAACACTGTTACAAATATGCGCCACACTGTGAACACCACACCAAACAAGAATGACAAACACATTTCGGGAGAACATCCGCACCGTAACACAACATAAACACAACAGAACAAATAACCAGAATCCCTTGCAGCACTAACTCTTCCGGGACGCTACAATATACACCCCCCGCTACCACCAAACCCCTGGAGGTCTCAAGGTTGGCAAGTATGCCTTAAAGACAGCGTTCCTGTCATTTACAGCAGTGTTTTTCAACCTTTTTTTTTAGCCAAGGCACATTTTTTTTCATAAAAAAAATACGGAGGCACACCACCAGCAGAAAAGGTTAAAAAATGAAACTCCACCAGGTTTGTCGTGCCTTATTTTTGTCATGTCTGTGTGATCATGTTTTGTTTTAGTCAGGTTCGGTTTTCTTTTTGGACTTTTTGTGCACTTTTGTTTTGTTTTGTCACCATAGCAACCCATTAGTTTTCACCTGTCACGTCACGCATCTGTTTCACGTTTTGAGTCACGCACCTGTTTTCGTTAATCATGTAGGTAGTGTTTAAGTTCATTGTTTTCAGTTCGTCGTCCTGGCGAAATCCCGCATTTATGCTTCTGCACACTCTCCACACCCTTATGACCCTTGCTGCTCTTTTTTCATGCCGGTTCCATGCCAAGTAAGTTTTTGTTTATTAAGCCACAGTTAGTGTTTTTTGTTGTTCATAGTTTCTGCCTTTGTGCAAGTATTTGTTTTCATAGCCAAGTCATTTCTCCGCCACTGTGCGCGCTTTTTGTTTGTACTTTTTTGTAGTTATAGTGTTTAAATAAATCATGCCACATCTGGTCCAATTCACTTGCACCTCGGGAGAACAAACCACGCCACAGTCCTAGTCGTGACAAGTTTGTTGTTGTTTCCTGTGTGTAGTGCTTTAGTTTCTGTCTTCACTGCAAAAAGTCAGTGTACAAAAACAAGAAAAAAAAAATACAAAAATGAGGGGTATTTTATTTGAACTAAGCAAAATTATCTGCCAATAGAACAAAAAAATTCGGCTTGTCAAGACTTTCCAAAACAAGTAAAATTAGCTAACCTCAATGAACCCAAAAATACCTTAAAATAAGTATATTCTCACTAATAACAAGTGCACTTTTCTTGGTAGAGGAAAAAAAAGAGACCTTTTTGCTCAATATGTTGAAAAATATTCTTAAATGAAGTAAATGCTAGTGCCATTATCTTGACATAATGATATGCGCTCGGCATTACATTTCTTCAAACCAGCAAACTTATACTAAAAACTGATTTATTGTTCTTAATGGAAAGGCAACAAGGCACCGCTTGTTACTCTCGGCGTCTACTCGCCGCTCAGGCAAATCATATTGTCTAAAAATGCATTTTTCCATGGATAACATGACATCATCGCGCCAAGTGCGTGCTCTTTCAGTCAATTAGTGCGCATATATACAAGCCCGGCCCCCGGCCATAATTTTTTTAATTGTAATTTTGAAGAATTTATCTGAATGTGCATGAACTATTTCTGTTCAAAATAGTTAGAAATGTTAAATGTTTAAATATTAACTGTCAGTTTACTGTACTGTGCCAACTGTACTACTATATGAGTACATATTTTCTATTGTTTCATTGAAAATAAAACAGCAAAGTCCATTTGGCTGTCATCTGTTTTAATTATGAGACACAATTGTGTCAAAGTCATGATTTTTTTTTTCATGCTTGAAATAAGAAATGATTACTTTAAAAAAGTAGTTTTATACTTGTGAGTGTTGATGACACAGCTTTGCAACACTTGATATTCTAGTTTCAAGCATGTTTTACTCAATATAGGTCATCACATCTCAGCAACAAGCTGTAATATCTTACTGAGATCATTTAGGACCAAAACACTTAAAACAAGTAAAACACTCTAACATAAAATCTGCTTAGTGAGAAGAATTATTTTATCAGACAGAAAATAAGCAAATATCACCCTTATTTGAGATATTTAATCTTACTTAGATTTCAGTTTTTGCAGTGTTGCGCTGTTATTTTGGTGACTCTTCCTGTTTTGTTGGTGCCTTTAAGCGCTTTTGCCCGCACCTGCTTTGTTTTCGCAATCAAGACTATTTCAGTTGTGCGTACGCTATCCTTCTTTGTGGGGACATTGTTGATTGTCATGTCATGTACGCATGTGCTTTGTGGACGCCGTCTTTGCTCCACACGCTGTAAGTTTTTGCTGTCGTCCAGCATTCTGTTTTTGTTGACTTTGTAGCCAGTTCAGTTTTACTTTTGTTTTACATAGCCATCCTTATGCTTCAGTGCCTTTTTCTAGCATAACTTAACCCTTAATTTTTGGTTTAAGGGTTACATACCTTTTTTACCTGCATGCTGTCTCCCGCTGTGCTCTGCATATTGGGATCACGACAAACCATCCTCGACGCGTTCCGACTTTTACAAAGCAATGAACTACCTGCTGTCACCTACTGATATGGAGTATTACAAGATTATTTTTTGTGGTAGGTCCTTAGAACAGCCGAGCACTCCTGTCATGTGGAGGATCTTTGTTTTGCATAAGGTCCTTATAAATAGCAGGGCTCTTCTGTGTATTGAGGATCTTTGACTCAAATTTTAGCGGTAGGAGCTAAAAAAAACAAAAACAGCATTCGTGTCAAATACAGAATCTTTGACTGGCCTCAAAAAAAAGTATTTTAACTAGTGTTTTTGTCGCTGGCCCCTAAGAACAGCACAACTTGTTATATAGATGATCTTTGACCAGCATTTTAGAAGTAGGTCCTTAAAGACAGTGTTCCTGTCATAGAGGATCTTTGACTGTTTTTATAGCGGGTCCTTAAAAAGAGCACAACATTCTTGTTATATGGACGATCTTTGACTAGAATTTTAGCAGTAGGTCCTAAAAAACAGAGCTCGTGTCAAATAGAGAATCTTTGACTGCCCTTAAAAAAATGTTCTTGTCATGTTGAGGATTTTGACTAGTGTTTTTGTAGCCGGTCCCTAAGAACAGCAGAACTTGTGATATACAGTAGATGATCTTTGACCAGCATTTTAGAAGTAGGTCCTTAAAACAGTGTTCTTGTCATAGAGGATCTTTGACTGGTTTTATAGTAGGTCCTTAAAAACAGCAGAACTTTCCTGTTATATAGACGATCTTTGACTAGAATTTTAGCAGTAGGTCCTTAAAAAAAGTGTTCCTGTCATGTTGAGGATTTTGACTGGTGTTTTTGGAGACAACCCCTAAAAACAGCAAAATATTTGTGTTATATAAAAATGTATGCATTAGGTACTAAAACAGAGCACTTCTGTCAAATGGAGGATCTTTGACTGACCTTAAAAACATGTTCTTGTCATGTCGAGGATTTTAACGTGTGTTTTTGTAGCCGGTCCCTAAGAACAGCAGAACTTGTTATATAGATGATCTTTGACCAGCATTTTAGCAGGAGGTCCTTAAAAACAGTGTTCCTGTCATTTAGACAATCTTTGATTAGCATTTTTTTGTAGTAGGTTCTTAGAACAACAGAGCACTCCTGTCATGTGGAGGATCTTTGTTTTTGCATAAGGTCCTCACTTCTGTGTATTAAGGATCTTCGACTAAAATGATAGCAGTAGGTCTTAAAAAACAGAGCTCGTGTCAAATAGAGAATCTTTGACTGGCCTTTAAAAAAAAGTGTTCTTGTCATGTTGAGGATTTTGACTATTGTTTTTGTCGCCGGTCCCTAAAGACAGCAGAACTTGTTATATAGATGATCTTTGACCAGCATTTTAGCAGGAGGTCCTTAAAAACAGTGTTCCTGTCATAG
Organism: Nerophis lumbriciformis; assembly: GCF_033978685.3. Lineage (NCBI taxonomy): Eukaryota > Metazoa > Chordata > Actinopteri > Syngnathiformes > Syngnathidae > Nerophis > Nerophis lumbriciformis. The sequence continues at coordinate 11,405,403 of NC_084579.2, read as the reverse complement.
AGGATCTTTGACTGTTTTAATAGCAGGTCCTTAAAAACAGCAGAACATTCCTGTTATATGGACGATCTTTGACTAGAATTTTAGCAATAGGTCCTTTTAAAAAAGTGTTCCTGTCATGTCGAGGATTATGACTGGTGTTTTTGTAGACAACCCCTAAAAACAGCAAAATATTTTTGTTATATAAAAATGTTTGCATTAGGTACTAAAACAGAGCACTTCTGTCAAATGGAGGATCTTTGACTGACCTTAAAAACATGTTCTTGTCATGTCGAGGATTTTGACAAGTGTTTTTGTAGCCGGTCCCTAAGAACAGCAGAACTTGTTATATAGATGATCTTTGACCAGCATTTTAGCAGGAGGTCCTTAAAAACAGTGTTCCTGTCATTTAGACAATCTTTGATTAGCATTTTTTGTAGTAGGTTCTTAGAACAACAGAGCACTCCTGTCATGTGGAGGATCTTTGTTTTTGCATAAGGTCCTCACTTCTGTGTATTGAGGATCTTCGACCAAAATGTTAGCAGTAGGTCTTAAAAAACAGAGCTTGTGTCAAAAAGAGAATCTTTGACTGGCCTTAAAAAAAAAGTGTTCTTGTCATGTTGAGGATTTTGACTAGTGTTTTTGTAGCCGGTCCCTAAGGACAGCAGAACTTGTTATATAGACGATCTTTGACCAGCATTTTAGCAGGAGGTCCTTAAAAACAGTGTTCCTGTCATAGAGGATCTTTGACTGTTTTTATAGCGGGTCCTTAAAAACAGCAGAACATTCTTGTTATATGGACGATCTTTGACTAGAATTTTAGCAGTAGGTCCTAAAAAACAGAGCTTGTGTCAAATAGAGAATCTTTGCCCTTAAAAAAAAGTGTTCTTGTCATGTGGAGGATTTTGACAAGTGTTTTTGTAGCCGGTGCCTAAGAACACTACAACTTGTTATATAGATGATCTTTGACCAGCATTTTAGAAGTATAGGTCCTTAAAGACAGTGTTCCTGTCATAGAGGATCTTTGACTGTTTTAATAGTAGGTCCTTAAAAACAGCAGAACATTCTTGTTATGTGGACGATCTTTGACTAGAATTTTAGCAGTAGGTCCTAAAAAACAGAGCTCGTGTCAAATAGAGAATCTTTGACTGGCCTTAAAAAAAAGTGTTCTTGTCACGTCGAGGATTTTGACAAGTGTTTTTGTAGCCGGTCACTAAGAACAGCAGAACTTATGATAAACAGTAGATGATCTTTGACCAGCATTTTAGCAGGAGGTCCTTAAAAAAAGTGTTCCTGTCTTGTCGAGGGTTTTGACTAGTGTTTTTTTAGACAACCCCTAAAAACAGCAAAACATTTTTGTTATATAGATGATCTTTGACTAGCTTTTATGCATTAGGTACTAAAAACAGAGGGCTTCTGTCAAATAGAGGATCTCTGACTGACCTTAAAAAATGTCCTTGTGATGTCGAGGACTTTAACTAGTGTTTTTGTGGCCAGTCCCTAAGAACAGTACAACTTGTTATATAGACGATCTTTGACCAGCATTTTAGCAGTATAAAAATAGTGTTCTGTCATAGAGGATCTTTGACTGTTTTTACAGTAGGTCCTTAGATATTTTAGCATTGGTTACTTAAAAACTGTAAAGCACTCCAGTTGTAAATGAATCTTTGACCTTTTTTAGAGTAGGTCTTTAAAAAGTGTTCTTGTCATGTTAAGAATTTGACTAATGTTTTTATAGCGAGTCCTTAAAAACAGCAGAACACTTTTGTTATATGGAGGATCTTTGACTAGAATTTTAGAAGTAGGTCCTTAAAAAAAGTGTTCCTGTCATGTCGAGGATTTTGACTTATGTTTTTTTAGACAACCCCTAAAAACAGCAAAACATTTTTGTTATATAGATGATCTTTGACTAGCTTTTATGCATTAGGTACTAAAAACAGAGGGCTTCTCTCAAATAGAGGATCTCTGACTGACCTTCAATAATGTTTTTGTCATGTGGAGGATTTTGACTAGTGTTTTTGTAGCCGGTCCCTAAAAACAGCACAACTTGTTATATAGACGATCTTTGACCAGCATTTTAACAGTAGGTCCTTAAAGACAGTGTTCCTGTCATAGAGGATCTTTGACTGTTTTTACAGTAGGTCCTTAGATCTTTTAGCGTTAGGTACTTAAAAACAGTAAAGCACTCCTGTTGTATAAAAATCTTTGACTTTTTTGTAGTGGAGGTCCTCAAAAAGTGTTCCTGTCATGTTAAGGATTTGACTAATGTTTTTATAGCAGGTCCTTAAAAACTGCAGAACACTTTTGTTATATGAACGATTTTTGACTCGAATTTTAGCAGTAGGTCCTTAAAAACAGTGTTCCTGTCTTGTTGAGGATTTTGACTAGTGTTTTTGTAGACAACCCCTAAAAACAGCAAAACATTTTTGTTATATAGACGATCTTTGACTATAGCTTTTATGAATTAGGTACTAAAAAACAGAGGGATTCTGTCAAATAGGGGATCTCTGACTGACCTTGAAAAAATGTCTTGTGATATTGAGGATTTTAACTCGTGTTTTTGTGACCAGCCCCTAAAAACAGCAAACCATTTTTGTTGTATAGACAATCTTTGACTACCTGTAGTTTTTATGCATTAGGTACTAAAAACAGAGCACATCAAATAGAGGATCTCTGACTGACTTAAAAAAAAAATTATTGTCATGTCGAGGATTTTAACGAGTGTTTTTGTAGTCGGTCCCTAAAAACAGCAAAACGTTGATGTATAGACAATCTTTGACTAGCATTTAAGCATTAGGTACTAAAAACACAGCACTTCTGTCAAATAGAAGATCTTTGACTGACCTTTAATAAAGTGTTCTTGTGATGTCAAGGATTTTGACTAGTGTTTTGTAGCTGGTCTCTAAAACAGCAAGACATTTTTGTTGAATAGACAATCTTTGAGTAGCATTTTAGCAGTTTGTACTAAAAAAGCAGAGTGCTTCTACTTTTTGGAGGACCGTTGACTGTTTTTGCAGTTGGTTCTTCAAAACAGCAGAGCATTCTTGTCTTACAGACAATCTTCGACTAACTTTAAAAAAACCAAAAAAAAACAGTGTTCTGTCAAAGAGGAACTTTGACTGTTTTTAGAAAAGGTCCTTAAATAAGTGTTGAAGATTTTGTAGCAGGTCTTTAACAGACATATATATTATAAGTTGTTGGTCCCTAAAAACGTCAGAACATTTTTGTTGTATAGATGATTTTTGACTTGATATTTTAGCATCAGGTGCTAAAACTCCTGTCGTTTTCGAATGTCTTTAAAGCATCATATAGAACATGGGTGTCAAACTCTGGCCCACGGGCCAAAGTTGGCCCGCCGTGTAATTTCACTTGGCCCGTGAGGCAATATCAAATTAACACTAGAGCTGGCCCGCCGATCATATGCAGTACACCGCTAATTCTCATACTTGCCAAACCTCCCGGGAGACTTCCAAATTTCAGTGCCCCTCTCGAGAATTGTAACGTCCCCTTTTCGTCCAGTCCAACGAGTGCTGGCTCAGTTACATAATATGTGCAGCTTTGGGACACGCACACAGAAGTGAATGCAACGCATACTTGATCTTCAGCGGTACAGGTCACACTGAGGGTGCCAGTATAAAAACCTTTAACATTGTTACAAATATGCGCCACACTGTGAATCCACACCAAACAAGAATGACAAACACATTTTGGGAGAACATCCGCACAGTAACACAACATAAACACAACAGAACAAATACCCAGAACCCTTTGCAACACTAACTCTTACGGGACGCTACAAGGTGTGTGTGTGTGTGTGTGTGTGTGAGGGGGGGGGAGCGGTGTTTGGAGGTAGCGGGGGGTGTATATTGTAGCGTCCCGGAAGAGTTAGTGCTGCAAAGGGTTCTGGGTATTTGTCCTGTTGTGTTTATGTTGTGTTACTGTGCGGATGTTCTCCCGAAATGTGTTTGTCATTCTTGTTTGGTGTGGGTTCACAGTGTGACGCATATTTGTAACAATGTTAAAGTTGCTTATACGGCCACTCTCAGTGTAAACTGTATCGCTGTTGATGAAGTATGCTTTGCATTTACGCGTGTGTGCGTACAGGAACCGCTCATATCTTGTGACTGGGCCGGCACGTTGTTAAAAGGGATGAAAAGTGGACGTGACGTCAGCTTGTAGAGGACGTTAAAAGCAGTGCCTATAAGGCACGCCCCCAAGACTGTGGAATACGAGATATAATGACTGATGAACACTTTCGTTCGATAATGAAGGTTGCCTCAGCTCAAAGCCTGAGCCCCGACATTAATGAACTAGCATCCAAGAAAAGATGGCAGGTATCTGGCTTGGGCACATCAGATTAGATCAGTGTGTTGCAAACTGAGCAGTTTAAAGTCCTGAATGGTTGGTTTATTCATTGTTATTTTATTTTCTAATGTTTTAGCCTGTGGAAAAAGTTAATGTTGATATTTACCTCAGAAGACTGCAAATAGAAAAGAGGCATTCAATTTTTATTTAAATTGTATTTGATATGCCATTGACTTTTTTTTAATTATTATTATTATTATTTGAAACTCGATTTTGCATGTCACTTTAAAGTTATATAAGCCTTGCTTGTTCAATATTCAATGCAAAACTTGTTTGGGTCCCTATTAAAAAGGTTAATTTGTTCAATCTTGGCCCGCGGCTTTGTTCAGTTTTAAATTTTGGCCCACTCTGTATTTGAGTTTAACACCCCTGATATAGAATATATAAGTGGTTTTTGTCGCCCCCCAGTGGTCAGATAAAATACAACAGGATTAGTAAGGTAGGTGCAATGTTTATATACAATCTAAATGTTTATATACAATCTAAATGCCATCAAAGTGATGTTTTACACGTGCTTTTTATTAGAAAATGATTAGAAAAGAGAATGTTTGAATGTTTTTGGACATAATGATCGAAGCCGAGACTTTTTACGTGATGTGTTCCTTTAAAGATGCTCATAAAGTTGTATTATCATGTTTGAAAGTAGACATACTTTGTGTTTGACTTGTATAAAATATACTAATAATAGTTTTTTTGTTTTTTTTAAGTCACCTCTCGCCCATTTAGTGTGCTGTGGTGGACTTTCACGTCACCCACGAGTGAAAGCTCCACCTTTGGGATGAAGCGAAGCTGCCAGCTCTCACTGCCCTGCAGGGACTCTCAGGACTGGGATGCGCTCTTCCTCCTCCTCCTCCTCCTCCTCTTCCTCCCACAGTCTTTTTCCACCAGAACATGCTTCTTTTTTTCTTCCAGGGACTTTTCCACGCTCGGACTAGCGAGGACGTGCTCGGTCTTCTCCCCGCCGCTATGACTATGACACGGGAGTGAGCGCGCCCAGGACAGGATGCCCGCCAGCGGCACCGACTCGCTCAAAGCGTCCGCTTTCATTCCGGTGTGCACGGCCGCCTTCCTGCTGGTGGCGGCCACGTCACTCTTCTTCGTCTTCACGTGAGTCCCCCGCACTTTTCACTCTTATTGTCGATACATGCACCCTTTTAGAGGAGCCGATACCAACTTTCAGACATATGTGCAACATGCATCCAACCTACCTTGTCTCCACTGTATGCACACTGTACATACATCCAACCACCCATGCATCATCCATCCAGCATGCGCCCCATCATCCATGAATGCACATGTAGCATCCAACCAACCAATAATGCAACGTGCATCCAACCAACCTTGTCTCGGCTGTATGAATACTGTACATGCATCTCAACGTCCACCCATGCATGCATCCAACCACCCATGCATCTCAACATCCATCCATGCATGCATCCAACCAACCACCAATGCATTATCCATCCAGCATGTGTCCCATCATCCATGAATGCAAACGTAGCCATCCAACCAACTTAATAATGCAAAGTGCATCCAACCAACCTTGTCTCCATTGTATGCATACTGTACTTGCATCTCAACATCCAACCACCCATGCATCTCAACATCCATCCCTGCATGCATCCAACCAACCACCAATGCATCATCCATCCACCATGTGTCCCATCATCCATGAATGCACATGTAGCCATCCAGCCAACCAATAATGCAACATGCATCCAACCAACCTTGTTTCGCCTGTATGCATACTGTACTTGCAGCTCAACATCCAACCACCCATGCATCTCAACATCCATCCATGCATGCATCCAACCGCCCATGCATCTCAACATCCCTCCATGCATGCATCCAACCACCCATGCATCTCAACATCCATCCATGCATGCATCCAACCAACCACCAATGCATCATCCATCCAGCATGCGTCCCATCAACCATGAATGCACATGTAGCCCTCCAACCAACCAATAATGCAACATGCATCCAACCAACCTTGTTTCGGCTGTATGCATACTGTACTTGCATCTCAACATCCAACCACCCATGCATCTCAACATCCAACCACCCATGCATCATCCATCCACCATGTGTCCCATCCTCCATGAATGCACATGTAGCCCTACAACCAACCAATGATGCAACACGCATCCAACCAATCAACCTTGTCTTGACTGTATGCATACTGTACATGCATCTCAACATTCAACCACCCATGCATCTCAACATCCATCCATGCATGCATCCAACCACCCATGCATCTCAACATCCATCCATGCATGCATCCAACCACCCATGCATCTCAACATCCATCCATGCATGTATCCAACCAACCACCAATGCATCATCCAACCAGCATACGTCCCATCATCCATGAATGCACATGTAGCCCTCCAACCAACCAATAGTGCAACATGCATCCAACCAACCTTGTCTCGGCTGTATGCATACTGTACATGCATCTCAACATCCAACCACCCATGCATCTCAATATCCATCCATGCATGCATCCAACCACCCATGCATCTCAACATCCATCCATGCATGCATCGTCCATCCAGCATGTGTCCCATCATCCATGAATGCACATGTAGCCATCCAACCAATCAACAATGCAACATGCATCCAACCAACCTTGTCTCGACTGTATGCATACTGTACTTGCAGCTCAACATCCAACCACCCATGCATCTCAACATCCAACCACCCATGCATCATCCATCCAGTATGTGTCCCATCATCCATGATCACACATGTAGCCATCCAACCAACCAATAATGCAACATGCATCCAACCAACCTTGTCTCGGCTGTATGCACACGCATCTCAACATTCAACCACCCATGCATCTCAACATCCATCCATGCATGCATCCAACCAACCACAAATGCATCCTCCATCCAGCATGTGTCCCATCATCCATGAATGCACATGTAGCCATCCAACCAACCAATAATGCAACGTGCATCCAACCAACCTTGTCTCCATTGTATGCATACTGTACTTGCATCTCAACATCCAACCACCCATGTATTATCCATCCAGCATGTGTCCCATCATCCATGAATGCACATGTAGCCATCCAACCAACCAACCAACAATGCAACATGCATCCAACCAACCTTGTCTCGGCTGTATGCATACTGTACTTGCAGCTCAACATCCAACCACCCATGCATCTCAACATCCAACCACCCATGTACTATCCATCCAGCATGTGTCCCATCATCCATGAATGCACATGTAGCCCTCCAACCAACCAATAATGCAACATGCATCCAACCAACCTTGTTTCGGCTGTATGCATACTGCACTTGCATCTCAACATCCAACCACCCATGCATCTCAACATCCAACCACCCCATGCATCATCCATCCAGTATGTGTCCCATCATCCATGAAAGCACATGTAGCCCTCCAATCAACCGATAATGCAACATGCATCCAACCAATCAACCTTGTCTTGACTGTATGCATACTGTACATGCATCTCAACATTCAACCACCCATGCATCTCAACATCCATCCATGCATGCATCCAACCACCCATGCATCTCAACATCCATCCATGCATGCATCCAACCAACCACCAATGCATCATCCACCCAGCATGTGTCCCATCATCCATGAATGCAAACGTAGCCATCCAACCAACCAATAATGCAACGTGCATCCAACCAACCTTGTCTCCATTGTATGCATGCTGTACTTGCATCTCAACATCCAACCACCCATGTATTATCCATCCAGCATATGTCCCTTCATCCATGAATGCACGTGTAGCCATCCAAACAACCAACCAACAATGCAACATGCATCCAACCAACCTTGTCTCGGCTGTATGCACACTGTACATGCATCTCAACATCCAACCACCCATGCATCTCAACATCCAACCACCCATGTATTATCCATCCAGCATGTGTCCCATCATCCATGATCACACAAGTAGCCATCCAACTAACCAATAATATAACATGCATCCAACCAACCTTGTCTCGGCTGTATGCACACGCATCTCAACATTCAACCACCCATGCATCTCAACATCCATCCATGCATGCATCCAACCACCAATGCATCATCCATCCAGCATGCGTCCCATCATCCATGAATGCACATGTAGCATCCAACCAACCAATAATGCAACGTGCATCCAACCAACCTTGTCTCGGCTGTATGCATACTGTACATGCATCTCAACATCCAACCACCCATGCATCATCCATCCAGCATGTGTCCCATCATCCATGAATGCACATGTAGCCATCCAACCAACCAACAATGCAACATGCATCCAACCAATCAACCTTGTCTTGACTGTATGCATACTGTACATACATCTCAACATTCAACCACCCATGCATCTCAACATCCACCCATGCATGCATCCAACCACCCATGCATCTCAACATCCATCCATGCATGCATCCAACCTACCACCAATGCATCATCTATCCAGCATGTGTCCCATCATTCATGAATGCAAATGTAGCCATCCAACCAACCATTAATGCAACGTGCATCCAACCAACCTTGTCTCCATTGTATGCATACTGTACTTGCATCTCAACATCCAACCACCCATGAATCTCAACATCCAACCACCCATGTATTATCCATCCAGCATGTGTCCCTTCATCCATGAATGCACGTGTAGCCATCCAACCAACCAACAATGCAACATGCATCCAATCAACCTTGTCTCGGCTGTATGCATACTGTACTTGCAGCTCAACATCCAACCAACCATGCATCTCAACATCCAACCACCCATGCATCATCCATCCAGCATGTGTCCCATCATCCATGAATGCACATGTAGCGATCCAACCAACCAATGATGCAACACGCATCCAACCAATCAGCCTTGTCTTGACTGTATGCATACTGTACATGCATCTCAACATCCAACCACCTATGCATCTCAACATCCATCCGTGCATGCATCCAACCACCCATGCATCTCACCATCCATCCATCCATGCATCCAACCACCAATGCATCGTCCAGCCAACATTTGTCCCATCATTCATGAATGCAAATGTAGCTATCCAACCAACCAATAATGCCACATGCATCCAACCAACCTTGTCTCCATTGTATGCATACTGTACATGCATCTCAACATCCAACCACCCATGTATCATCCATCCAGCATGCGTCCCATCATCCATGAATGGATGATTCAACCGATCATGCACACACTGTACGTATCCAACCAACCATCAATGCAACGCCCAGCCATCAGATCCTGCATCCAACGTCCAGCCATCCAGCCTTGAGTCATACATGTGTCCAAGTGTCACATACTGTCAGCATCCATCCATATCTACATGCATCCATCATCATCCACAAACCTGTCACAATCCATTCACATCCATCCACTCCTGCGCTTTATCATCCAACCCATTCATTCATTCATCCGTCCAGCCATGGAATCCTGCATTCATGCCTCTATGCATCCATCCATCCATACATCGTTGCATCCAACTGTCAATCCAACATCCATCCATCCAATCCACTTTATTTATATAGCACATTTAAACAACACATTTTTTTCCCCCAAATGCTGCACAACAATATTAAAAACAATATTAAAAACAATATTAAAAACAATATTCAAATATTATCCTTAGCTCCACCAATGACTGAATAAAAACAAAACATAAATAAATATAAAAACAATATAAAAATAAATATCCATGGGCTCCTACACTGATCCATGCACATATGCATCCATTCATTGGATGCTGCATTCATGCCTGCATGCATCCATCCAACCACTTAAGCAACATCCATCCATCCATGGGATCCTGCATCCATCGCTCTATGCATCCATCCATGCATCCATCGTTGCATCCAACCGTCAATCCAACATCCACCCATGGGCTCTTACACTGATCCATGCACATATGCATCCATCCAACCAACCATCCATCCATCCATTGGATGCTGCATTCATGCCTGCATGCATCCATCCAACCACTTAAGCAACATCCATCCATCCATGGGATCCTGCATCCATCGCTCTATGCATCCATCCATACATCCATCGTTGCATCCAACCGTCAATCCAACATCCACCCATGGGCTCTTACACTGATCCATGCACATATGCATCCATCCAACCAACCATCCATCCATTCATTGGATGCTGCATTCATGCCTGCATGCATCCATCCAACCACTTAAGCAACATCCATCCATCCATGGGATCCTGCATCCATCGCTCTATGCATCCATCCATACATCCATCGTTGCATCCAACCGTCAATCCAACATCCACCCATGGGCTCTTACACTGATCCATGCACATATGCATCCATCCAACCAACCATCCATCCATCCATCCATCCATCCATTGGATGCTGCCTTCATCCCTCTATGCATCTGTCCATACATGCATCGTTGCATCCAACCGTCAATACAGCATCCATCCATGGGCTCTTGCTTCGATCATGCACACGCTGTACATATCCAACCAACCATCAATGCAACGCCCATCCATCAGATCCTGCATCAATACATCCAACGTCCAGCCATCCAGCCTTGAGTCATACATGTGTCACATACTGCCATATCTACATGCATCCGTCATCATCCACAAACATGTCCTGATCCATTCACATCCATCCACACCTGCACCTTATCATCCAACCCATTCATTCATTCATTCATCCGTCCATGCATGTGTTCATCATTCACACATCCATCCATCCTGATTTACGCATGCAATTGCTAAACTAGTTTCCCCCTGCTATAATTGTCACGTGACCCATAAAAGCAGGAGCACATGCTGCCTTGGTGCCGTGACACCGATCTGAGGACGGAATGTTGACAAGACAAGACACCTTTTCCCACCGACACCAGCGCCCCACATTGATGCACTTTTAAACATGCCGCCTCCCACAAAAAACCCTCCCTGGGAGCGAGGTTTTGACCTATTTGTGGGGAGATTGGAAAGAGTCCACACGAGGCTGAGATCCATTTAAAATGTAAACAGATAAAAACCACAAAGAACATTCCCATACTGAATGATATCAGCTGTGACCTTTCACCTCCATGGCCATATCTGCCCCACTTTCACTGTACGCGTAGACGTATATGTTGCAGCTTTTTACACGGACGGGAACGTGGCGGCAGATTGGGAGTGCAGCAGGATTAGGATGCTCGATGCCATGTGATCCCCATCTGGGGAAAAGGGAGTCAGAAACCTTTCTTTCCACGTCACATGTGTCACACTCACGCATTGAGATTCTGGGTTTGATTCCATTCTCGGTCATCCCTGTGAGATTGTCAATAAATGCGTGTTTTGTTTGAGAGGAACATCCCATTATGTTTAAACTTGTGCTATTGAACAGGCCCGAAAAGGAGCAGGAAGAAGCAGAGTTGATCCTATGCTTTATAGAGATGCCAATAAATCATACTTGCCAACCTTGAGACCTCCGATTTCGGGAGGTGGGTGGGCGTGGTCGGGGTGGGACGGGGGCGTGGGTGGGGGCGTGGCTAAAAGGGGAGGAGTATATTTACAGCTAGAATTCACCAAGTCAAGTATTTCATATTTATATATATATATATATATATATATATATATATATATATATATATATATATATATATATTTAAGAAATACTTGACATTCAGTGAATTCTAGCTATATATATATGTATATATATTTATTTTATTATATATATATATATATATTTTATTATTTTTATATATATATATATATATATATATATATATATATATATGTATATATATTTATATATATATATATATATATATATATATATATATATATATATATATATATATATATATATATATATGTATGTGTGGGGAAAAAAAATCACAAGACTATTTCATCTCTTTTTTTTTCTTTCCCCCCACACATACATATATTGCGCTCTACTACGGTATCGAGCACTATTTTTTGGATAACCTTATTAAGACATATATATATATATATATATAAATATATATATATATATATATATATATATATATATATATATATATATATATATATATATATATATATATATATATATATATATATATATATATATATAAAATAAATACTTGAATTTCAGTGTTCATTTATTTACACATATACACACACATAACACTCATCTACTCATTGTTGAGTTAAGGGTTGAATTGTCCATCCTTGTTCTATTCTCTGTCACTATTTTTCGAACCATACTGAACACCCTCTCTGATGATGCATTGCTGTGTGGCGCGCACAAAAGTGCTTTCATCAAATGCACTAGATGGCAGTATTGTCCTGTTTAAGGGTGTCACAACATTGCTGTTTTACGGCAGACGAACTGCTTTACGGTAGACAAAAACGTGACTGCTGTTGTTGTGTGTTGTTGCCACGCTGGGAGGACGTTAATGAAACTGCCTAACAATAAACCCACATAAGAAACCAAGAACTCGCCCTCCGTCATTCTACAGTTATAACGTGATTGGGCAGGCATGCTATTTATATTGTGGAGGACCTGAGTCCGCCTGAATTTCGGGAGATTTTCGGGAGAAAATTTGTCCGGGGAGGTTTTCGGGAGAGGCGCTGAATTTCGGGAGTCTCCCGGAAAATCCGGGAGGGTTGGCAAGTATGCGATAAATGCTTTAAAATGTAATATCGGAAATTATCGGTATCGGTTTCAAAAAGTAAAATGTATGACTTTTTAAAACGCCGCTGTGTACACGGACGTAGGGAGAAGTACAGAGCGCCAATAAACCTTAAAGGCACTGCCTTTGCGTGCCGGCCCAATCACATAATATCTACGGCTTTTCACACACACAAGTAAATGCAAGCATACTTGGTCAACAGCCATACAGGTCACACTGAGGGTGGCCGTATAAACAACTTTAAAGGGGAACATTATCACCAGACCTATGTAAGCGTCAATATATACCTTGATGTTGCAGAAAAAAGACCATATATTTTTTTTAATCGATTTCCGAACTCTAAATGGGTGAATTTTGGCGAATTAAACGCCTTTCTATTATTCGCTCTCGGAGCGATGACGTCACAACGTGACGTCACATCGGGAAGCAGTCCGCCATTTTCTCAAACACCGAGTCAAATCAGCTCTGTTATTTTCCGTTTTTTCGACTGTTTTCCGTACCTTGGAGACATCATGCCTCGTCGGTGTGTTGTCGGAGGGTGTAACAACACGAACAGGGACGGATTCAAGTTGCACCAGTGGCCCAAAGATGCGAAAGTGGCAAGAAATTGGACGTTTATTCCGCACACTTTACCGACGAAAGCTATGCTACGACAGAGATGGCAAGAATGTGTGGATATCCTGCGACACTCAAAGCAGATGCATTTCCAACTGGACTGGACGGATCAGCTTTCAGGAAAAGATAGCGGATGAGGGTATGTCTACAGAATATATTAATTGATGAAAACTGGGCTGTCTGCACTCTCAAAGTGCATGTTGTTGCCAAATGTATTTCATATGCTGTAAACCTAGTTCATAGTTGTTAGTTTCCTTTAATGCCAAACAAACACATACCAATCGTTGGTTAGAAGGCGATCGCCGAATTCGTCCTCGCTTTCTCCCGTGTCGCTGGCTGTCGTGTCGTTTTCGTCGGTCTCGCTTGCATACGGTTCAAACCGATATGGCTCAATAGCTTCAGTTTCTTCTTCAATTTCGTTTTCGCTACCTGCCTCCACACTACAACCATCCGTTTCAATACATGCGCAATCTGTTGAATCGCTTAAGCCGCTGAAATCCGAGTCTGAATCCGAGCTAATGTCGCTATACCTTGCTGTTCTATCCGCCATGTTTGTTTGTATTGGCATCACTATGTGACGTCACAGGAAAATGGACGGGTGTATATAACGATGGTTAAAATCAGGCACTTTGAAGCTTTTTTTTAGGGATATTGCGTGATGGGTAAAATTTTGAAAAAAACTTCGAAAAATAAAATAAGCCACTGGGAACTGATTTTTAATGGTTTTAACCCTTCTGAAATTGTGATAGTGTTCCCCTTTAACTCTGTTACAAATATGCGCCACACTGTGAACCCACACCAAACAAACAAACACATTTCGGGAGAACATCCGCACCGTAACACAACATAAACACAACAGAACAAATACCCAGAAGCCCTTGCAGCACTAACTCTTCCGGGACGCTACAATATACACCCCCCCACACCTCAACCCCGCCCACCTCAACCTCCTCATGCATGTCCCAAATTCCAAGCTGCTGTTTTGAGGCATGTTTAAAAAAATAATGCACTTTGTGACTTCAATAATAAATATGGCAGTGCCATGTTGGCATTTTTTCCATATCTTGAGTTGATTTATTTTGGAAAACCTTGTTACATTGTTTAATGCATCCAGCGGGGTGTCACAACAAAATTAGGCATAATAATGTGTTAATTCCACGACTGTATATATCGGTATCGGTTGATATCAGAATCGGTAATTAAGAGTCGGACAATATCGGAATATCGGATATGGGCAAAAAAGCCATTATCGGACATCTCTACTGCTTTATTTACTTGCTGTGTGTCAGAGGCATCACAGGCGGAAATTAGTCCGAACATATTTGTATATTATACATATGTTCATAAATATCTACCTATTTTAAATAAAGGACGAAAAACTCAATAATGAGGAAAAATAGGGAGTTAGTAGCATTGGCAAAAAAACAAAAACAAAAACACAATACAAATAAAAAAACGTAAATAACAACATTAGCAATATATGCACACCCATCCATTCATTTTCAAAATAATCTTACTCATCAATGAAATATAACTTACTTCACCCAGTATTATTTGTTTATTTATTTATTTATTTTCTATTGTGATTACTTATGGAGTATAATGTGAATAAATTGAGAACAGGAAGTGAACAAAAGTTTTAGCAATTGTTATGTAAAAGAAAAGGGGTAGGATTAAATAAGCTCCGCTTCTTCCTACTCCTTTTCGAACACGTTGAAAAGAGGAACTGGAAATTGTGATGTTTCATGTTGTATGCATGCATGTCCCAAATAAACTCAAACTCAAATATATGAATATTAATTATATGGATTTTATATCCATCCATCCATCCATCCGTCTTCTTCCGCTTATCCGAGGTCGGGTCGTGGGGGCAGCAGCCTAAGCAGGGAAACCCAGACTTTCCTCTCCCCAGCCACTTGGATTTTATAATGGCCACATTTTTTGGTTGGGGGCGGGGCTAAGAGGGGAGGAGTATATTTACAGCTAGAATTCACCAAGTCAAGTATTTCATACATACATACATATATATATATATATATATATATATATATATATATATATATATATATATATATATATATATATATATATAAGAAATACTTGACTTTCAGTGAATTCTAGCTGTATATATATTTATTTTATTATATATATATATATATATATAAATACTTGACTTTCTGTGAATTGTAGCTATATATATATTTTTTTATTTTATTATATATATATATATATATATATATATATATATATATATATATATATATATATATATATATATATATATATATATATATATATATATATATATATATATATATATATATATATATATATAAAATAAATACTTGAATTTCAATGTTCATTTATTTACACATATACACACACATAACACTCATCTACTCATTGTTGAGTTAAGGGTTGAATTGTCCATCCTTGTTCTATTCTCTGTCACTATTTTTCTAACCATGCTGAACACCCTTTCGCGGGTACCCAGAAAGGTTTCGAGTACCACCAAAAAAACTGAATCTCTGAAGACAGTATAAAAATCTGTGTTAAAGGTGTACAAATACTGTTTGTATAATAAGCATGTTATTTTTTTTTTTTTACAAATGAGGGTTAAGAGTTCAGTACTAAAAAAAAAAAAAAGAATGTGGCTTAAGTACAGTTCTTTAATCGAGCTGCTGCATTTTTTGGTTGGGTTGTTTATCTATTTTGAGTAACTTCTATACATTTCTAAAAGGGGAATAATGTAATAGAGTGATCTATGTTTGTCTGTTGCCATCTCCTGGTGAATGTTGGCTATAGCGTACTGGGGTTACTTTTTGGTTGGCCAACGATTTACGTGGTGTTGCGCACCTGACGTCACTCAGGTCCGCATGGAGCTGGAGGGGGCGTGGCTTCCAGCTCCGCCTGAATTTCGGGAGATTTTCGGGAGAAAATTTGTCCCGGGAGGTTTTCGGGAGAGGCGCTGAATTTCGGGAGTCTCCCGGAAAATCCGGGAGGGTTGGCAAGTATGCCATCATGTCATATTTCATTTCAACTTTTTTTTAAATGGTCCTCAGTAGTCACGTACAAATTTGTGTGATTTATGCAAAATTATTTAAATTTGGTCCCCCATGAACCATATTAACTCTTTTTTCCCAGGGTCCCCAGTAAGAATGATCAGCACATTACTTCATCAATCCAGAGATTTAAAGACGTGTATGAGCTAACTGGGCAGTGGACATTTTACACCATTTTTTGTTATGCCTCCACAACCTGTAGAAAGGGTGGTCCCCACAAGTCATGATCAAAAACTTGGTCCCCATTCCAAATGATAACCAGTTTGTGTGTGTGTGTGTGTGTGTGTGTGTGCGTGTGTGTGTGTGTTCTTCCTTGCCATCTTCCTGCTTTTGTTCTCCAGACCTTGAACTTGTTTTTTTCAACGTTACGCCTCCTCCACAAAAAAAAAAAGAAAAAAAAAGCAGCAGATAAAATCCATACTTCCTGCTTTGACCAGCTATTTAGAGAAAAGCTCTTTTTTTTTTTGCAGAAAGTCAAGTAAAATATCTTAAAAAAAAAAAAAGAAAATCAAATTTTGCTGACTCTGCACCAAAATGTACAGGAAAGTATTCACAGCCCTTCACTTTCCCCACATTTTGTTGTGTTACAGCTTCATACCAAAATGGAAAAAAATCATTTTTGTCCTGAAAATTCTGCACACAATACCCTATAATGCGAATCTGAAACATTTTTTTTTAGAACTCCGTGCAAATTCAATAAAAATAAAAAGTAAGAAATGACATAAGTATTCAAATCCTTTGCTCAATACTTTTTTGATGCACAGTCAGCAATTACACCCTCAAATCTTTTTGAATGCTAAGCAGCTTGGACAATTCCTCTTTGCAGCACCTCTCAAGCTCCATCAGGTTAGGTGGGAAGCGTTGGTTTTCCTCCAGGATGTCTCTGCACATTGCTGCATTTATCTTTCCCTCTAACCATTATCGTATACATTTTTATGTTGTCCTGCAACATAATCAAACAAATGTCACTTTTTATTATTGTGCGTATTTTTGTCTGCACGCCTTCCAAAACAAACTTTACTAATCTTAAGTGGACAGTACAAATATGTGTGTGTGTGTGTGTGTGTGTGTGTGTGTGTGTGTGTGCGTGTGTGTGTGTTCTTGTATTTCTACCCTTCTTGAGACATCAACAAGGAAAAGTACCTTCCATATTAGGACCGGTGAACAAGTTAGGACCGAAATCATGGTTCCAATACAGAAAACCATTGTATCTAATAGAGAGCCAAATACTAGAGTTCGTGAACATTGCTCCAAAGTCAGGATTTTTTTTTTTTGATTTAATGCACATCCAAAAGTGAACATTGACAGGTGGCCATCTGTGGTCCGTGACTCATTTGTCATCAACCTTAAGCACATTACAAAAAAAACAAAAAATAGAGATCTCATTTGCACCCCTGGTGGTGAAATCTTTCAAATTGACTGTGTGTCAGTTTTAAAAGCGCTCCCCCCCGGTCAACATATGAAATAACAAGTGTTTGTAAACATTTGAAGTACTCTCCCTCTGGTCAACATATGCAATAACAAGTGTGTGTAAGAAATAGAAATGCGCCCCCTTTGGCCAAAATTAATACAAATAAAAAAAAAAAATATGTGTATGGAGACAAACTGTAATAACTTGAAGTAAATAATGAAGATTAAAAACCAATTACAAACAAAACAACAACAAAAAAGAAATAACTAAAAGCAGTCTTTTTTTCACAATGTGTCGACGCTTTTCTTATAAAATTGCGAACAATTTCTCATATTATTTCTGTTTCTGTAATATTGCAATATTTTCTCGTAAAATGATTACTTTATGTAAAATTATTACTTTTTAATGCAAAATGGTGACATTTGTCATATAAAATTCCGACTTTTATCACAATATTGCCAAAATTTTTTGTTGTTCTTGTAAAATAAAATAAAATAAAAAATAACATACATTGTTTTTGAGTAAAATGATGACTTTTGTCATAATTTTGCCAAGTGAAACTTTGATTATTATTATAATATTGCCAACATTTTAAAGTTTTCTTATAAAATTGTGACTTTTGTCGAGTAAAATGACGACTCTTTTCACAAAATTGTTAAATTTTTACGCTTTTATTGTAAAATGGCGACTGTTATAGAGTAACATTCCAACTTTTATCATAATATTGCACAAATGTTCAGTTCTTCTTGTAAAATTTTGACTCGCGTTGAGTAAAATGACGACTTTTACTATATGACTGCCAAAATTCTACGTTTTTCTTGTGAAATTGTGACCTTTTTCTTGTGAAATTTCAACTCATTTTTCACAACAAGCTTGCTTATATTTGCATAGTATGTATATATTATTAATGTTGTAAATACAAATCTTTATATATCTAGAAAGGGTGGTCCTAAAGAGGTTGGAATTTTTCTCAGGTTTCAGGAAGGTAACAAATACAATAATGTGTGTGTGAGTGTGTGTGTGTGTGTGTGACAGCGACATAGTGGTGATGTCATTAACAGTATTTCAACAACTTGCAGCTTGACTGAACTGTCTGCTGTGCCACTGACCCACTGCAGGGATGAGGACTGCGTGAGCAGCTTACTACTGTGTGTGTGTGTGTGTGTGTGTGTGTGTGTGTGTGTGTGTGTGTGTGTGATTTAATACAGCTCTGGCCAGGGCTCTTTCATTAGGTGGAGGGCTTGTCTTGTGGGGTAATGAACTGTCCCGCCCTCGCGGCGCGGTCCAGATGGTCCTCGGACCAACGGAGTCCATCAGGAGACGAGCACATTTGTAATCCGGTTCTGAAGAAATCAGTGCTACCAGTTCTCACACGGCTGTTACATGATCCAATTATCTGACAGTAGAACGCAATCTGCAAGACACACATGCCTTTATTGGGCTCGGTCAGTTTTTCTCTCTAAAAAGGAAAGCAAATATTGTTTTGATAGCGTTTTTAAACAAAAGGAAGCTGGTGTAAAAGATGTCAAATAATAATTATGAAAGAAATGATTAAAAATAAATAAAAGGAAAACATGTAGATGATGTACTGTATAGAAAATAAATGAAAATAACATAAAATGAACAAAACAAGGCTAAAAAATATATAAAAATAATACATTTTAATAATAAAAAGATAAATATAATAATAAAAAAAAATAAAAAAATATAATATAATAATATACAAATAAAATAAAATGGGGTAAATAAAAAAGGTGCAGTGGAGTGTAGGAAATAACAGCACATTGTTTTAAATGTATTCAAATAAATAAATTATAAAATATAGATTAAATTAAATATTATTCTAAATAAAAATCTAATGAGATTCATAACATAAAATAAAGTTATATCTCACAAAATAAAATGGGATAAAATGATCTAGTTGCCAGTGGACCACTTTGATACATTTATATATGAGTAGTCTATTGAATGTGTTTTATTTTTATAATACTATAATAATTTTAGGGCATATAATAATTAAAAAAAAAAAATTAAAGTGTTATTATATATTTTTTAATATTATAAAAAATAATAATTTAAAATATTTGTTCTTTTAAATTTTTTTTTTTTTTTTAAACATCTAGTGTCTATCTGTGTTGGCCCTGTGACGAGGTGGCGACTTGTCCAGGATGTAACCCGCCTTCCGCCCGAATGCAGCTGAGATAGGCTCCAGCGCCCCCCGCAACCCCAAAGGGAATAAGCGGTAGAAAATGGATGGATGGATGGGTTAAAAATAAATAAAAGGAAAACATGTAGATGAAGTACTGTATAGAAAATAAATGAAAATAACATAAAATGAACAAAACAAGGTTAAAAAATATTTTAAAATAATACATTTTAATAATAAAAAAAGATAAATATAACAATTAAAAAAAAAAATATATATATAATATAATAATATACAAATATAATAAAATGGGGTAAATAAAAAAGGTGCAGTGGAGTGTAGGAAATAACAGCACATTGTTTTAAATGTATTCAAATAAATAAATTATAAAATATAGATTAAATTAAATATTATTCTAATTATTAATATAATGAGATTCATAACATAAAATAAAGTTATATCTCACAAAATAAAATGGGATAAAATGATCTAGTTGCCAGTGGACCACTTTGATACATTTATATATGAGTAGTCTATTGAATGTGTTTTATTTTTATAATACTATAATAATTTTAGGGCATATAATAATTAAAAAAAAAAAAACAATTAAAGTGTTATTATATATTTTTTAATATTATAAAAAATAATAATTTAAAATATTTGTTCTTTTAATTTTTTTATTTTTTTTAAACATTTAGTGTCTATCTGTGTTGGCCCTGTGACGAGGTGGCGACTTGTCCAGGGTGTACCCCGCCTTCCGCCCGAATGCAGCTGAGATAGGCTCCAGCACCCCCCGCGACCCCAAAAGGGACAAGCGGTAGAAAATGGATGGATGGATAGTTAGAGACCAAGATAGTATAACCTACCATGAGTGTATCGTTGATATTTACATTATATCCTATATGTATCCTTTATATGATGTGTTGTATGATACATATAAGGCGCTGTGCGTGTGTGTGTGTGTGTGTGTGTGTGTGTGGGGGGGGTGGGGTGGGTTGTGGAGGGGGGGGGGGGGGGACTATCCACTGTGAGGATTCCACAATGGACTGGCAGAGAGGGCCTGTAATCCAGAGTTGATAATCCGTGGAGGGGAGATTAGTGGGTTTGCATCTGGCATGGCATCAGTAGGCGCGCCGCTCAGTGGGGACCCCTCCCCCATGGCCTTAGCCCACCCATCTAGTCTTCCAACCAGCCAGCCATTAGGGGGGTTTGGGGATTGGACCTGATTTAAAACACATTTTTTTAGTGTGTTTTTTTTGTTTTTTTTTTACTTTCCAATGAGTCCCATACAGAACTGCATTAGAAATATGGCCTTTTTAAGGGTAGCAGTAATGAATGCTGACAATACAATTACGGGTCTTCAATAAATCGCACTTTGTGATGCTTCTATTCATTTAGCCACAATTACGTCCATCAATGTACTCCAGCCCCTCCTTCTAATCTCGCATAGTGACGCCATCAAACCAGAATATATGCAAACAAGGGCTGTGGACTCATGTGATTAATCACAGAAAATGATGACATTAATCATGAAATTATATACACTGGCAAGTTTTACTTACATTGTTGGGCTGTGAACGCCCACTAGAGGGCCGCAAAAAAAACATCTGTTTCTCAGCTGTGGTCAGTATGGACCGCAGCGGTACTTAGTAGTAATACACTTTTCCACCACAAGGGGCGGTAATGACAATATATAACAAACAAGTCAAGTTTCTTAAGTGCAAAATGATGACTAAAGTGGTAAAGCCTTTTTTTTTGTCATTTGCACTTTAATTTTAATGACAGTTTATTGAAGAACATCAATATTCTTTATTATTAATTTAGTCGGAATTTATTTATTTTAGCACTGCATAATTGTGTTTTGCAGTATCTTTGATTAGTTTTTTTTTTTTTTTACAAAACCCAAAACCAGTGAAGTTGGCACATTGTGTAAATCGGGGTGCTCACACTTTTTCTGCAGGCGAGCTACTTTTCAATTGATCAAGTCGTGGGGATCTACCTCATTCATATATATAATTTATATTTACTTATTTATGAAATATATGTTTTTGTTAACAAGTTAAAGGTGTTTAATGATAATGCAAGTATGTTTAACACATATAGTTAATATTGTTAATACATTAAAGGTGTTTAATGATAATACAAGTATGTTTAATACATATAGTTAATATTGTTAACAAGTTAAAGGTGTTTAAAGATAATGCAAGCATGTTTAAAACATATAGTTAATATTGTTAACAAGTTAAAGGTGGTTAAAAATAATACAAGCATGTTTAACACAAATAGTTAATATTGTTAACAACTTAAAGGTGGTTAAAGATAATACAAGCATGTTTAACACATATAGTTAATATTGTTAACAAGTTAAAGGTGGTTAAAGATAATACATGCATGTTTAACACATATAGATTCCTTTCTTTCATGAAGACAAGAATATAAGTTGGTGTATTACCTGATTGTGATGACTTGCATTGATAGGAATCAGACAGTAGTGATGATAACGTCCGCATTTTCGAATGGAGGAGAAAAAAAGTCCTCCTTTCTGTCCAATACCACATGAAAGTGGTTGGTTTTTGGCATCTTATTTGTCCAGCTTCCGTACTCCTTTGTATACACTTTACAAGAAATACATTGTCGGCAAACTCCGTAGCTTGCTAGCTTGTGCACGCCAGCTTTCTGAGACTCGTATTTTGGTAGCGCAGGCAGGATGAAGAAGCGCTTTTATTGTGCAACTGTGCAGTCGGTTTTTGGAGTTTTGACGACAGGTACGGCGCCAGAGTCTGTTGAAATAAAGTGTTTCTCGCCTTCCAGTCGGTAATTTTAATGAGCTGGCAGCAGCCAGCGTCATCTCAGAAGACCCTCGGGTGCCGTGAATGTCAATCAAGTGACGAAAGTGACGTCATAGTGAAGATTTATGATCGCTCATTTTTAGGACTATTTTTTTAATGCCTGGCTGGTGATCGACTGACACACCCTCCGAGATCGACCGGTAGATCGCGATCGACGTAATGAGCACCCCTGGTGTAAATGGTACATAAAAACAGAATGCAACCTATATTCAATTGAATGTACTGCAAAGACAAGATATTTAACGTTCAAATTTGTTATCATTTATTATTTTTGTCAAATATTAGCTCATTTAGAAATTGATGCCTGCAACATGCTTCAAAAAAGCTGGCACAAGTGGCAAAAAAGACTGAGAATATTGAGGAATGCTCATCAAACACTTCTTCGGACCATCCCACAGGTGAACAGGCTAATTGGGAACAGGTGGGTGCCATGATTGGGTATAAAAGCAGCTTCCATGAAATGCTCAGTCATTCACAAACAAGGATGGGGCGAGGGTCACCACTTTGTGAACAGATGCGTGAGCAAATTGTCGAACAGTTTAAGAACAAACATTTCTCAACGAGCTATTGCAAGGAATTTAGGGATTTAACCATCTACGGTCCGTAATATCATCAAAAGGTTTAGAGAATCTGGAGAAATCACTGTGAACTTCGATCCCTCTGGCGGTACTACATAAAAAAAGCGACATCAGTGTGTAAAGGATATCACCACATGGGCTCAGGAACACTTCAGAAAACCACTGTCGGTAACTACAGTTGGTCGCTACATCTGTAAGTGCAAGTTAAAACTCTCCTATGCAAGGCGAAAACCGTTTATCAACAACACCCAGAAACGCCGTCGGCTTTGCTGGGCCTGAGCTCATCTAAAATGGACTGATACAAAGTGGAAAAGTGTTCTGTGGTCTGACGAGTCCACATTTCAAATTGTTTTTGGAAACTGTGGACGTCGTGTCCTCCGGACCAAAGAGGAAAAGAATCATCCGGACAGTTTTAGGCGCAAAGTTCAAAAGCCAGCATGTGTGATGGTATGGGGGTGCATTAGTGCCCAAGACATGGGTAACTTACACATCTGTGAAGGCACCATTAATGCTGAAAGGTACATACAGGTTTTGGAGCAACATATGTTGCTATCCAAGCAACGTTACCATGGACGCCCCTGCTTATTTCAACAAGACAATGCCAAGCCACGTGTTACGTCAACGTGGCTTCATAGTAAAAGAGTGCGGGTACTAGACTAACCTGCCTGTAGTCCAGACCTGTCTCCCGTTGAAAATGTGTGGCGCATTATGAAGCCTAAAATACCACAACGGAGACCCCCGGACTGTTGAACAACTTAAGCTGTACATCAAGCAAGAATGGGAAAGAATTCCACCTGAGTAGCTTAAAAAATGTGTCTCCTCAGTTCCCAAACGTTTACTGAGTGTTGTTAAAAGGAAAGGCCATGTAACACAGTGGTGAACATGCCCTTTCCCAACTACTTTGGCACGTGTTGCAGCCATGAAATTCGAAGTTAATTATTATTTGCAAAAAAAATATAAAGTTTATGAGTTTGAACATCAAATATCTTGTCTTTGTAGTGCATTCCATTGAATATGGGTTGAAAAGGATTTGCAAATCATTGTATTCCGTTTATATTTACATCTAACACAATTTCCCAACTCATATGGAAACGGGGTTTGTATGTATATACAGTACAGTCCAAAAGTGTGGACACAGCTTCTCATTCAATACGTTTTCTTTATTTTCATGACTATTTAGATTGTCACTGAAGGCATCAAAACTATGAAAACCATTTCTTGAAGCTCATCGAGAGAATGCAGAGAGTGTGCAAAGCAGTAATCAGAGCAAAGGGTGGCTATTTTGAAGAAACTAGAATATAAAACATGTTTTCAGTTATTTCACCTTTTTTTTTGTTAAGTACATAACTTAACGCTTGTGTTCATTCATAGTTTTGATGCCTTCAGTGACAATCTACAATGGAAATAGTCATGAAAATAAAGAAAGCGCATTGAATGAGAAGGTGTGTCCTAACTTTTGGCCTGTACTGTATATACAACATAATCATACACATTTGTCTTTGCTGGTTGTTGCTGTTTGCCTTTGCGCAACATGACCACTTCATCTCCAGCAATATTATTTATTGCAATTTCTAATCCCTGTTTTTTTTGTACGTTATTAATGTTAGAGTAAGCAATTAGCATATAATCAAAAGATTAATCCGGTGTATTTTTGTCAGGCCGGATCCACCTGCTGCAGTGTCTTCCTTGCCGCAGCCCGCAGGGACCCTGCCCTGTGTGTGGTTTTTTGTAATCCCCCCCCCGATGAACACGCACTAATACTCGCTTATCTTTCACTGTAAACAATTACTTTTTGGGATCCCGGCGGAATAAACAGCATGAAGATTATCTCCCTAAAGTCTTTGTTGTGGCCCTGATTTGTGTTAACCTCAGCCTGGGTGGGATGGATACTTGCAAGACACATTCTGCTTTCATTTTTTTTTTTTGCTGATTTAATGCGCATACAAAAGTAAACATTGACAGGTGCAAAGGCAGCAATATGTGATAAAACAAGACGGCAGCTAAAGAAGGACTTCCCTATTCATCCATCCATCCATTTTCTACCGCTTATTCCCTATTCGTCCCTGAAAAAAACCCTTAAAAGTGCTCCCCCTCTGGTCAACATATGAAATAACAAGTGTGTGTAAACATTTGAAGTGCTCCCCCTCTGGCCAACATATGCAATAACGAGTGTGTGTAAGAAATAGAAATGCGCCCCCTTTGGCCCAAATGAATTAAAAATAAATAAATAAATAAATATGTGTATAGAGACATACTGTAATAACTTGAAGTAAATAATGAAGATTAAAACCCAATTACAAAAAAAAAGATTTCTTATATTATTTTTGTTTCTGTAATATTGCAATATTTTCTTGTAAAATTATTACTTTATGTAAAATTATTACTTTTTAATGCAAAATGGTGACATTTGTCATAAAAAATTCCGACTTTTATCACAATATTGCCAATTTTTTTGTTGTTCTTGTAAAATAAAATAAAATAAA
Source organism: Nerophis lumbriciformis (assembly GCF_033978685.3). Lineage (NCBI taxonomy): Eukaryota > Metazoa > Chordata > Actinopteri > Syngnathiformes > Syngnathidae > Nerophis > Nerophis lumbriciformis. The sequence continues at coordinate 11,379,281 of NC_084579.2, read as the reverse complement.
AAATAAAATACATTTTTTTTGAGTGAAATGATGACTTTTGTCATAATTTTGCCAAGTAAAACTCCGATAATAAAATGAGAAAACTTAAAAATGTTGGTAATATTATAATAACTATCAGAGTTTTACTTGGCAGAATTATGACAAAAGTCATCATTTCACTCCAAAAAAAATTATTGTATTTTTTAAATTTTATTTTATTTGACAAGAACAACAAAAAAATTGGCAATATTGTGATAAAAGTCGGAATTTTATATGACAAATGTCACCATTTTGCATTAAAAAGTAATAATTTTACATAAAGTAATAATTTTACAAGAAAATATTGTAATATTACAGAAACATAAATAATATGAGAAATTGATCTCAATTTTATACATTGTGAGAAAAAGACTGCTTTTAGTTCTTTTTTTTGTAATTGGTTTTTAATCTTCATTATTTACTTCAAGTTATTACAGTATGTCTCTATACACATATTTCTTTTTTTTAAATTTTTTATTCATTTTGGCCAAATGGGGCGCATTTCTATTTATATAATATTACCAACATTTTTAAGTTTTCTTAAAAAATTGTGACTTTTGTCGAGTAAAATGACGACTCTTTTCATAAAATTGTCAAAATGTCGAGCTTTTCTTGTAAAATAAAATAAAATAAAAAATAAAATACTTTTTTTTTTGAGGGAAATGGTGACTTTTGTCATAATTTTGCCAAGTAAAACTCGGATAATAAAATGAGAAAACTTAAAAATGTTGGTAATATTATAATAACTATCAGAGTTTTACTTGGCAAAATTTTGACAAAAGTAATCATTTCACTCCAAAAAAAAATTATTTTATTTTTTTATTTTATTTTATTTGACAAGAACAACAAAAAAATGGCAATATTGTGATAAAAGTCGAAATTTTATATGACAAATGTCACCATTTTGCATTAAAAAGTAATAATTTTACATAAAGTAATAATTTTACAAGAAAATATTGTAATATTACAGAAACATAAATAATATGAGAAATTGTTCTCAATTTTATACATTGTGAGAAAAAGACTGCTTTTAGTTCTTTTTTTTTGTAATTGGTTTTTAATCTTCATTATTTACTTCAAGTTATTACACCTGGGGATAAGTTGATTGGCAACACTAAATTGGCCCTAGTGTGTGGATGTGAGTGTGAATGTTGTCTGTCTATCTGTGTTGGCCCTGCGATGAGGTGGCGACTTGTCCAGGGTGTACCCCGCCTTCCGCCCGATTGTAGCTGAGATAGGCTCCAGCGCCCCCCGCGACCCCAAAGGGAATAAGCGGTAGAAAATGGATGGATGGATGGATATTACAGTATGTCTCTATACCAGGGGCGTCACTAGCTTTTAAGGACAGGGGGGGCTTGGCCCCCAGGAGATGCACAGGACGCGAGCGAACGTAGCGCACGAGCACAAAACTTCACAAACGGCTAACAAAGACTTAGAAATGATTCATTGTTATTAGTATTATTTAAAAAAATGCACGGGACGAAATGAAATGCTCCCCGGGACGATGTCTTTTAACCATTTTTTTTCTTTTTCTTTTAATGTATTTATTAATTTGACATTTTATATTAAATGTCTTGGTTTTTCCTCCCTCTGAAAATCCTATGAAATGTTTAACAAGCCATTCTATAACAATACAACAGCTATTAATGTAACAATACAATAAAACAAATATATTTAATGTTTTTTTTCATTGTTTTAACATCAGACTAATGTATATTACTTTATATAGATTCTACAAGAGTGATGTGGGCATTTTCTATATGAACAAGTCCAAGGACCGCAGGCAAGGTCGCAGAGAAAATGCGGACTGGATTTTGAGGGATGTGGGCATTTTCTATATGAACAAGTGGAATGGATTGGATACCGACACACTAAAGGGGCTCTCTCCCTTAAAGTACCAATGATTGTCACACACACACACACACTAGGTGTGGTGAAATGTGTCCTCTGCATTTGACCCATCCCCTTGTTCACCCCCTGGGAGGTGAGGGGAGCAGTGGGCAGCAGCGGTGCCGCGCCCAGGAATAATTTTTGGTGATTTACGCTATGAAGTGAGGGGAAACTGAGTGAATAATGACAGGTTATATGATTCATTTATTTAAACTCATATTCGGGCCACTTTATAATGAATATGTTGGCATGTATTTGTTAAAAAAAAAAAAAAAAAAAAAAAAAAAAAAATGTATATATATATATATATATATATATATATATGTATGTGTGGGAAAAAAATCACAAGACTACTTCATCTCTACAGGCCTGTTTCATGAGGGGTTCCCTCAATCATCAGGAGATTTTAATAGAAGCATTCACATACCATGGTTTGTATAGGGCACAGAGTGGGTAGGTACAGGCTGGCGTAGGGGCGTGGTGATTGGCTCATGTGTTACCTAGGAGGTGTTTCCGTCTGTGACGGCATGCTGATACAATTTCGCTGCGCTTGTTGAGGGATGACAGGTCTGGACGGTATATAATAAACAGTTTCATAGGTTGCACCTTTTATTGCTTGAAAGATGCAACCTATGCTTGAAAGAGAAACTGTTTAATATGAATAAACAGTTTCTCTTTCAAGCATAAGTTGCATCTTTTATTGCTTGAAAGATGCAACCTATGCTTGAAAGAGAAACTGTTTATTATATACCGTCCAGACCTGTCATCCCTCAACAAGCGCAGTGAAATTGTATCAGCATGCCGTCACAGACGGAAACACCTCCTAGGTAACACATGAGCCAATCACCACGCCCCTACGCCAGCCTGTACCCACCCACTCTGTGCCCTATATAAACCATGGTATGTGAATGCTTCTATTAAAATCTCCTGATGATTGAGGGAACCCCTCATGAAACAGGCCTGTAGAGATGAAGTAGTCTTGTGATTTTTTTCCCACACATACATATATTGCGCTCTACTACGGTATCGAGCACTATTTTTTGGATAACCTTATTAAGACATATATATATATATATATATATATATAGATATATATGTATATATATATATATATATAACACCAAATTATTTAGGGGGGCTTAAGAACATTTTAGGGGGGCTCGAGCCCCCCTAAAATAGGCCTAACAACGCCAATGCTCTATACACATATTTCTTTTTTGTAATTTTTATTCATTTTGGCCAAAGGGGGCGCATTTCTATTTATATAATATTACCAACATTTTTAAGTTTTCTTAAAAAATTGTGACTTTTGTCGAGTAAAATGACGACTCTTTTCATAAAATTGTCAAAATGTCAAGCTTTTCTTGTAAAATTGCGACTATTATTGAGTAATATTCCAACTTTTATCATAATATTGCACAAATGTTCAGTTGTTTCTGTAAAATTGTGACTGGCGTTGAGTAAAACTATGACTTTTATTATAATACTGCCAAAATTCAATGTTTTTCTTGTGAAATTGTGACCTTTTTTTTTTTTTTTCACCCCCCGTGTTCTGTAGATGTCCCTGGCTGGCCGTGACCATCTGTCCCGCTGTGCCGCCATGCTGCGCCGTCCTCTTCCTTTTCGTGCTGGCCAACTTCACCATGGCAACCTTCATGGACGCCGGCGTTCTCCCCACAGGTTGGTGATGTTAACCCTAGCCGCGAGACTGTCTTCATGGGGCGTCTTCCTTCTCTCAGCGGACGAGGACGAGGACAAGGACGACGAATTCCGGGCCCCGCTGTACAAGAACGTGGACGTGAGGGGCATCCAAGTGCGCATGAAGTGGTGCGCTTCCTGTCACTTCTACAGACCGCCGCGCTGCTCGCACTGCAGCGTGTGCGATCGCTGCGTGGAGGTCAGTGTTAAGAACACACGCGCACACTTCCAAGACCATATATGGAAGAAAGGATAAATAAATAATATACATGGGCCAAGATGTTAAAGTTAAAGTACCTGTGATTGTCACACACACACACACTAGGTGTGGCGAAATTATTCTCTGCATTTGACCCATCACCCTTGATCACCCCCCTGGGAGGTGAGGGGAGCAGTGAGCAGCTCCCCTCACAGGCCCAGAGCATAATACTACCACCACCATGCTTGACTGTAGGGATGGTGTTCCTGGGATTAAAGCATACTTGCCAACCCTCCCGAATTTTCCGGGAGACTCCCGAAATTCAGCGCCTCTCCCAAAAAACTCCCGGGACAAATATTCTCCCGAAAATCTCCCGATTTTCAGCCGGAGCTGGAAGCCACGCCCCCTCCAGCTCCATGCGGACCTGAGTGAGGACAGCCTTTTTTTCATGACGGGAGGACAACAGGGTGACAAGAACTAAATCATCCAGACTAGAGATAAATTGTATTATTATGTTTATTTTACCTAAAAATAAATATATTTATTAATAAAAAAAAAAAAAAAACTAAGTACATTTTTACTATATTTTGCTAAAAACATCAAAACTAATTGTATTTTTATTTGTATTTTTTCGTGACTCCTTATTACATCCAGCCATAGAATTATACATTAAAATAAACATATTTCAAATAATTGATGTTAAATTATCATAATTATTCATTTAAAATGACCATATTTAATTATTAAAATAATTGCTTGTTTATCAACAATTTTAGCATTTTATTCATTACATTTTGAAACTCTCAGAAGCCAAGTTATGTTATATTCCTTAATATTTATTTATGCAAGTTTGAAGTATCAATTATCTAAACACAGTTTTGTTTGCATATTTTCAGGATGTAGATATATATATATATATATATATATGTCTTAATAAGGTTATCCAAAAAATAGTGCTCGATACCGTAGTAGAGCGCAATATATGTATGTGTGGGAAAAAAAATCACAAGACTATTTCATCTCTACAGGCCTGTTTCATGAGGGGGGGTACCCTCAATCATCAGGAGATTTTAATGGGAGCATTCGCATACCATGGTTTATATAGGGCACAGAGTGGGTGGGTACAGGCTGGCGTAGGGGCGTGGTGATTGGCTCATGTGTTACCTAGGAGGTGTTTCCGTCTATGGCGGCATGTTGTTACAATTTCGCTGCGCTTGTTGAGGGATGACAGGTCTGGACGGTAAATAATAAACAGTTTCTCTTTCAAGCATAGGTTGCATCTTTTATTACCACTATTGTAAGGTGTGCTGGATGCAAGAATTTGCCATGTTATTGAATATTCAACATTATTGTCTTTGAGGTCCCAAATGTGTTTGCTGAGTTCTGTGGTATTTCGCAGGTTTTTGTTCCTGAAAGAAGCCTTGTGATTGTTCCATCTGGTTTTGAATTCTCCCTCGGTTAACCCTACATATGTGTCGGATGTGTTAATGTCCTTGCGTATTACCTTAGATTGGTAGACAACTGATGTTTGTAAGCACCCCCCGTTGAGAGGGCAATCAGGTTTCTTTCGACAGTTACATCCTTTGTTGGTTTTGGAGTCGCTCTGTCTGGGGGTCGACGGCTCATTTGCAATTGTTTTGTTGTGGTTTGAGATGATTTGTCGTATATTGTTCATGCAGCTGTAGCTCAATTTAATGTTGTTCTTGTTGAATACTTTTCTTAGGGTGTTGTCTTTGGGAAAGTGTTTGTCAATCAGATTGAGGAATTTGTGTCCAATGTTCGTTGAGACGTTTTTGCTGTATGGGGGGTTGTACCAGATGATGTCGTTTCGTTTTCTGTTCTTTTTTGGCTGGTTTCCTGGCGTGGGTTCATAGGTGAGGGTGAAATTGTATCCGCTTTCATCAAGGGCTTTTTGGTACGGGGGGGTTGCTTGGTCAAATTCAGCTTTGCTAGATGACAGCATCGATAGCCTTTTATTGATTCCGGTAGGTATTCTTTTCGTGGTGGTGGGTGGGTGGTTGCTGTCATGGTGCACGTATTGGAGTGTTGTGTTGGGTTTCGTGAATGGTTGGTAGCTGTTATTTCTCAGGTTGAAAGTGACGTCAAGGAAGTTGACGGTTTGCTTGTTGGCTTCAATCGTGATCCGTAGGCCGTTCTCTTTGAAAATTTGGCATATGCGCATATGCCGTTCTCTTTGAAAATTTGGCATATGCGCATATGCCAAATTTTCAAAGAGAACGGCCTACGGATCACGATTGAAGCCAACAAGCAAACCGTCAACTTCCTTGACGTCACTTTCAACCTGAGAAATAACAGCTACCAACCATTCACGAAACCCAACACAACACTCCAATACGTGCACCATGACAGCAACCACCCACCCACCACCACGAAAAGAATACCTACCGGAATCAATAAAAGGCTATCGATGCTGTCATCTAGCAAAGCTGAATTTGACCAAGCAACCCCCCCGTACCAAAAAGCCCTTGATGAAAGCGGATACAATTTCACCCCCACCTATGAACCCACGCCAGGAAACCAGCCAAAAAAGAACAGAAAACGAAACGACATCATCTGGTACAACCCCCCATACAGCAAAAACGTCTCAACGAACATTGGACACAAATTCCTCAATCTGATTGACAAACACTTTCCCAAAGACAACACCCTAAGAAAAGTATTCAACAAGAACAACATTAAATTGAGCTACAGCTGCATGAACAATATACGACAAATCATCTCAAACCACAACAAAACAATTGCAAATGAGCCGTCGACCCCCAGACAGAGCGACTCCAAAACCAACAAAGGATGTAACTGTCGAAAGAAACCTGATTGCCCTCTCAACGGGGGGTGCTTACAAACATCAGTTGTCTACCAATCTAAGGTAATACGCAAGGACATTAACACATCCGACACATATGTAGGATTAACCGAGGGAGAATTCAAAACCAGATGGAACAATCACAAGGCTTCTTTCAGGAACAAAAACCTGCGAAATACCACAGAACTCAGCAAACACATTTGGGACCTCAAAGACAATAATGTTGAATATTCAATAACATGGCAAATTCTTGCATCCAGCACACCTTACAATAGTGGTAATAAAAGATGCAACCTATGCTTGAAAGAGAAACTGTTTATTATTTACCGTCCAGACCTGTCATCCCTCAACAAGCGCAGCGAAATTGTAACAACATGCCGCCATAGACGGAAACACCTCCTAGGTAACACATGAGCCAATCACCACGCCCCTACGCCAGCCTGTACCCACCCACTCTGTGCCCTATATAAACCATGGTATGCGAATGCTCCCATTAAAATCTCCTGATGATTGAGGGTACCCCCCTCATGAAACAGGCCTGTAGAGATGAAATAGTCTTGTGATTTTTTTTCCCACACATACATATATATATATATATATATATATATATATGAAATACTTGACTTGGTGACTAGCTGTCAATATACTCCTCCCCTCTTAACCACGCCCCCAACCACGCCCCGCCCCACCCCCGACCACGCCCCCAAACCCCACCTCCCGAAATCGGAGGTCTCAAGGTTGGCAAGTATGGATTAAAGGCCTCACCTTTTCTCCTCCAAACATATTGCTGGGTATTGTGGCCAAACAGCTCCATTTTTATTTCATCTGACATCACATGGACAAAGATAAGACCTTCTGGAGGAAAGTTCTGTGGTCAGATGAAGCAAAAATTGAGCTGTTTGGCCACAATACCCAGCAATATGTTTGGAGGAGAAAAGGTGAGGTCTTTAATCCCAGGAACACCATACCTACCGTCAAGCATGGTGGTGATAGAATTATGCTCTGCGCTGTTTTGCTGCCAATGGAACCGGTGCTTTACAGAGAGTAAATGGGACAATGAAAAAGGAGGATTACCTCCAAATTCTTCTGGAAAACCTAAAATCATCAGCCCGGAGGTTGGGTCTTGGGCATAGTTGGGTGTTCCAACAGGACAATGACCCCAAACACACGTCAAAAGTGGTAAAGGAATGGCTAAATCAGGCTAGAATTAAGGTTTTAGAATGGCCTTCCAAAAGTGGACAATGCTGAAGAAACAAGTCCATGTCAGAAAACCAACAAATTTAGCTGAACTGCACCAATTTTGTCAAGAGGAGTGGTCAAAAATTCAAGCAGAAGCTTGTGGATGGCTACCAAAAGCGCCTTATTGCAGTGAAGGGACATGTAAGCAAATATTAACATTGCTGTATGTATACTTTTGACCCAGCACATTTGCTCACATTTTCAGTAGACCCATAATAAATTCATAAAAGAAGCAAACTTCATGAATGTTTTTTTGTGACCAACAAGTATGTGCTCCAATCACTCTATCACAAAAAAAATAAGAGTTGTAAAAATGATTGGAAACTCAAGACAGCCATGACATTATGTTCTTTACAAGTGGATGTCAACTTTTGACCACGACTGTAGCTTAATTGTTTCCAAACGGTGTCTGTCACATGGCAGTAAAACGGCTGATCAAACAAAACAGAAGTCATCGTCATGGACACACTAGCTCCTTAATCAGCTAAACAGACTCAATAAATCCACGGTGACGTTTTGGTGAAGTTACAAAACCAAAACCAGTGAAGTTGGCACGTTGTGTAAATGGTAAATAAAAACAGAATACAATGATTTGCAGATCCTTTTCAACTTATATTCAATTGAATGGACTGCAAAAACAAGATATTTAACATTCCAACTGAGAAACGTAATGTTTTTTTGCAAATAATCATTAACTTAGGATTTAATGGCAGCAACACATTGCAAAAAAGTTGTCACAGTGGCATTTTTACCACTGTGTTACATGGCCTTTCCTTTTAACAACACTCAGTAAACGTTTGGGAACTGAGGAGACACATTTTTTAAAGCTTTTCAGGTGGAATTCTTTCCCATTCTTGCTTGATGTACAGCTTAAGTTGTTCAACAGTCTGTTGTGGTATTTTAGGCTTCATAATGCGCCACACATTTTCAATGGGAGACAGTTCTAGACTACAGGCAGGCCAGTCTAGTACCCGCACTCTTTTACTATGAAGCCACGTTGATGTAACACGTGGCTTGGCATTGTCTTGCTGAAATAAGCAGGGGCGTCCATGATAACCTTGCTTGGATGGCAACTGTGACAGTCGCTCGCTGTTGTGCGGGCTCCAAGGACCATCAAAGAACGGCATTCTGCGAGCAGGTGTAGACTTCTTTATTTTGCAATTATAAAATCTCTTACGGGTTGCTTACAGCCTTTCCGTTCTTCTCCTGCTCGCTTCACCGCTCCCGCTTCTCAGCTGCGTGCGTCGTCGCCTTCCTTGCGCTCTCTTTCGCTCTCGCTCTGCATCCGCCTCTCTCTGGCTCCTCCTCTCATCCCCGCCTCTCTTCCTCACGTCCGCGGCTGCCGCCCTCTTATACAGTTTTGTGCCCAGCTGAGCGCTCCACGCACCTGGTGATAATTGCGGCATCGATCTCGGCTCGCTCGCCGTCCACGCCTCCTCGCCGCCATCTTGGAGCGGGCTCCGGTGTGCTCTGCCTCTCTGTCGGACTGCAGGCCCTGCCTCTCCACAGCAACATATGTTGCTCCAAAACCTGTATGTACCTTTCAGCATTAATGGTGCCTTCACAGATGTGTAAGTTACCCATGACTTGGGCACTAATACACCCCCATACCATCACAGATGCTGGCTTTTCAACTTTGCGCCTATAACAATCCGGATGGTTCTTTTCCTCTTTGTTCCGGAGGACACGACGTCCACAGTTTCCAAAAACAATTTGAAATGTGGATTCTTCAGACCACAGAACACTTTTCCACTTTGCATCAGTCCATCTTAGATGAGCTCGGGCCCAGCGAAGCCGGCGGCATTTCTGGGTGTTGTTGATAAATGGCTTTCGCTTTGCATAGTAGAGTTTTAACTTGCACTTACAGTTGTAGCGACCAACTGTAGTTACTGACAGTGGTTTTCTGAAGTGTTCCTGAGCCCAGGTGGTGATATCCTTTACACACTGATGTCGCTTTTTGATGCAGTACCGCCTGAGGGATCGAAGCTCACAGTGATTTCTCCAGATTCTCTAAACCTTTTGATGATATTACGGACCGTAGATGGTGAAATCCCTAAATTCCTTCCAATAGCTGGGTGAGAAATGTTGTTCTTAAACTGTTCGACACGCAGTTGTTCACAAAGTGGTGACCCTCGCCCCATCCTTGTTTGTGAAGGACTGAGCATTTCATGGAAGCTGCTTTTATACCCAATCATGGCACCCACCTGTTCCCAATTAGCCTGTTCACCTGTGGGATGTTCCAAATAAGTGTTTGATGTGTTAGGAAGTGGTCAAGGGGGTGACCCCGGGATGCAGAGACGAGAGGCAAGTTTGAATAACAAAAAGGGAATACATTTAATGAGTGTAACAAAAAGCGATGGGGCAGAAGTGCACACCGTGAATACTTAAATGAAACAGGTTCTTCAGTGGTCGGCAGGGGGAGAAGCCAGGGCACACTAAACACAAGGGTAAAGTCCTTGTTGCCTCAAGGAGGCTAGGAAACAAACACAACAACGTTAGGAATTACAGGACTAAGGAAAAACAACATACCAGGACTGACGAGGCGAAGCAGGCACGTGCACGTGGAAGGTGCAGGATAAATTAATCGACAAGAGGCGAGCTTAAATAGTCCTCGGTAGAAATAGGTTGCAGGTGTGCCTTAGTGTCCGCCCCTCGCTGGAGACTAATGAGCTGAGGAAACACATCACAACACAAGAGAAGGCAGGGAAAATAAAAACACAACACGATGAGCATTCCTCAACTTTCCTCAGTCTTTTTTGCCACTTGTGCCAGCTTTTTTAAAACATTCCAAATTCCAAATGAGTTGCGTAAAATAACAACGTTTACCAGTTCGAACGTTAAGTATCTTGTCTTTGCAGTCTATTCAGTTAAATATAAGTTGAAAAGGATTTGCAAATCATTGTATTCTGTTTTTATTTATCATTTACAGAACGTGCCAATTTCACTGGTTTGGGGTTTTGTAGGAAAATGCTCATGAAGAAAGGTAATTCGCCCTTATAATCGTCCAGGGTCGGAATTTGAAAGTGTTTTTTAACGAGTGGCCTGGAGCAGCAACGTTATGGTTGAGTGTAAAAATGGCGACAGATGTAGTGGACAATGAATACAAATGAAATTAAAGCTGCAAGCAGCGTTGGTCGGGCCCGCGTATTTGGCAGGTGCTAGTCCTAACTGTCCCAATACTTTTGTCCAGTGATAGTCATAAGTGTCCCAATACTTTTGTCTACTTTTAGTCTGAAGTGTCCCAAGACTTTTGTCTAGTGTACCTACCTTGTCTGCATTGTGTGGGCACGTTGGTGCTTCCTGCTTTTAAGCAGCCATCTTAAAAAAACAGCAGCGCAGCAGCATCAGCGCAGCGGGTCTTTGAAGGGTCATAAAATCAAAACCGGAGCAGTTAGAAAAAAAGCGCTTCTGTCATTGTAATCAGGGCCGGCCCGTGGCATAGGCCGTATAGGCAAATGCTAAGGGCGCCGTCCATCAGGGGGCGCCACGCAAGTGCCACAAATGTTGGAGAGAAAAAAAAAAAAAAAAAGAGAAAAAAAGTTGGTACTATTATTTCTAAATACAAAAAATAATCCCACGTTAATTAAAATGCAAAGTAAAGCCTATTTAATAGAAATATTATTTGTTACAACACCCCCCCCCCCCAGCACGGTGCGCCCCCTCCCTTCCCGTATCATGACTCTTTTTGGACGTCACCACATCAAAAAATCAACACAAGATGTCAAAACGGCCAAAACTGTCAGGTGCCCAGGGAAAAAAAAAGAGAAAAGAAGAGGAGGAGAAACGAGAAAAGACAGAGGTAGCAAGTAAGTAACGTTAGCCTACATGAAATGATTTGTCTGTTACAGAATGTGATAGTAACCTGGCTTTTTAGCATTAAGCTAATGTTACATGAGTCGGCAATTGCTAATCAATAAATAGCTAGTTCTGTTTTAACGTCGGGTTAATATTGTGGAGGGGCCTAAATTGTTATGGAAAATAATAATGTAACGTTAGGTAATTACAGTACTCCCACCTACATTCCTCTGGGACATTTGTATTAGATCTTTTAAGCAGGTGTTTTTTGTTTACATTGTTATTGCCTTCTGGTTAGCTAATGTTTGCCCTGCAGGTAATAGTCACTTTTCCACCCCTTTATATATTAGGTATAGTTGTAAGTAAAAAAAAAAAGGTCAAAGACAAAGCTATTCGGTTTCTTGTGAGTATATACACTTCACTGCCGATGTGGGGGGCGCCACCTAAAATCTTGCCTAGGGCGCCAGATTGGTTAGGGCCGGGCCTGATTGTAAACACAAGGGTTCAATCTCTCTCCTGTGTTAGTTTGAAGGCGAAACGACAAACGCGCTCAGAGGAGTTCGTTTTTGAAGGAAGGTGACGGGTTTTTACAAAAAATTTGATTTGAAGGGGGAATAGCAAACTTCCTGTTGATTTTTGCTGGGGGTTGTCAATTTATGAAATGTAGGTCTAAGTGAGCCCTACATAGAGGTTTTTGTTTCATGTCTCTCCGACCTTCCCAGTGGGAGTTACAGGCAGTTTTGTCAGTTTTTTTATCCAAGGAGCAGTTTTTTGTGCGTTTCATTAAAAAATTGCGCTAGAGCACAATTTTGAGATTTGGGGTTAGGTTTTTTTATTAGATCGTAATTTTTGCCAGTCCTGATGTGTGTGTTCAGTTCGGTGAGTTTTGAAGCATGTTAAGGGGGTCAAATTACAGCTCAAAGAGGCAAAAGTGACTGTTTTTAGTACTTTTTTGTCTTGAAGGTGGAATTGCCAACTTCCTGTTGATTTTTGCCCGATGATATACAGTTATGAAAACTAGGTCTAAGTCAGACCTACATACAGGTTTTTGTTTCATGTCTCTCCGATCTTCCTAGTGGGAGATATAGGCAGTCTAGTTTTCTTCCCCTAGGGGGCGCTAGAGCGCAATTTTGAGTTTTGAGGTTTTTTTTTTTTAAAAAAAGGTCATTTTCGCAGGTCCTGATGTGTGGGTCAAATATGGTGAGTTTTGAAGCATGTTAAGTGGGTCAAATTACAGTTTAATGTGGCGGCGGAAGAATAAAGAATAAAGAATAAAACCTTACAAATTCAATAGGTCCTTATGTCCCATTGCATAAGGACTCCCTGTGGGAGTCCTTATGCAATGGGCCATGCGGGCCCTAAAAAAATGATAGTGTGTTGGGGAAAAGGCAATAAAAAGGGATTTTTGCGCGTGTGTGTGTGTGTGTGTAGTGAACGACGGACAGAGCGTGATGAAGGGAGAGATCTCAATAATCAGGTTAATCCTTCCCCTCCCGTCCTTTGTAGCCTCGCTAGGAATTCAATTTCTCGGAGAGTCGGTATTAAAAAAACAAAAACAAATGTGTGATTTTTGGTTCTCTGCAGGACTTTGACCATCACTGTCCTTGGGTCAACAACTGCATCGGGAGGAGGAACTACCGCTACTTCTTCTTCTTCCTGCTGTCCCTCACCGGTCACATGGTCTGCGTCTTCAGCTTCGGCCTCCTCTACGTCCTGCATCACACGGACGACCTGTGGAAGCTGCACTGCGCCGTCACGTATCCTTCTTGAAGTCCAGAATGTCTTCTGGTGTGTTTAAGACGCTTCCTTCACCGTCCTCACAGTTTGGCGGTGGTCAGTATCTCAGGGCTCTTTCTCCTCCCCGTCCTCGGCCTGGCCGGATTCCACCTTTTCCTGGTGTCCAGGGGCCGCACCACCAATGAACAAGTCAGTGGCAATACCCCAATAACGGACAAAAACTAACAACAATCAATGAGCATCCAGGAATTTGCACAACAAATATACTTTTTCTCAAGCGTATACCGTAAAATAAAATAATTTTATTTTTAACATAACTGAACATTTGATGTCGATTTTTTTTCTTCATTTTTCTCAAGCCGCTGCCCCTCACTTTTCCTAGACTTTCTGGTCACTTTGAATACTCCTGTATCATCTAAAATAATAAGTAAAGACTTAGACAAACTTTGTGATAAAAATATGATCAAAAAAAAAAAAAAAAAAAAAAAAAAGTGCATCTGGAAAGTATTCACAGTTCTTCACTTCTTCCACATTTTATGTTACAGTATTATTCCAAAATGGAATAAATACATTTTTGGTTTCAAAATTCTAAAAACAATACCCGATAATAACAATGTTATTTTGCAAATTTATTAAACTTTTTTTTATTTTATTTTTTTATTTTTTTTTAAAATCACATGTGCATAATTACTACAGCCTTTGTTTATCATGCACCTTTGGCAGGAATTACAGCCTCAAGTCTTTTTGAGTAAGATTTTATCTTATTCAAAAAGACTTGAGGCTGTAATTGCTACCAAAAGTGCATCTAAAAAGTATTGAGCAAAAGTTGTGAATAGTTATGATTTTTGTAGTTTTTTTAAATTTATTTTAATACATTTGCAAAATTAAAAAACAACAACTCTCCACTTTGTCATTATAAGAAGATATTGTGTGTAGAATTTTGAAGAGAAAAAAAATATTTAATTACATTTCGGAATAAGGTTGTAACATAACAATCCATCCATCCATCCATCTTCTTCCGTTTATCCGAGGTCGGGTCGCGGGGGCAGCAGCCTAAGCAGGGAAGCCCAGACTTCCCTCTCCCCAGCCACTTCGTCCAGCTCCTCCCGGGGGATCCCGAGGCGTTCCCAGGCCAGCCGGGAGACATAGTCTTCCCAACTTGTCCTGGGTCTTCCCCGTGGCCTCCTACCGGTCGGACGTGCCCTAAACACCTCCCGAGGGAGGCGATCGGGTGGCATCCTGACCAGATGCCCGAACCACCTCATCTGGAGTAACATAACAAAATGTGGAAAAAGTAAAGCAATGTGAATACTTTCCGGACGCACTGTATAACTTAAAAAAAAGAAGAAAACTATATGAACAAATAAGGACATGTATTTTTTTTTTAGATTTTTAGAAAAAAATACTTTAAAAATATTTGTGAAAATATATTGTAAAATAAAACATATTTCAGGATATGAAAATGCTTTTTAAAAACAGTACATAACAGCTAAATATATTGATTGGAAAATCCTATTAAAAATAGGAAAACATGTTTAAAAATGTATTCAAAGTATGAGCAAATATTCCAAATTAATATTTAAAACAAATGAAAACAAATAAATTCCCTAGCTTTAAATAACTAATTGAATCATATCATATGCCTTCCTAAACAGTCCTGTCAGGTTCAAACACTGATGACATCTATTAATCAGACAAGAAGCAAGGAATCATGCAGAGACAGAGTTCAATTTAGCTCATGAGGAGAACGCATGGCGCTGCACACTTAGTCACAGTCTCGCCCTATGCTCTAAGGTTCAGCTCCTGCGTCCCTCTATTTATTCAGGAGTTCCACAGTCAACAACACTAAGGTCGCCTCTAAAAGGAGTGGTCACATATATTATGCAAAGCAGGTACAGGACGCACAATACGTGACGGAATGTGCTGGGGCCTTGTGATTTCGCCTTGTCTGCGTGTTGTCATCTTATCTTCGTTGAGGTCCTAGAAGTCCTTGGCTGTTAGCGGGCTAAAACAAAGATAACATCTGTGACTGAGGTCACCCCTCAGACAAGAAGTTTTGTCCTTGCATAGATTAGAAAAGTCTAACTTGAGCACAATAGCTAATAACTAAAGCAAGGACATGTAATTTTAATCTTTAGAAAAAATACTTTAAAAATATTTGTGAAAATATATTGTAAAATAAAACATATTTCAGGATATGAAAATGCTTTTTAAAAACAGTACATAACAGCTAAATATATTGATTAGAAAATCCTATTAAAATTAGGAAAACATGTTTAAAAATGTATTCAAAGTATGAGCAAATATTCCAAATTAATATTTAAAACAAATGAAAAAAAAAAATTCCCTAGCTTTAAATAACTAATTGAATCATATCATATGCCTTCCCAAACAGTCCTGTCAGGTTCAAACACTGATGACATCTATTAATCAGACAAGAAGCAAGGAATCATGCAGAGACAGAGTTCAATTTAGCTCATGAGGAGAACGCATGGAGCTGCACACTTAGTCACAGTCTCGCCCTATGCTCTAAGGTTCAGCTCCTGGGTTCCTCTATTTATTCAGGAGTTCCACAGTCAACAACACTAAGGCCGCCTCTGAAAGGAGTGGTCACATATATTATGCAAAGCAGGTCTAGGACGCACAATACGTGACGGAATGTGCTGGGGCCTTGTGATTTCGCCTTGTCTGCGTGTTGTCATCTTATCTTCGTTGAGGTCCTTGAAGTCCTTGGCTGTTAGCGGGCTAAAACAAAGATAACATCTGTGACTGAGGTCACCCCTCAGACAAGAAGTTTTGTCCTTGCATAGATTAGAAAAGTCTAACTTGAGCACAATAGCTAATAACTAAAGCAAGGACATGTAATTTTAATCTTTAGAAAAAATACTTTAAAAATATTTGTGAAAATATATTGTAAAATAAAACATATTTCAGGATATGAAAATGCTTTTTAAAAACAGTACATAACAGCTAAATATATTGATTGGAAAATCCTATTAAAAATAGGAAAACATGTTTAAAAATGTATTCAAAGTATGAGCAAATATTCCAAATCAATATTAAAACAAATGGAAAAAAAAATAATTCCCTAGCTTTAAATAACTAATTGAATCATATCATATGCCTTCCCAAACAGTCCTGTCAGGTTCAAACACTGATGACATCTATTAATCAGACAAGAAGCAAGGAATCATGCAGAGACAGAGTTCAATTTAGCTCATGAGGAGAACGCATGGAGCTGCACACTTAGTCACAGTCTCGCCCTATGCTCTAAGGTTCAGCTCCTGCGTCCCTCTATTTATTCAGGAGTTCCACAGTCAACAACACTAAGGCCGCCTCTAAAAGGAGTGGTCACATATATTATGCAAAGCAGGTCCAGGACGCACAATACGTGACG
Organism: Nerophis lumbriciformis; assembly: GCF_033978685.3. Lineage (NCBI taxonomy): Eukaryota > Metazoa > Chordata > Actinopteri > Syngnathiformes > Syngnathidae > Nerophis > Nerophis lumbriciformis. The sequence goes on along the minus strand of NC_084579.2, from coordinate 11,362,484 downwards.
GAATGTGCTGGGGCCTTGAAGTCTCTGCTTCGTCTGTGTGCTGTCATCTTATCTTCGTTGAGGTCCTTGAAGTCCTTGGCTGTTAGCGGGCTAAAACAAAGATAACATCTGTGACTGAGGTCACCCCTCAGACAAGAAGTTTTGTCCTTGCATAGATTAGAAAAGTCTAACTTGAGCACAATATCTAATAAATAAAGCAATGGACTTTAAGCATACTAAAGTTAGTGTGATAATATATACATCATTATTCTAACACTAACCCGCTTTGTAAAAATAAAATGCAATTATTAAGCTACTAATGTATCAAAGTGCCCCCCAACAACAAGCCTCATGCCGAGCTTTCCATACCATTTTCTGATTTAAAAAAAGGGTGTACAAATGTAGTTTGGCACCAAATTATTGAATGAATATTGGAATTGCATCCATATCCATAAGCCATTTTATTTGGATGTGCTTTATTGCAGGTAACTGGGAAGTTTCAGGGTGGAGTGAACCCGTTTACACGCGGTTGTTGCAACAATCTGGAGTATTTGATCTGCAGTCCCTTCTCGCCAAGGTAAGTGCTGTCTGTTTTTGCTGCTAACGATTTTTTTTTCTCCCACAAATGGTTCCTTCGTCCTTCAGGTACGCAGCCAGACCTCGCAGGAAGTCAGTGATCCACATCCAGCCTCCCTTCCTGAGACCTGAGATTGACAGGCAGGCGTCAGTCAAAGTCACGGACAACGGCAATCACAGCCAGGACCTTCAAAACCGAGTAAGCTCAAGCATGCAAATTGTGTTGTCTGAACATGGCCCACCTCTCACGTCTTTTCACATTTTTCTTTTGTCAGCGTTCCTCTGCGGGAGCCGTGGAGCCGTCGGATGGGAAACAGCAGAAAAGTCCGCCTCCGCTGCCACCGAAACCTGAACACGGGCTGCTGAAAAGCCACCTGGTATCCATGGAAGGTACTTTAAAGAGCAGGGATTCTCTACAATAACATTAGAACACAGCAGATGTTGGACTTTGACTGTGAAACATAGTGGAAGCATGTAGCAGCTTCTTTTTCCCTTCCAATTCTGCAGAGATGGGACATCACACCAAGTCCATCATCCCTGTGTCCATCCCCACCGTCCCACAGCTGCGTCCTGTCCTGGAGGCCATATCCAGAGGATCATCACCCATTCCTCCAGAGCAGGTACATGCATAGTAACATGACAGTAACATGATAATAACATGTTTGTAATATGATAATAACATGTTTGTAACATGATAGTAAATTGACAGTAACATCATAGTAATATTATAACATTACAATAACATGATAGTAAAATGACAGTAACATGACGGTAACATGATTGTAAAAAAACGGTAACATGTTAATAACATGTTTGTTACATGATAGTAAATTGACAGTAACATCATAGTAATATTATACTATTACAATAACATGATAGTATAATGACAGTAACATGACAGTAACATGATTGTAACATGACTGTAACATGACGGTAACATGACGGTAACATGACGGTAACATGACGGTAACATGATAATAACATGTTTGTAATATGATAATAACATGTTTGTTACATGATAGTAAAATGACAGTAACATCATAGTAATATTATAACATTACAATAACATGATAGTAACATGTCAGTAACATGACGGTAACATGATAATAACATGTTTGTAATATGATAATAACGTGTTTGTTACATGATAGTAAAATGACAGTAACATCATAGTAATATTATGACATTACAATAACATGATAGTAACATGACAGTAACATGACGGTAACATGATTGTAACATGACGGTAACAGGATTGTAAAATGACGGTAACACGATAATAACATGTTTGTAACATGATAATAACATGTTTGTTACATGATAGTGAAATGACAGTAACATCATAGTAATATTATAACATTACAATAACATGACAGTAAAATGACGGTAACATGATTGTAAAAAAACGGTAACATGATAATAACATGTAATATTATACTATTACAATAACATGATAGTATAATGACAGTAACATGACAGTAACATGATTGTAGCATGACGGTAACATGATGGTAACATGATAATAACATGTTTGTAATATGATAATAACATGTTTGTTACATGATAGTAAATTGACAGTAACATCATAGTAATATTATACTATTACAATAACATGATAGTATAATGACAGTAACATGACAGTAACATGATTGTAACATGACTGTAACATGACGGTAACATGATAATAACATGTTTGTAATATGATAATAACATGTTTGTTACATGATAGTAAAATGACAGTAACATCATAGTAATATTATAACATTACAATAACATGATAGTAACATGACAGTAACATGATGGTAACATGATAATAACATGACGATAACATGATAATAACATGTTTGTAATATGAGAATAACATGTTTGTTACATGATAGTAAAATGACAGTAACATCATAGTAATATTATAACATTACAATAACATGATAGTAACATGACAGTAATATGACGGTAACATGTTTGTAACATGACGGTAACAGGATTGTAAAATAACGGTAACACGATAATAACATGTTTGTAACATGATAATAACATGTTTGTTACATGATAGTGAAATGACAGTAACATCATAGTAATATTATAACATTACAATAACATGATAGTAACGTGACAGTAACATGACGGTAACATGATAATAACATGTTTGTAATATGATAATAACATGTTTGTTACATGATAGTAAAATGACAGTAACATCATAGTAATATTATAACATTACAATAACATGATAGTAACATGACAGTAACATGACGGTAACAGGATTGTAAAATGACAGTAACACGATAATAACATGTTTGTAACCTGATAATAACGTGTTTGTTACATGATAGTGAAATGACAGTATCATCATAGTAATATTATAACATTACAATAACATGATAGTAACGTGACAGTAACATGACGGTAACATGATTGTAACATTTTTGTAATATGATAATAACATGTTTGTTACATGATAGTAAAATGACAGTAACATCATAGTAATATTATAAAATTACAATAACGTGATAGTAACATGACAGTAACATGACGGTAACATGATTGTAAAATGACGGTAACATGATAATTACATGTTTGTTACATGATTGTAAAATGACGGTAGCATAATTGTAATATTATAACATTACAATAACATGATAGTAACATGACAGTAACATGACGGTAACATGATTATGAAATGACGGTAACATGATAATAACATGTTTGTTACATGATAGTAAAATGACAGTAACATCATAGTAATATTATGACATTACAATAACATGATAGTAACATGACAGTAACATGGCGGTAACATGATTGTAAAATGACGGTAACATGATAATAACATGTTTGTTGCATGATAGTAAAATGACAGTAACATCATAGTAATATTATAAAATTACAATAACATGATAGTAACATGACAGTAACATGACGGTAACATGATTGTAAAATGATGGTAACATGATTGTAATATTATAACATTGCAATAACATGGTAGTAACATGACGGTAACATGATTTTAAAATGACGGTAACATGATAATAACATGTTTGTTACATGATAGTAAAATGACAGTAACATCATAGTAATATTATAAGATTACAATAACATGATAGTAACATGACAGTAACATGACGGTAACATGATTGTAAAATGACGGTAACATGATAATAACATGTTTGTTACATGATAGTAAAATGACAGTAACATCATAGTAATATTATGACATTACAATAACATGATTGTAACATGACAGTAACATGACGGCAACATGATTGTAAAATGACGTTAACATGATTGTAATATTATAACATTACAATAACATGATAGTAACATGACAGTAACATGACGGTAACAGGATTGTAAAATGACAGTAACACGATAATAACATGTTTGTAACCTGATAATAACGTGTTTGTTACATGATAGTGAAATGACAGTATCATCATAGTAATATTATAACATTACAATAACATGATAGTAACGTGACAGTAACATGACGGTAACATGATTGTAACATTTTTGTAATATGATAATAACATGTTTGTTACATGATAGTAAAATGACAGTAACATCATAGTAATATTATAAAATTACAATAACGTGATAGTAACATGACAGTAACATGACGGTAACATGATTGTAAAATGACGGTAACATGATAATTACATGTTTGTTACATGATTGTAAAATGACGGTAGCATAATTGTAATATTATAACATTACAATAACATGATAGTAACATGACAGTAACATGACGGTAACATGATTATGAAATGACGGTAACATGATAATAACATGTTTGTTACATGATAGTAAAATGACAGTAACATCATAGTAATATTATGACATTACAATAACATGATAGTAACATGACAGTAACATGGCGGTAACATGATTGTAAAATGACGGTAACATGATAATAACATGTTTGTTGCATGATAGTAAAATGACAGTAACATCATAGTAATATTATAAAATTACAATAACATGATAGTAACATGACAGTAACATGACGGTAACATGATTGTAAAATGATGGTAACATGATTGTAATATTATAACATTGCAATAACATGGTAGTAACATGACGGTAACATGATTTTAAAATGACGGTAACATGATAATAACATGTTTGTTACATGATAGTAAAATGACAGTAACATCATAGTAATATTATAAGATTACAATAACATGATAGTAACATGACAGTAACATGACGGTAACATGATTGTAAAATGACGGTAACATGATAATAACATGTTTGTTACATGATAGTAAAATGACAGTAACATCATAGTAATATTATGACATTACAATAACATGATTGTAACATGACAGTAACATGACGGCAACATGATTGTAAAATGACGTTAACATGATTGTAATATTATAACATTACAATAACATGATAATAACATGACGGTAACATGATTGTAAAATGACGGTAACATGATTGTAATATTATAACATTACAATAACATGATAGTAACATGACAGTAACATGATTGTAAAATGACGGTAATATGATAAAAACATGTTTGTTACATGATAGTAAATTGACAGTAATATCATAGTAATATTATAACATTACAATAACATGATAGTAAAATGACAGTAACATGACGGTAACATGATTGTAACATGACGATAACATGATTGTAACATGACGGTAACATGATAATAACATGTTTGTTTTATGATAGTAACATGTATGTAATGACAGTATCATGATAGTAAAATTATATCATTACTATAACATGATAGTAACGTGACAGTAACATGATGGTAACATGGTTGTAACCTGATGGTAACATAATAATAACATGTTTATAATATGATAGTAACATCATTCAAAACATGATTGTGACATAATGAAACAGAATGGTAATAGTATCATAGCATAATAGTAATATGATAATAAAACAGTAGTAACAGGTTGATCACAGAATTGTAACATGATACCAACTTGATAGTAACAGGATAGTAACAAGATTGTAACATGATAGTAGCAGTAATCGAATAGTAACAAGAAAGTAACAGGATAGTAACATGAACAGGATAGGAAGAGAACTGTGCCGTGATAGTAACGTTACAGTAACAGGATGTTACCAAGGTCAAGTGGGTGTATACAAGGGGCGGGCTAATCTACATATGGTGTGTCAGAAGTGTACATGTCCATGAGGTCATTAAAAGCCCAACTCTTGGATAGATTGTTCTCATGTTTGTCTGTCGTGAACATAAACAGACTCTAGGTAACATTTTACTGTTACAACATCATTAAAAAGGTCATAAAGGGGTCCTTTTAATATTTCCCACTTGTGGACTACATTGTGGTTGTCTACAGTTCAAGGGTCCCCTATGTAACATTTCCTCTCGGCCCACGTCACCAACATATGTCCATGTCCTTGTGTGGTGCAGCTGCTGAAGGCCTCGGAGCAGCAAGTGGGCAACAAAAGTCCGGACCGGAACGGAAGCCCCCTGAGAGGAGTCCTGCCCCTCCTGAAGGCCACCAGCACCATCTCAGGCTCGGTGCAGTTCAGCTCCATGACCCTCAACTCGCGCTCGCTCAAACACGGCGGCGGCGGCGGCGGCCGTCACCACGGCTGCAAGTCCCAGCTGCCCGCCCTGCACACTGACGGCCCCGCCTCCTCCGGTGCGCTGGCCAACCACAGCAGTTACGACAACCTGACAGACCCCCAGTGCGGGGCTCAGAGGGCCCACCCCGCAGTCAGCTTCTTCATGAGCTTGGGTCCCGACGGCAGCGTGGTGCAGAGACCTCCCCCTCTGGCCTACACGCCCCAGGTCTACAGCCCCGTCTTCGTGGGGGTCGCCCGCCACTCGCCTCAGCCCAGAGACACCTCCCCTTCCCTGCAGGGTCTCGCCTCCAGGGACCCGTCCCCGTCCTTCCCTGTCGGCTACATCCAAAGAGAGCCTCCCTTCGCGGGCTCAGCTCTGGCAATGCGAGACATGAAGACCCACAGCCTGAGCTCCACACCCCAGAAGTCCACCGCCTCACTTTACGACTCCCTCTCCAAGAGCCTCATCTCCTCCATCCACGAGCGGCGTGAGATGGAGGACCGGGAGCGGATGCTGCGCCTGCACGCCAGGTCCCAGGCCCTCTTCGGCCCCGACGCGTCCGTCTACGACGTCCCCTGCAGGAGGAGCCTCCCGCCGGACAACGCCCGGCCCCAAGGCGCCCGGGGGCCCACCCCTCCCGCTTACGGCTCCAGGGAGTTCCTCATGAGCACGGGGGTCCTGGGTTACGGCCTGAGGACGTCGCCTCTCTCCAGCTCGTCCACGTCGTCTCTGAGCCGCGGCCCGAATAGAACGCAGAGCGGCGGCGGCAGCAGCTGCAGCCTCCAGGGTAAGGCGCCCTCGTCCTCGGCGGGCTACTGTCCTCCTGAACGGCAACCGTCAACGTGCACGCTGCCTCGTTTACCTTCTTCCAGCACCTCCGGCGCCGCCCCTCCGTACGCTTCCTACGGCACTGCAAAGAGACCCTCGCTAGCTGAGGGGAAGGGCGAGGTCAGCCTGGGAGCCTTGAAGTGACACTCAACCAGTCATCTTGCACAGGACTGAAATATATCACAATATCTCACTTTCACTGTTTTTTTGTTTTGTTTTAAACCTGTTTTGTTATTGCTTATGTGAAACAACAACACCGTGGTCTCCCAATGAAATGTATTTACTAGTATTGTGTTTATATATGAATAAAACTATTTTGTAACTCTCCCTTTTTTACTTCTTCTACTTCTCGGCCGTCATTAAACACGACGTATGCTCACAGTAGGCGTACCTAATCAAAAGGCAGGTAAAATATTACTTATATTCACGTATGTGAGGAAATCTATTTGCTATTTATTCATTTATTTTTTAGCACAGAATGGGTAACCTGATGATGAAAAAACACACCATCTGCAAAGGATTTGTTTCCCTCTGGTGGACAGTAGCAGGACAATCTCCAGAAAACAAGTGAATTCAGTTGATTATTATTTTTTATTTTTTACCAATGCACTTTTGTTAAATATATATATATATATATATTTTATTTTTTATTTCTATTTATTTATTTATTTATTTATTTATTTTATTTTATTTCATTTTTTAAATTTTTTAATTTTAATTTTAATTTTAAATTTTTAATTTAATTTAATTTTTTTTATTATTTTTTATTTTTTATTTATTTATTTTATTTTTTATTTATTTATTTATTTATTTTTTTTTTTTTTTAATTTTTATTTTTTTTTTAAATTTTTTATTTATTTATCCTACAATATAAAAAACACCCTACAAATATTCTTGTAATATATACCAAAACATGTTTCATAAATTGTATATAAGTCTGGTTCACCTACTTTATCTGCGTGAATGTTGATTCTGTGCATCTTTATCATTGTCGTGTATTTACTGTATTGGTGTAATGCGAACGCATTATTAATATGGCAAGTGATAAATCAGACGTGTGGTTATGCATGAGCAAGTATACTGTAAACTTTCATTTTGTGCGTCATTATCAGTCGTGTTTTTGTTATGCACGACTAGGGATGGGTATTGTTCACATTTGAACCGATACAGTACCAATTCCCGATACCTGGGAATTGATCCCGATAATCAGCCTTACCAGTTTTAGGTACATTTGTGTGTGTTAATAAATATTGATTGTTTTTTGCTAATAAAATCTCATTTTTTATTGCAACATTTAAAAATAATCTGATTATGATAACTGGTGTCCAGTTATTATATATTGTTTCATTATCACATTTCTAAGCATCATTTGCAGGTATGACATCACGTTGCAATTAAAGTTGCAAGTGCAAGACATAAGATGGCAGTAGTGTATAGTTTATGGTGTGTTTTTTGTTGTGCCCTAAAAAATGTGAATACTATAAATATTGTACTTATTACGCATAATCGTTTGATTGTAACACGCATCTTAGTTTCCATTAACACATTTGGAGGCATACTTAACGTACGTTGGAGCGTTTTTTTTGGGTCAACTTCTTTGTTGGCATTGAGAATCGCAACATTACCTTGAGGTATTTTGGCTGAGTCCGCTCTCAGTGCTGCTGGAGTGATCGCCAAGTTCCGAAGTGAAAAGAGCCGGTTGACGTCACGCGCAACCCAGATACCGAGACATTGCATCGTTGGATTTTACGTGCCAAAAATGTACCGGATTCAGTACTCATCCCTTGTGGTTATCGTTAATAACTGGCGGGAGGAGCGATTGAATTAATCATAAAACAAGTGTACATCGGACGTGTGCTTATGTATGAGCAATTATATCGTAAACTTTCATTTTGTGCATCATTGTGAGTCTTCTTTCTATTTTGCAAGGTGGTGGTTATCGTTAATAACTAGCGGGAGGAGCGATTGCATTAATCATAAAACAAATGCACATCAGACGTGTGCTTATGCATGAGCAAGCATATTATAAACGTTCATTTTGTGCATCATTATGAGTCTTCTTTCTATTATGCAAGGTGGTGGTTATCAATCGTAATACTGTAATTATATGACAAGTCTCTATGCTCGCAAGTGTACTGAAAACTTTCATTTTGTGCATTATTTTGGTTCAAATGACGCAAGGTGGTGGTTATCGTTAATTGGTGAGAAAAACAATCGCGTGGCAGTAGTACAGTAATTATATGACAAGTCTCCATGATCGCAAGTCTACTCAAAACGTTTATTTTGTGCATTATTTCCGTTCACATTATGCAAAGTGCTTGTTATCATTAACTGGTGAAAAGGACAATCGCATTACAGTAATACAGTAATTACATGACAAGTTTCTATGCTCGCAAGTGTACTGAAAACTTTCATTTTGTGCATTATTTTCGTTCACATGAAGCAAGGTGGTGATTATCATTAACTGGTGAGAAAAACAATCGCGTAGCAGTAATACAGTAATTAAATGACAAGTCTCCATGCTCGCAAGTGTACTGAAAACTTTCATTTTGTGCATTATTTTGGTTCACATTATGCAAAGTGGTTGTTATCATTAACTGGTGAGAAGGACAATCGCATTACAGTAATACAGTAATTATATGACAAGTCTCTATGCTCGCAAGTGTACTGAAAACTTTCACTTTGTGCATTATCTTGGTTCATTTGACGCAAGGTGGTGGTTATCGTTAACTGGTGAGAAAAACAATCGCGTGGCAGTAATACAGTAATCATATGACAAGTCTCCAAGCTCGCAAGTGTACAGAAAACTTTCATTTTGTGCATTATTTCGGTTCACATTATGCAAGGTTGTGGTTATCATTAACTGGTGAGAAGAACAATCGCATGACACTAATACAGTAATTATATGACAAGAGTCTATGCTTGCAAGTGTACTGAAAACTTTCATTTTGTGCATTATGACGAGTCTTATGTTTAAGTTTGGCAAGATGGTGGTTATCATTAACTGGTGAGAAAAACAATCGCGTGGCAGTAATACAGTAATTATATGACAAATCTCCATGATCGCAAGTGTACTGAAAACTTTCATTTTGTGCATTATTTCGGTTCACATTATGCAAGTTTGGAATTATCATTAACTGGTGAGAAGAACAATCGCATGACACTAATACAGTAATTATATGACAAGAGTCTATGCTCGCAAGTGTACTGAAAACGTTCATTTTGTGCATTATTTCGGTTCACATTATGCAAAGTTGTGATTATCATTAACTGGTGAGAAGAACAATCGCATGACCCTAATACAGTAATTATATGACAAGAATCTATGCTTGCAAGTGTACTGAAAACTTTCATTTTGTGCATTATGACGAGTCTAATGTTTAAGTTTGGCAAGGTGGTGGTTATCATTAACTGGTGAGAAAAACAATCGCGTGGCAGTAATACAGTAATTATATGACAAGTCTCCATGCTCGCAAGTGTACTGAAAACTTTCATTTGGTGCATTATTTCGGTTCACATTATGCAAAGTGGTTGTTATCATTAACTGGTGAAAAGAACAATCGCGTGGCAGTAATACAGTAATTATATGACAAGTCTCCATGATCGCAAGTCTACTGAAAATGTTCATTTTGTGCATTATTTCGGTTCACATTATGTAAGGTTGTGGTTATCATTAACTGGTGAGAAGAACAATCGCATGACACTAATACAGTAATTATATGATAAGAGTCTATGCTCGCAAGTGTACTGAAAACTTTCATTTTGTGCATTATTTCGGTTCACATTATGCAAAGTGGTTTTTATCATTAACTGGTGAAAAGAACAATTGCGTGGCAGTAATACAGTAATTACATGACAAGTCTCTATGCTTGCAAGTGTACTGAAAACTTTAATTTTGTGCATTATTTCGGTTCACATTATGCAAGGTTGTGATTATCATTAACTGGTGAAAAGAACAATCGCATGACACTAATACAGTAATTATATGACAAGAGTCTATGCTTGCAAGTGTACTGAAAACTTTCATTTTGTGCATTATGACGAGTCTTATGTTTAAGTTTGGCAAGGTGGTGGTTATCATTAACTGGTGAGAAAAACAATCGCCTGGCAGTAAACAGTAATCATATGAGAAATCTCCATGCTCGCAAGTGTACTGAAAACTTTCATTTTGTGCATTATTTCGGTTCACATTATGCAAGGTTGTGATTATCATTAACTGGTGAGAAGAACAATCGCATGACACTAATACAGTAATTATATGACAAGAATCTATGCTCGCAAGTGCATTGAAAACTTTCATATTGTACATTATGACGAGTCTTATGTTTAAGTTTGGCAAGGTGGTGGTTATCATTAACTGGTGAGAAAAACAATCGCGTGGCAGTAATACAGTAATTATATGACAAGTATCCATGCTCGCAAGTGTACTGAAAACTTTCATTTGGTGCATTATTTCAGTTCACATTATGCAAAGTGGTTGCTATCATTAACTGATGAAAAGAACAATTGCGTGGCAGTAATACAGTAATTACATGACAAGTCTCTATGCTTGCAAGTGTACTGAAAACGTTCATTTTGTGCATTATTTCGTTTCACATTATGCAAGGTTGTGATTATCATTAACTGGTGAGAAGAACAATCGCATGACACTAATACAGTAATTATATGACAAGAATCTATGCTTGCAAGTGTACTGAAAACTTTCATTTTGTGCATTATGACAAGTCTTATGTTTAAGTTTGGTAAGGTGGTGGTTATCATTAACTGGTGAGAAAAACAATCGCGTGGCAGTAATACAGTAATTATATGACAAGTCTCCATGCTCGCAAGTGTACTGAAAACTTTCATTTGGTGCATTATTTCGGTTCACACTATGCAAAGTGGTTGTTATCATTAACTGGTGAAAAGAACAATTGCATGGCAGTAATACAGTAATTACATGACAAGTCTCTATGCTTGCAAGTGTACTGAAAACGTTAATTTTGTGCATTATTTCAGTTCACATTATGCAAGGTTGTGGTTATCATTAACTGGTGAGAAGAACAATCGCATGACACTAACACAATAATTATATGACAAGAGTCTATGCTTGCAAGTGTACTGAAAACTTTCATTTTGTGCATTATGACGAGTCTTATGTTTAAGTTTGGCAAGGTGGTGGTTATCATTAACTGGTGAGAAAAACAATCGCCTGGCAGTAATACAGTAATTATATGACAAATCTCCATGCTCGTAAGTGTACTGAAAACTTTCATTTTGTGCATTATTTCGGTTCACATTATGCAAAGTGGTTGTTATCATTAACTGGTGAAAAGAACAATCGCTTGGCAGTAATACAGTAATTACATGACAAGTCTCTATGCTTGCAAGTCTACTGAAAACGTTCATTTTGTGCATTATTTCGGTTCACATTATGCAAGGTTGTGATTATCGTTAACTGGTGAGAAGAACAATCGCATGACACTAATACAGTAATTATATGACAAGAGTCTATGCTTGCAAGTGTACTGAAAACTTTCATTTTGTGCATTATGACGAGTCTTATGTTTAAGTTTTGGCAAGGTGGTGGTTATCATTAACTGGTGAGAAAAACAATTGCCTGGCAGTAATACAGTAATCATATGACAAATCTCCATGCTCGTAAGTGTACTGAAAACTTTCATTTTGTGCATTATTTCGGTTCACATTATGCAAAGTGGTTGTTATCATTAACTGGTGAAAAGAACAATTGCGTGGCAGTAATACAGTAATTACATGACAAGTCTCTATGCTTGCAAGTGTACTGAAAACGTTCATTTTGTGCATTATTTCGTTTCACATTATGCAAGGTTGTGATTATCATTAACTGGTGAGAAGAACAATCGCATGACAATAACACAGTAATTATATGACAAGAGTCTATGCTCGCAAGTGTACTGAAAACTTTCATTTTGTGCATTATGACGAGTCTAATGTTTAAGTTTGGCAAGGTGGTGGTTATCATTAACTGGTGAGAAAAACAATCGCGTGGCAGTAATACAGTAATTATATGACAAGTCTCCATGATCACAAGTCTACTGAAAACGTTCATTTTGTGCATTATTTCGGTTCACATTATGTAAGGTTGTGGTTATCATTAACTGGTGAGAAGAACAAACGCATGACACTAATACAGTATTTATATGACAAGTCTCTATGCTTGCAAGTGTACTGAAAACTTTAATTTTGTGCATTATGACGAGTCTTATGTTTAAGTTTGGCAAGGTGGCGGTTATCATGAATGGCAGATGGGAGGCGCAATCCCATTACAGTAATTACACGACAAGTCTCTGCGCTTGCTTGTGCATGTGCACATTGAACGTTTTTCAATATTATGACTGGTTCTGTTTTTTTTAAGGTGGTGGTTATCGGTAATAACTGGGGGGGAAGAGCGAGTGCGTTAATCACATGGCAAGTGTACATCAAACGTGCTCATGCGTGAGCAAGTGTGCTGTAAACTTTCACATCGTGCATTGTTGCAAGTCTTTGCTTATTTTATGCAAGGTGGCGGTTTTCATTAATAACCGGCAATCACATTTACACCAATACATTAAATATACGACAAGTCGCTGAGTTTACTTGCGCATGAGCAAGTGCACTTTAAACTCGTATGTAATATCATAACTCAATCTGTTCATTTCTAATAAGCAAGGTGGTAGTTGTCGTTAATAACTGGAGGGAGGAGCATTGATTAATATGACCTAAACTCATGCAATTAAAGCGGTCTCTGTTTTCACAGTTTCTTGCAGTGATAAGAGTGTAAATGAAAAGGAAAGAACGCGTCAGCCGCAAAGTCGTCCTTTTTATCCGCTGCCTCGTCTCGTTATTTCACGGCCAAACTCTGTATGCGCCGGAAAAAAAAATCCTCTTTGGCCTTTGTGGATTTTCTTTCATTTGGCGGCCAAACACATCGCTAATTGGCTGCAGTTTGTCTTGCATACTTGCATACTTGCAGTCTGCATGTCTTCCTTTCTTTATTTGTACCATCATAAAACTCATAATAATGGAAACAAGATGGTAATATTACAATAACTACTATTATTATGATAATAATACTAATGGAAACCCAAATAGAAATTTTAAAAAATACTATATTTACCTCTGCTACTACTGCTGATAATCATAATACAATTACTACTACTAATACCTCTATTGTTATTTTTTTTTAATTATTAAGTACTGGTGAAACTACACACATAAATACTAATAAATTAAAAAATATATAGAATAATTGATGCAATATGTAAATAAGATGTACTAATAAAAATAATAATACAATTAAAAAAAAGGTGTATGTATAAAAAAATATATTGTAAAATAATCGTAAAATATATATGTATTATTATGATAAGGTATAGTAATGATGAAAAAGACTACAACATCAGAGTGGACACTTTCAGTTTAATAAGCCCACACAGACACTGCAGGGTCTTTTTTTTTAATCCTTTTTTTAACTTTCTGTGGACTCAGTGCAGATTTTTGTGCCAATTAAACCCCCCCCCCCCCCCCCCACACACACACACACACATTCTTGCATTCGTGACCTTCTTGAGACCTCCGATAAATGCCTCCCTTTCTAGTGTTGCGTTAGGACCAGTTGTTCCTCCCAGGGAATTCAAGTTTCTGGTCGCTCCCAAGTTCTTTACGACACTGAAAGCTGAGTAAAAGAACCACCAGAGACAGAATAGGTATTTTGTAATATATTTGCAAAGCTTTGTAAATATAATGAGACCAGTCCAGCATAGAACATTCAATCGCGCAGCTAAGACGGTCTGATCTAAAATATGGAAACCTTCTCTTCTATCAAGTCTCTCTCACTCCCACCCTCGTTGTCTTGTCTTTCCAGCCCAAACACATGCCCATTGTCCTCCGCATCTGGACACAAGAAGAGATAAGCAGAAGGAGTATCTCTCTTCCTTACATTCCATAGTCAAGGTTAGCACACAGTATTTGCAGACAACCAAAAGACCACAATTGGAAGAAAAACACTAGCTGTTTTGCAATATGATTATGAAAATAAAGAAGTAACACTTAAATACGGATATATGTAAATATCTGCCTCCGACACTAGATATATAAAGATTTGTATTTACAACATTAATAATATATACATACTATGAAAATATAAAAAATCCAAAAATCCAAAAATCCTGACTTTGGAGCAATGTTCACGGACTCTAGTATTTGGCTCTTTATTAGATGCAATGGTTTTCCGTATTGGGACCATGATTTCGGTCCTAACCTGTTCACCGGTCCTCACATGCAAGGTACTTTTCCTTGTTGATGTCTCAAGAAGGGTAGAGATACAAGAATACACACACACACACACACACACACACACACACACACACACACACACACACACACACACACACACACACACACACACACACACACACACACACATTCTCTTGTATTTCTTCTTGGGACCTCCGAAAAATGCCTCCCTCTTTAGGACCACCCTTTCTAGATACATAAAGATGTGTATTTACAACATTAATAATATATACATACTATGCAAATATAAAAAAGCTTGTTGTGAAAAATGAGTTGGAATTTCACAGGAAAAACTTTGAATTTTGGCAGTATTTTAATAAAAGTCGTCATATTACTCAACGCAAGTCAACATTTTACAAGAAAAACTAAACATTTGTGCAATATTATGATAAAAGTTGGAATTTTACTCAATAACAGTCGCTATTTTACAAGAAAAGCTTAAAACTTTGGCAATTTTATGAAAAGAGTCGTAATTTTACTTGACAAAAGTCACAATTGTATAAGAAAACTTTATAATTTTGGCTATCTTATAATAATAATCGGAATTTCACTTGGCAAAATTATGACAAAAGTCATAATTTTACTGTAGAAGCTAACTGTTAATGGCCACTATAGTCTTAGTACCATAGTGTATTTGTTCATCGCATTAAATCAACAAAAAAAAACCTGACTTTGGAGCAATGTTCACGGACTCTAGTATTTGGCTCTCTATTAGACGCAATGGATTTCCGTATTGGGACCATGATTTCGGTACTAACTTGTTCACTTCACTGGTCCTCACATGCAAGGTACTTTTCCTTGTTGATGTCTCAAGAAGGATAGAGATACAAGAACACACACACACACACACACACACACACACACACACACACACACACACACACACACACACACACACACACACACACACACACGTTCTTGTATTTCTTCTTGGGACCTCCGAAAAATGCCTCCCTCTTTAGGACCACCCTTTCTAGATATACACGTATAAAGATTTGTATTTACAACAATAATAATATATACATACTATGCAAATATAAAAAAGCTTGTTGAGAAAAATTTGTCGGAATTTCACAAGAAAAACTTTGAATTTTGGCAGTATTTTAATAAAAGTCGTCATATTACTCAACGCAAGTCAACATTTTACAAGAAAAACTGAACATTTGTGCAATATTATGATAAAAGTTGGAATTTTACTCAATAACAGTTGTAATTTTACAAGAAAAGCTTTAAACTTTGGCAATTTTATGAAAAGAGTCGTAATTTTACTCGACAAAAGTCACAACTTTATAAGAAAACTTTACAATTTTGGCAATCTTATAATAATAACCGGAATTTCACTTGGCAAAATTATGACTTTTGTCATAATTTTACTGTAGAAGCTAACTGTTGATGGCCACTATAGTCTTAGTACCGTAGTGTTTTTGTTCATCCTATCGGGCACCGGAAGTCGTAAAATCAGCTGTTAACCTGGCGAGTTTTTTCGGGGATGAATAGGGAAGTCCTTCTTTAGCTGCCGTCTTGTTTCATCAAATATTGCTGCACCATGTTTACTTTTGTATGCACATTAAATCAACAAAAAAAAAATCCTGACTTTGGAGCAATGTTCACGGACTCTAGTATTTGGCTCTCTATTAGATGCAATGGTTTTCCGTATTGGGACCATGATTTCGGTTAAAGGTACTTTTCCTTGTTGATGTCTCAAGAAGGGTAGAAATACAAGAACACACACACACACACACACACACACACACACACACACACACACACACACACACACACACACACACACACACACACACACACACACACACACACACACACGCACATTGTCTTGCTGTGTGCTCTTCATGCTGGCCTATAGCAAGGCTGACTCAACTGACCACACGTGCACACAAACGATAAACGTACAATAGGGCTTAACAATGTGTGTGTGTGTGTGTGTGTGTTGCACTTTCCAATGCTTGCCAATGCTGCATATTAACACAGTAGAAGGTCACCGGTGGCCTTGAACGCACCCGAAAGGTCGCCTTTCTGCTTTTTTGTGTTTCTTTTTGCACGCAAGAACCAGCGAGACTTGTTGCCAACGTGCCCAAAATCCACTTCCTGTTGATTTGATCAGCGGTAATACAAGTCGACAACACCAGGCCTTCGCTAAAGTAGCGTGCTTTTTAATCCGCGTTGTCGCTCCGAGGAGGAGGCTGAGGAGAAGGAGGCGCGTGGCCTGCCACTGCTGCCGCTTGGAAAAATGACAATCAAGCCTGTTGACGACGAAGCATATCAATGAGCCGTGAGCGAGGCAGTCAGCCGCCAAAATCTAGGTCAGCGTGCGTGTTAGGCGTCGACACACTCTTTTCTTTACTTCTTACATGAGGATGTCAAGCGAGACAAAATGTGCTCATTAAAATGTTGCAATACTTTAAAACCAACAAATATTCTCCTTTATTTCCTTGGCTTATTTGTTATTGTTATTTGTGTTTGCACTTTTTTTTTAAACTTTCTCTCCAACAAACAACAACAAACTGTCATGTCCCACTAACAATTAGTATTTATAGAATATATAATAGGGATGTCCGATAATGGCTTTTTGCCGATATCCGATATTCCGATATTGACCAAACCCTTAATTACCGATACCAACCGATACCAATATATACAGTCGTGGAATTAACACACTATTATGCCTAATTTGGACAGCCAGGTATGGTGAAGATAAGGCATACTTGCCAACCTTGAGACCTCCGATTTCGGGAGGTGGGGGGTGGGGGCGTGGTCGGTGGTGGGGCAGGGCGTGGTTGGGGGCGTGGTTAAGAGGGGAGGAGTATATTGACAGCTAGAATCAAGTATTGCATATATATATATATATATATATATATATATATATACATATATATATATATATATATATATCTACATCCTGAAAATATGCAAACAAAACTATGTTTAGATAATTGATACTTCAAACTTGCATGAATAAATCTTAAGGAATATAACATAACTTGGCTTCTGAGAGCTTCAAAATGTAATGAATAAAATGCTAAAGTTGTTGATAAACAAGCAATTATTTTAATAATTAAATATGGTCATTTTAAATGAATTATTATGATAATTTTAAATTAATTATTTCAAATATGTTTATTTTAATGTATAATTCTAATGCCTGGATGTAATAAGGAGTCAGAAAAAATACAAATACAAATATAATTAATTTTGATGTTTTTAGCAAAATATAGAAAAATGTATTTAGTTTTTTTTTTTTTTATTAATAAATATATTTATTTTTAGGTAAGATAAACATAATAATACATTTTATCTCTTGTCTGGATGATTTAGTTCTTGTCAGCCTGTTCTTGTCCTCCCATCATGAAAAAAGGCTGTCCTCACTCAGGTCCGCATGGAGCTGGAGGGGTCTAAACTAAAGAGTCCAATAACTAAACAAAACATGACTTAAAACCAAACATGATTACACAGACATGACAATTAACTGTTAAAGGTTAGTACTATTAGTGGACCAGCAGCACGCACAATCATGTGTGCTTACGGACTGTATCCCTTGCAGACTGTATTGATATATATTGATATATAATGTAGGAACCACAATATTAATAACAGAAAGAAGCAACCCTTTTTGTGTGAATGAGTGTGAATGGGGGAGGGAGGTTTTTTGGGTTGGTGTACTAATTGTATGTGTATCTTGTGTGTTTTTTATGTTGATTTAATTTAAAAAAATGACCTAAGCCTGCCTGCCCAATCACGTTATAACTGTAGAATGATGGAGGGCGAGTTCTTGGTTTCTTATGTGGGTTTATTTTTAGGCAGTTTCATTAACGTCCTCCCAGCGCGGTAACAACACACAACAACAGCAGTCAAGTTTTCGTCTACCGTAAAGCAGTTCGTCTGCCGTAAACAGCAATGTTGTGACACTTTTAAACAGGACAATACTGCCATCTACTGTACATGGATATGTGACCCACCCTTAATGTGTCACATTTTTGTGTTGATTTATTTATTTTATTTTGTGGTTTGAATTCGTTTTTGGAGCTGTCATTACACATTTATCAGTATTCACATTGGTCAGTAGGGGGCAGTAGGGCGTTTCTTCCCAATTGAATGCTATCACCTGCAGACCGGAAGTGTCTTGTCATTCTGATGAGCGCGACCAGTCTGTGAACAATTGAAACGTCCTGTGTGCTTTTTCCTCCTGTATAACAGGTTAGTTTTGGTGAATCAACTCACTGAATAATATCCATGTGATCTTTATAAGTTTAAGTACACATTCTGATGGTGGAGCCTAACTCTAAAGTGTTTGTGAGTTGTAGTTTGTATTTGTGAATGAATCCAGTGCACAGCTGCCGTAATCAATACAAAATGGCGACGTGAGTACGCAATGTTTATATAGGATCTTCTGATCCTAATTCAGACTCCCAAATTAGAGCTCCTGTTTTCTTATTGATTTTATAATGTATATTTGTATAATGTGTGTGTTCTGAAATAGTGACCGAGAATAGAACAAGGATGGACAATTCAACCCTTAACTCAACAATGAGTAGATGAGTGTTATGTGTGTGTAAATGTGTAAATAAGTGAACACTGAAATTCAAGTATTTCTTTCATTTATTTATATATATATATATATATATATATATATATATATATATATATATATATATATATATATATATATATATATATATATATATATATATATATATATATATACACACATACATATATATATATATATATATATATATATATATATATATATATATACATACACATATATATATATATATAATAAAAAAATTTATAAAAATAAAAATAAATATATATATATATATATATATATATATGTATATATATATAGCTAGAATTCACTGAAAGTCAAGTATTTCTTATATATATATATATATATATATATATATATATATATATATATATATATATATATAGCTAGAATTCACTGAAAGTCAAGTATTTCTTATATATATATATATATATATATATCTTAACCACACCCCCAACCACCCCCCACCCCCGACCACGCCCCCCACCCTCCACCCCCCACCTCTCGAAATCGGAGGTCTCAAGGTTGGCAAGTATGATAAGAAGATAAAGTGATAATATAATCATTTGAATAATTAACTAATTCATTTAATGAATGAATACAATACAAAACCCAAAACCAGTGAAGGTGGCACGTTGTGTAAATTGTAAATAAAAAAGAATACAATGATTTGCAAATCCTTTTCAACTTATATTCAATTGTGTCATGTCTTGTGATCATGTTTTGTTTAGTTATGTTCTGTTTGGTTAAAACTCCATAGTTTCTGTTTTTTCACTCCCTTGTTTTGTCACCATGGCGACCCATTAGTTTTTTCACCTGTCATGTGTTCGGACTCATGCACCTGTCACTAATTATGTCTTTGTTATTCAAGCCGGTAGTTGCCAGGTGGTCGACCTGGAGACATTACCCCTGTTACTCCAATGATTACACGTTCCATGCCATAGTTCCATGCTTGACCAAGTAAGTTTTTGTTTATTTGTGTCACAGTAAGTGTTTATTTGTTTCATGCCCATAGTTTACGCCTTTGTGGTAGTTTTTTGTTCCTTAGCCAAGTTTGTGTCTCCGCCTTGTGCGCGCCTTTTGTTTGCACTTTTATAGTATAATTAAAACATGTATTTACCTTCACGCCTTGTCCGGTCCAGTCGATTTGCACCACGGGAAAACAATCCACGCAGGAAACTGCTCCATAGTCCAAGTCGTGACAAATGGAATAGATTGTAAAGACAAGATATTTAATGTTCAAACTGAGAAACTTTTTTTTTTTTGCAAATAATCATTAACTTAGAATTTAATGGCAGCGAAACATTGCAAAAAAGTTGTCACGGGGGCATTTTTACCACTGTGTTACATGGCCTTTCCTTTTAACAACACCCAGTAAACGTTTGGGAACTGAGGAGACCAATTTTTGAAGCTTTTCAGGTGGAATTCTTTCCCATTCTTGCTTCACAGTCCGGGGTCTCCGTTGTGGTATTTTAGGCTTCATTCTGCGCCACACATTTTCAATGGTAGACAGGTCTGGACTCTTCTCTGTGAAGCGCTTTGAGTCTCTAGAAAAGCGCTATATAAAATCTAATCCATCATTATTATTATTATTATTATTATTACAGGCATGTCAGTCTAGTACCCGCACTCTTTTACTATGAAGCCACGTTGTTGTAACACGTGGCTTGGCATTGTCTTGCTGAAATAAGCAGGGGCGTCCATGATAACATTGCTTGGATGGCAACATATGTTGCTCCAAAACCTGTAAGTACCTTTCAGCATTAATGATGCCTTCACAGATGTGTAAGTTACCCATGACTTGGCCACTAATACACCCCCATACCATCACAGATGCTGGCTTTTGAACTTTGCGCTTATAACAATCCGGATGGTTCTTTTCCTCTTTGGTCCGAAATACACGATGTCCACAGTTTCCGAAAACAATTTGAAATGGGGACACTTTGCATCAGTCCATCTTAGATGAGCTCGGGCCCAGCGAAGCCGGCGGCGTTTCTGGGTGTTGTTGATAAATGGCTTTCGCTTTGCATAGTAGAGTTTTAACTTGCACTTACAGATGTAGCGACCAACTGTAGTTACTGACAGTAGTTTTGTGATGTGTTCCTGTGCCCATGTGGTGATATCCTTTACACACTGATGTCGGTTTTTGATGCAGTACCGACTGAGGGATCAGAGGTCACACTCATTCAATGTTGGTTTTCAGCCTTGCTGCTTACGTGCAGTGATTTCTCCACATTTTAGGAACCTTTTGATGATATTACGGACCATAGATGGTGAAATCCCTAAATTCCTTGCAATAGCTGGTTGAGAAATGTTGTTCTTAAACAATTTGCTCACGCATTTGTTGACAAAGTGGTGACCCTCGTCCCATCCTTGTTTGTGAATGACTGAGCATTTCATGGAAGCTGTTTTATACCCAATCATGGCACCCACCTGTTCCCAATTGGCCTGTTCACCTGTGGGATGTTCCAATTAAGTATTTTGATGAGCATTCCTCAACTTTCTCAGTCTTTTTTGCAACTTGTGCCAACTTTTTTTGAAACATGTTGCAGGCATCAAATTTAAAATGAGCTAATATTTGCAAAAAATAACAACGTTTTCCAGTTGGAACATTTAAATATCTTGTCTTTGCAGTCTATTCGATTGAATATAAGTTGAAAAGGATTTGCAAATCATTTTATTCTGTTTTCATTTACCATTTACACAACGTGCCAACTTCACTGTAAATATAATACATTACATTGTAGAATAGGTGGTACTTGCTCTTTTTGAGGTATTACTTTGCTTAAAAAGTTTGTTGTTGTGCCTCACTAGTAACCTTTGACCTTACAAATGGACCCCCCCCCCCCCCAAAAAAAAAAATCCAGCCCACAATGTTGTATATGGCCATCCCACAGCAGTGTGCTTGTCGCTGCAGCAGAGTCCCAACAAATTCTCCTTCTCCGAGACAAACGAGAGCGGGCGTCTCTGTGCTCCAGCTGCATCTGCTTGCGAGTGTGTGCGTGTGTGTGCAGCACAGTGTGGATTCAGCACCTTGCTAACAGCGCGCACATTAACTGCAGCACACATCAAGGGGGGAGGAGCAGCGGCACCTGCATGGCTTGCATGCATGCTGGACAAAATGTGTTGCGTTTATGAGGGTGCACAGCAGAAGAGGAGGGGTGTGTGCGTGCGTGTGTGTGTGTGTGTGTGTGAGGTTTGAACTGGCTGCTCACAGGGAGGCAGGAATTAGGCAGAGGAGAGCAGCAAACGTCTGAGGAGGAAAAAGAAGGAGAGGAGTAGGTGGAGGCAACCTCGTGCCTCAATCATGCCTGCACAAGTGAAGGAGGTAAGTGTGTGTGTGTGTGTGTGTGTGTGTGTGTGTGTGTGCACGCTGCAGAGAAAGGAGCTTTATGTCATGCAGGAGGCGTCAATTGCTTCACCTCCTCGCCTGCTGTTCGGTGCAGTCTCCTTGTGTTGCATGAGAGGAAATAGGATGAGGAGGGAGGGCATGAGGCATGATGCTGACATCTTCATCAAGTGTGTGTGTCCGTATGAATGCATGAAAGCTGATGTGTGTGTGTGTGTGTGTGTGTGTGTGAAAGATAATGACATAATGCACACACACATATAGAGAGTGTTGAGTGTGCTGCCATCATCTATTGCATTAAATCTGACCATGCAGCATTTAACTATTTGAGGGGCGACCAGCAAGGCGAAAGTGGCGTTGAGGAGGAAAACTGCATTTAAAAAAAAAATTGAAATATGTATTGGATGATGGAATATGCTGTCATATACTTCAAGCTGACACAATTACTGCAGTATTTGGTTTACCTTCTTGATGTTGTTATTATTGAGTAAGAACCCCTGCACAATCCAATGAGATCCAATGCAAGAGTTTGCAATCATGAAGATACTTTATGGTTTTCTATATTGTGGGTTTTTGGAGTATTATTAATTGCATCACATACTTTAAACATATGGCCAAACTACTGCAAAATATTCAACCATTGACTGAATTTAATTGTATTTACATTTTAATTTTGTTATTTACAAGTAAGAGAATTTGTGCCAAAGAAAAATAGTCATAAAAATAATTAATAGAAAAACAGATGAATAAGCTTAAATTTTTTTATTTGTATTTTTTTTTTTAAACATTATTGGGTTTTAGACACATACAGTTGACAGGAATAACTGTCAAAAGCTGTTTTCTTTGAGTTAATTATTTGTCTTAAATTTTTATCAGACATACACACAGTGAAACTATTGCTAACCATTTAATGATTCATTGTATTTAATTTTATTGCAATTTAAAAAAATATTTTAAATAATAAGCTCATTTATCCCAAAAGAAAATAAATATAGAAATAGTTTATTGAAAAATAGATAAAAAGGAAAACAAAACAGTTATATTTTTCAATCAGTTGATTTTGATTTAATTAATAGTCATACATATGGTGAAATTATTGCTAAAACATTTAATAATTGACTGTATTTATTTTAATTATAATTAAAAATGTTTTATTTACAAATAAGATAACTGTTTCCCAAAGTGAAATAATTATAGAAAGCATTTATTGTAAAACAGATGAATTAGAAAAAACGCACACATAATTTATAGGTAATTGATTTTAATTAAATGATCAGACATACACATGGTGAAATGACATCTAAAATTTTAATCATAGAATGCATTTAATCTCATTGTAAATTAAAACATTTTACAAAAAAAAAAAAAAAAAAAAAAAAAAAAAAATAATATATATATATATATATATATATATATATATATATATATATATATATATATATATATATATATATATATAATATAAAATATTTACAAATTACATAATATTTGTATTAATTAATTTTGATTATATTTTTTATCAGACATCAGTGCATCACACAGGTAAATTTAAAGATTACAATTTAAATCACATTCTTTATTTAATTTTTTTTTTTTTTTTACCTGTATTTACAAGTAACATTTTACACAATGGAAATTATTCTAGAAATAATTAATAGAAAAATAAATAACTAAGAAATAAAAAACATTGTTTAAAAAAAATAAATTTGACAATTTTTAAAAGTAATTTGTTGTTGTTTGTACCGAGGATGTCGTTGTGGCTTGTGCAGCCCTTTGAGACACTTGTGATTTAGGGCTATATAAATAAAGATTGATTGATTGAGATTGAAAATAAAATGACAGCAAAAATAAAAATAATTAGAGAAATGTTCAATACTAACAATTTTCTAAAATAATTCAATTACATTTAATTTGAGACAATTTTTCCACAAATAAAAATTATTAATATTATTCCCAAAACTAGGAAAATTAAAAAGTAATCTTAATTTATTATAAATAAATTTGATGCATTTAATCTCATTGCAAATTTCTAAATGTTATTTACAAATTACATAATTTTTGTGTTAATTAATTTAAATGATAATTTGATCATACATCCCATAGGGAAATCACTGCAAACCCATTTAAATATTACAATTTAAATCACATTCTTTATTTGAATTGCATTTTTAAATTATATTTACAAGCAACATTTTTCCCAAAAAATCAGACATGGTAAAATGAATCGTAACACATTTGACACTTTTTAAAAGTAATTTCTTGTAATATGAAATGATATCAAAACTAAAATAATTTTCAATACCAACAATCTTTTAAAATAATTTAATTTGATTTAATTTGAGACAATTTTTCCAAAAAGAAAATAATTAGTATTATTACAACTAGGTTCCAAATATTTTCTTTAAAAAAAAACCTAAACTAACAAGATGCAATTTTGAAAATTAAAAAGTAATATTAATTTATTATAAATCAGTTTGATGCAATTATCTCATTGCAAATTTCAAAATGTTATTTACAAATTACATAATTTTTTGTTGATTAATTTAAATAATAATTGTATCAGACATCCCACAGGGAAATCACTGCAAGCCCATTTAACGATTACAATTTAAATCACATTATTTATTTTAATTGCATTTTTTAAATTATATTTACAAGTAACATTTTTCCCCCAAAAAATAATTTTAAAATTAATTAATTGAAAAATAAATAAATGAGAAAAAAAACTTTGTTTAAAAAACATTTGACAATTTTTAAAAGTAATTTCTTGTAATAAAAAATGACACCAAAAATAAAATAATTTTCAATACTAACAATCTTCTAAAATGATTCAATTTGATTTAATTTGAGACAATTTTTCCACAAAGAAAATTATTATTATTATTACAACTATTTTCCAATTTTTTTAAAACTAAACTAACAAGATGCAATTTTGAAAATTAAAAAAGTAATCTTAATTTATTATAAATCAGTTTGATTTGTATCAGATATACACATTCTTGACTCTATATGATTTAATTACATTTTCAACCTGTTCATAATTTACTGTAACAATTTGATTTAGTTTGATTATATCAAATCATTTAAGAAACATCCCTGTTGTGTAATACTAACATGTTCACTGGCCTTAGAGAGGAACAATAAAGGTAACTTTGGACTATTTTCTTCTTATTAACTTGCTTTTAATTGGATCCCTTTGACAGTCAAAAGTTTGAGGACGCTTCTCCATGCTATTTAATGAGAAAGTTTGCTTGATGAGTACATGAAGTACAGTGCAGCGTTTAGTTCATACTTGCCAACCTTGAGACCTCCGATTTCGGGAGGTGGGGGGTGGGGGTGGGGGTGGGGGGGCGTGGTCGGGGGTGGGACTGTGGCGTGGTTGGTATATGTATATATGTATATATATGTATATATATATATATATATATATATATATATATATATATATGTATATATATATATATATATATATATATATATATATATATATATATATATATATATATATATATATATATATGAAATATATATACATATATACATACATACACATACATACATACACATACATATATATATATATATATATATATATATATATATATATATATATATATATATATATATATATATATATATATATATATATATATATATCTACATCCTGAAAATATGCAAACAAAACTGTGTTTAGATAATTGATACTTCAAACTTGCATAAATAAATCTTAAGGATATAAGATAACTTGGCTTCTGAGAGCTTCAAAATGTAATGAATAAAATGCTAAAGTTGTTGATAAACAAGCAATTATTTTAATAATTAAATATGGTCATTTTAAATGAATTATTATGATCATTTAAAATTAATTATTTCATATATGTTTATTTTAATGTATGATTCTACGGCTGGATGTAATAAGGAGTCAGAAAAAATACAAATAAAAACACAATTAATTTTGATGTTTTTAGCAAAATATAGTAAAAATTTATTTAGTTTTTTTTAAAATTAATAAATATATTTATTTTTAGGTAAGATAAACATAATAATAGAATTTATCTCTAGTCTGGATGATTTAGTTCTTGTCACCATGTTGTCCTCCTGTCATAAAAAAAAAGGCTGTCCTCACTCAGGCCACGCCCCCTCCAGCTCCGGCTGAAAATCGGGAGATTTTCGGGAGAATATTTGTCCCGGTAGATTTTCGGGTGAGGCGCTGAATTTCGGGAGGGTTGGCAAGTATGGTTTAGTTTGCATGTTCCAGGCTGCAGCGAGTGCACAAACAAAGCACAGTCGGAACATCATTGTCGACCTATTTGGCTCAGCAATGCACTTTTTAGTGACGCTGCACTGACTTATTTAAATAAGCTTTGACTCAGAGCTGGCCTGGCGCCCCCCCGAATGCCCCCCCTCCCTCTGGAGCTTGACTCATCAGACAGGGGGACGACGACGACAACAAACGGGGCCCTGTCCTGTCTGCCCAGCCGACCATCACTCTCGTCCTCATCAAACCGTCTGCAGGCGACGTCCACGCACTTTTTTTTTTTTTATTCGCCAAACTATCCAATATGGCGCTTATTGGGGGTCATCTCCCGACCCCTTTTATCTCCGCCTGCCTGCGACACAGTCGGGATGAGAGCCTCTCGTGTGCTCTCTTCACAGCACTTTGCACAGACCCGTTCGGGAAGTCGGCGTTTTATTCTGTCAGCGTTCGGATAAAAGTGGAACAGGCGATTACCAGGAAAAAGAACAAAAAAAAGGGACGAAAAAGCCAGGAAAGTCAAACCCAGATCAACAGGAGCGATCAGCCACTTGTTGCTAGGCAGATTTGGTGAAGCCCCAAAGTCTAATAGAGCCCTGTTTCCGTGGCAACTTGGGACAGAGGTTTGTGCTGCCTCACACGGCTGCCAAAGGACAGGGAGATATGGCAGCAGCAACATTTACTTTCATGTTGAAGGACAAGTTCCATTGAGAATGAAGACATAGAAATAGTCTGTTCCAGGGTCAAACTGTCACTAGCATGAACCGTTTTAATGTTTTAACTCAACAAATGTAAGAAGGTCACTTTGTCAACAACTGCAAAACTCCTGTTGTATAGAGGATCTTTGACTATTTTGCACTAGGTACATAAAAACAGCATCCTTAACCATGAAGGATCTTTGTCAAACATTGTTGAAGTCCGACCTTAAAAGCAGAAAAATACTCTTGACATATCAAGGATCTTTGACTAGTACAAACCCCGTTTCCATATGAGTTGGGAAATTGTGTTAGATGTAAATATAAACGGAATACAATGATTTGCAAATCCTTTTCAACCCATATTCAATTGAATGCATTACAAAGACAAGATATTTGATGTTCAAACTCATAAACTTTATATTTTTTTTGCAAATAATAATTAACTTATAATTTCATGGCTGCAACATCTGCCAAAGTAGTTGGGAAAGGGCATGATCACCACTGTGTTACATCACCTTTTCTTTTAACAAGACTCAATAAACGATTGGGAACTGAGGAAACTAATTGTTGAAGCTTTGAAAGTGGAATTATTTCCCATTCTTGTTTTATGTAGAGCTTCAGTCGTTCAACAGTCCGGGGTCTCCGCTGTTGTATTTTACGCTTCATAATGCGCCACACATTTTCGATGGGAGACAGGTCTGGACTGCAGGCGGGCCAGGACCAAGCCACGCTGTTGTAACACGTGCTGAATGTGGCTTGGCATTGTCTTGCTGAAATAAGCAGGGGCGTCCATGAAAAAGACGGCGCTTAGATGGCAGCATATGTTGTTCCAAAACCTGTATGTACCTTTCAGCATTAATGGTGCCTTCACAGATGTGTAAGTTACCCATGCCTTGGGCACTAATACACCCCCATACCATCACAGATGCTGGCTTTTCAACTTTGCGTCGATAACAGTCTGGATGGTTCGCTTCCCCTTTGGTCCGGATGACACGATGTGGAATATTTCCAAAAATAATTTGAAATGTGGACTCGTCAGACCACAGAACACTTTTCCACTTTGCATGAGTCCATCTTAGATGATCTCGGGCCCAGAGAAGCCGGCGGCGTTTCTGGGTGTTGTTGATAAATGGCTTTCGCTTTGCATAGTAGAGCTTTAACTTGCACTTACAGATGTAGCGACCAACTGTATTTAGTGACAGTGGTTTTCTGAAGTGTTCCTGAGCCCATGCGGTGATATCCTTTAGAGATTGATGTCGGTTTTTGATACAGTGCCGTCTGAGGGATCGAAGGTCACGTTCATTCAATGTTGGTTTCCGGCCATGCCGCTTACGTGCAGTGATTTCTCCAGATTCTCTGAACCTTTTGATGATATTATGGACCGTAGATGTTGAAATCCCTAAATTTCTTGCAATTGCACTTTGAGAAACGTTGTTCTTAAACTGTTCGACTATTTGCTCACGCAGTTGTGGACAAAGGGGTGTACCTCGCCCCATCCTTTCTTGTGAAAGACTGAGCATTTTTTGGGAAGCTGTTTTTATACCCAATCATGGCACCCACCTGTTCCCAATTAACCTGCACACCTGTGGGATGTTCCAAATAAGTGTTTGATGAGCATTCCTCAACTTTATCAGTATTTATTGCCACCGTTCCCAACTTCTTTGTCACGTGTTGCTGGCATCAAATTCTAAAGTTAATGATTATTTGCCAAAAAAAAAAAGTTTATCAGTTTAAACATCAAATATGTTGTCTTTGTAGCATATTCAACTGAATATGGGTTGAAAATGATTTGCAAATCATTGTATTCCGTTTATATTTACATCTAACACAATTTCCCAACTCATATGGAAACGGGGTTTGTAGATTGTTACACACAAGAGCACGCTCCTGTTATGTAGAAGATCTTTGACAAACTTTCTGCAGCAGTTCCTACTAGAGCAATCTTGTCTCATAGAGAATCTTTGATTAGTATTATCTCAGTAGATTGTTACAAACACGAGCAAGCTCCTGTCTTATAGAGGATCTTTGCAGCAGGTTCTTAAAAAGAGCAGAGCGCTCTTGTTATATAGAGTATCTTTTTTCCTTTTTTTAAAATGGGTCCTTAAAAAAATGAGGATTTGGATCTTATATTTTTTAAGTCGGACCTTAAAAACAGAAAAGAGCAGAGCGCTCTTGTCATATAGAGGATCTTTTTTACTTTTTTGTATAATAGGTCCTTAAAAAATTGAGGATTTTGATCTTATATTTTTTAAGTCGGACCTTAAAAACAGAAAAGCACAATAAAGTAGAGTGATCTTGTTGTATAGAGGATCTTTGACTATGCTTTTGAAGTAGGTACCGTACATAAAAACAGCATAGTGGTCCTTAACCATGAAGGATCTTTGTCGAACATTGTTGAAGTCCGACCTTAAAAACAGAAAAATACTCTTGACATATATATGATCTTTGACTAGTAGATTGTTACAAACAAAAGCATGCTTGTTGTATAGAGGATCTTTGAGTAGTATTTTCTCAGTAGATTGTGACAAATAAGGGTTTGCTCCTGTCATTTAGAGGATCTCTGACTAGTATTTTCTCAGTAGATTGTTACAAACACGAGCAAGCTCCTGTTTTATAGAAGATCTTTGACTAATTTTTCAGCAGGTTCTTAAAAAGAGCAGAACGTTCTTGACATATAGAGGATCTTTTTTTACTTTTGTTTTATAGTAGGTCCTTAAAAAATTGAGGATTTTAATCTTATATTTTTTAAGTCGTATCTTAAAAACAGAAAAGCACAATAAAGTAGAGTGATCTTGTTGTAGAGGATCTGTGACGTTCTTGCAGTAGGTCCTTAAAAATAGCAGCGCACCCTGTTATAAGACATAGAGGATCTTTGACTGGTGTTTTCTAAGTAGATTGTCCGAACAAACGAGCGCACCTGTTCGATAGAGGATCTTTGTGTAGCAATTTTGTTGTCTGTCCTTAAACGCAGAAAATCGCTCTTTCCATAATAGCCTATCTTTGACTCATGTTTTTGCAGCATGTCCAAAAAAGAGCAAAGCGCTTCTGTAATATAGAGGATCTTTGATTGGTGTTTTTACAGTAAGTCCTTAAAATAGCAGAACACTTCTGTCATTTGGAGGATCTTTGGCCAACGTTTTCTCAGTTTGTTGTTACAAACAATTGCATGCTCTGTTATGTAGAGGATCTTTGACATTTTTTGCAGTAGGTTCTTGGAAAGAGCAGAGTGCTCCTGTCAAATAGAGGATCCGTGACGTTTTTGCAGTAGGTCCTTACAAAGAGCAGAGTGCGCCTGTCAAATCCAGGATCTTTGACGTTTTTGCAGTAGATCCTTAAAAAGAGCAGAGTGCTCCTGTCAAATAGAGGATCTTTGACCTTTTTTGCAGTAGGTCCTTAAATAGAGCAGAGTGCTCCTGTCGAATAGAGGATCTTTGACGTTTTTGCAGTAGCTCCTTAAAAAGAGCAGTCAAATAGAGGATCTTTGACCTTTTTTACAGTACGCCCTTAAAAAGAGCAAAGTGCTTGTGTCAAATAGAGGATCTTTGACCTTTTTTGCAGTACGTCCTTAAAAAGAGCAGAGTGCTCCTGTCAAATAGAGGATCTTTGACCTTTTTTGCAGTAGGTCCTTAAATAGAGCAGAGTGCTCCTGTCAAATAGAGGATCTTTGACGTTTTTGCAGTAGCTCCTTACAAAGAGCAGCGCGCGCCTGTCAAATTCAGGATCTTTGATGCTTTTGCAGTAGGTCCTTAAAAAGAGCAGAGTGCTCCTGTCGAATAGAGGATCTGTGAAGTTTTTGCAGTAGGTCTTCAAAAGAGCAGAGTGCTCCTGTCAAATCCAGGATCTTTGACGTTTTTGCAGTAGGTCCTTAAAAAGAGCAGAGTGCTCCTGTCAAATAGAGGATCTTTGACCTTTTTGCAGTAGGTCCTTAAAAAGAGCAGAGCGCGCCTGTCAAATCCAGGATCTTTGACGTTTTTGCAGTAGATCCTTAAAAAGAGCAGAGTGCTCCTGTCAAATAGAGGATCTTTGACCTTTTTTGCAGTAGGTCCTTAAAAAGAGCAGAGTACTTGTGTCAAATAGAGAATCTGTGACGTTTTTGCAGTAGCTCCTTAAAAAGAGCAGTCAAATAGAGGATCTTTGACCTTTTTTTGCAGTACGCCCTTAAAAAGAGCAGAGTGCTCATGTCAAATAGAGGATCTTTGACGTTTTTGCAGTAAGTCCTTAAAAAGAGCAGAGTGCTCCTGTCAAATAGAGAATCTGTGACGTTTTTGCAGTAGCTCCTTAAAAAGAGCAGTCAAATAGAGGATCTTTGACCTTTTTTGCAGTATGTCCTTAAAAAGAGCAGAGTGCTTGTGCCAAATAGAGGATCTTTGACGTTTTTGCAGTAAGTCCTTAAAAAGAACAGAGTGCTCCTGTCAAATAGAGAATCTGTGATGTTTTTGCAGTAGCTCCTTAAAAAGAGCAGTCAAATAGAGGATCTTTGACCTTTTTTGCAGTATGTCCTTAAAAAGAGCAGAGTGCTTGTGTCAAATAGAGGATCTTTGACGTTTTTGCAGCAAGTCCTTAAAAAGAGCAGAGTGCTCCTGTCAAATAGAGAATCTGTGATGTTTTTGCAGTAGCTCCTTAAAAAGAGCAGTCAAATAGAGGATCTTTGACCTTTTTTGCAGTACGTCTTTAAAAAGAGCAGAGTGCTCGTGTCAAATAGAGGATCTTTGACGTTTTTGCAGTTGCTCCTTACAAAGAGCAGAGCGCGCCTGTCTAATCCAGAATCTTTGACTTTTTTGCAGTAGGTCCTTAAAAAGAGCAGAGTGCTCCTGTCAAATAGAGGATCTTTGACCTTTTTTGCAGTAGGTCCTTAAAAAGAGCAGAGCGCGCCTGTCAAATCCAGGATCTTTGACGTTTTTGCAGTAGATCCTTAAAAAGAGCAGAGTGCTCCTGTCAAATAGAGGATCTTTGACCTTTTTTGCAGTAGGTCCTTAAAAAGAGCAGAGTGCTCCTGTCGAATAGAGAATCTGTGATGTTTTTGCAGTAGCTCCTTAAAAAGAGCAGTCAAATAGAGGATCTTTGACCTTTTTTGCAGTACGTCCTTAAAAAGAGCAGAGTGCTTGTGTCAAATAGAGGATCTTTGACGTTTTTGCAGCAAGTCCTTAAAAAGAGCAGAGTGCTCCTGTCAAATAGACGATCTTTGACATTTTTTTGCAGTAGGTCCTTAAAAAGAGCAGAGTGCTCCTGTCAATTAGAGGAACTGTGACGTTTTTGCAGTAGGTCTTAAAAAGATCAAAGCACCCATGTCATACGCCGTGGAGGATCTTTGACTGGTGTTTTCTCAGTAGATTGCCCGAACAAAGGAACGCACCTGTCACACAGAGAATCTTCGTGTAGTGTTTTTGCAGTGGCTGCATAAAACGGGAATCATAATCCATAAAACAAGAACGTGCGAGTTCAAGACAAAAATGGAGTGGAAAAAGTGTTACACAACAACATCGTTGTCGCTTTCTCTTTTCGGCTTTTCTTTGGCACTCCCTGCAAAAAAAAAAAAAAAAAAAAAAAAGTCATTTTGACTCGCGATCAAAAGAGAGAAAAGTGCTCGCACCAACTTTCCCAAAGTGCCCACGAAGGACGACTTGATTGCTTTTTGCACTGGAAGTGAAACAATCGTAATGGTTTCTCTTTTTAAAACAACAACACTTTGTGAACGTTTATCAGTCAAATTGCAGAACGCCTTTGTGCTGACCCGCCATCTTTAAAATGCTGCTGAGCTGTCATCCGTCATCTGTGTGTGTGTGTGTGTGTGTGTGTGTGTGTGTGTGTTAGGAGCAGAGCTCAGAGGGGCCTCCTTCATTGCCGCTGTCCCAGGAAGCCAAACACCAGGTGACGGTGGACCAGCCGTCCGCCAACGACGAGGTGGACACCTCCAGCGCCTCGGCCATGACGTCCACCAACGACAGCTCCACCGAGGCCGACACGCCTCTGCAGAACGACACCGAGGTGCTGGCCTTCTTCATCGTTCCTTCTCTCACTACATTCCATTCCCTGTGATCCACTTCGGTGCGATCCACTACACTTCAGTTCCATCCATCCATCCATTTTCTACCTACCTTCGGGGTCGCGGGGGGTGCTGGAGCCTATCTCAACTGCATTCGGGCAGAAGGCGGGGTACACCCTGGACAAGTCGCCACCTCATCACAAGACCAACACAGATACACTGCAAAAAGTCAGTGTTCAAAAACAAGGGAAAAATATACAAAAATGAGGGGTATTTTATTTGAACTAAGCAAAATTATCTGCCAATAGAACAAGAAAATTCGGCTTGTCAAGACTTTCCAAAACAAGTAAAATTAAAGCTGCAAGCAGCGTTGGTCGGGCCCGCATATTTGGCTGGTGCTAGTCCTACGTGTCCCAATACCTTTGTCCAGTTGTAGTCCTAAATGTCCCAATACATTTGTCCAGTTTGAGTCCTAAGTGTCCCAATACGTTTGTTAAGTTTTAGTCCCAAGTGTCCCAATAGTGTTGTCCAGTTTTCGTCCTAAGTGTCCCAATACTTTTGTCTAGTTTTCGTCCTAAGTGTCCCAATACTTTTGTCAAGTTTTAGTCCCAAGTGTCCCAATACTTTCGTCCAGTTTTCGTCGTAAGTGTCCCAATACTTTTGTCCAGTGGT
This sequence comes from Nerophis lumbriciformis, assembly GCF_033978685.3. Taxonomy (NCBI): domain Eukaryota; kingdom Metazoa; phylum Chordata; class Actinopteri; order Syngnathiformes; family Syngnathidae; genus Nerophis; species Nerophis lumbriciformis. The sequence continues at coordinate 11,327,715 of NC_084579.2, read as the reverse complement.
AGTCCAAAGTGTCCCAATACTTATGTCAAGTAATAGTCCTAAGTGTCCCAATACTTTTGTCAAGTTTTAGTCCTAAGTGTACCAATACTTTTGTCCAGTTGTAGTCCTAAGTGTCCCAATACTTTTGTCCAGTTTTAGTCCTAAGTATCCCAATACTTTTGTCCAGTGTAAGTGTCCCAATACTTGTGTTCAGTGGTAGTCCTAAGCGTCCCAATACTTTTGTCAAGTTTTAATCCCAAGTGTCCCAATACTTTTGTCCAGTTTTTGTCGTAAGCGTCCCAATACTCTTGTCAAGTTCTGGTCCCAAGTGTCCCAAAACTTTTGTCCAGTTTTCGTCCTAATTGTCCCAATACTTTTGTCCAGTTTTCATCCTAAGTGTCCCAATACTTTTGTCCAGTTTTCGTCCTAAGTGTCCCAATACTTTCGTCATGTTTTAGTCCCAAGTGTCCCAATAATTTTGTCCAGTTTTTGTCCTAAGTGTCCCAATACTTTTGTCCAGTTTTAGTCCTAAGTGTCCCAATACTTTTGTCCAGTGGTAGTCCGAAGTGTCCCAATACTTATGTCAAGTTTTAGTCCTAAGTGTCCCAATACTTTTGTCAAGTTTTAGTCCTAAGTGTCCCAATACTTTTGTCAAGTTTTAGTCCTAAGTGTCCCAATACTTTTGTCCAGTGTAAGTGTCCCAATACTTTTGTCCAGTGGAAGTCCTAAGTGTCCCAATATTTTTGTCTACTTTTAGTCCTAAGTGTCCCAATACTTTTGTCAAGTTTTAGTCCCAAGTGTCCCAATAGTTTTGTCCAGTTTTCGTCGTAAGTGTCCCAATACTTTTGTCCAGTGGTAGTCCGAAGTGTCCCAATACTTATGTCAAGTAATAGTCCTAAGTGTCCCAATACTTTTGTCAAGTTTTAGTTCTAAGTGTACCAATACTTTTGTCCAGTTGTAGTCCTAAGTGTCCCAATACTTTTTTCCAGTTGTAGTCCTAAGTGTCCCAATACTTTTGTCCAGTTTTAGTCCTAAGTCTCCCGATACTTTTGTCCAGTGTAAGTGTCCCAATACTTGTGTTCAGTGGTAGTCCTAAGTGTCCCAATACTTTTGTCAAGTTTTAGTCCCAAGTGTCCCAATACTTTTGTCCAGTTTTTGTCGTAAGCGTCCTAATACTCTTGTCAAGTTCTGGTCCCAAGTGTCCCAAAACTTTTGTCCAGTTTTCGTCCTAATTGTCCCAATACTTTTGTCCAGTTTTCGTCCTAAGTGTCCCAATACGTTTGTCAAGTTTTAGTCCCAAGTGTCCCAATAGTGTTTTCCAGTTTTCGTCCTAAGTGTCCCAATACTTTTGTCTAGTTTTCGTCCTAAGTGTCCCAATACTTTTGTCAAGTTTTAGTCCCAAGTGTCCCAATACTTTTGTCCAGTTTTCGTCGTAAGTGTCCCAATACTTTTGTCCAGTGGTAGTCCGAAGTGTCCCAATACTTATGTCAAGTAATAGTCCTAAGTGTCCCAATACTTTTGTCAAGTTTTAGTCCCAAGTGTCCCAATACTTTTGTCCAGTTTTTGTCGTAAGCGTCCTAATACTCTTGTCAAGTTCTGGTCCCAAGTGTCCCAAAACTTTTGTCCAGTTTTCGTCCTAATTGTCCCAATACTTTTGTCCAGTTTTCGTCCTAAGTGTCCCAATACGTTTGTCAAGTTTTAGTCCCAAGTGTCCCAATAGTGTTTTCCAGTTTTCGTCCTAAGTGTCCCAATACTTTTGTCTAGTTTTCGTCCTAAGTGTCCCAATACTTTTGTCAAGTTTTAGTCCCAAGTGTCCCAATACTTTTGTCCAGTTTTCGTCGTAAGTGTCCCAATACTTTTGTCCAGTGGTAGTCCGAAGTGTCCCAATACTTATGTCAAGTAATAGTCCTAAGTGTCCCAATACTTTTGTCAAGTTTTAGTCCCAAGTGTACCAATACTTTTGTCCAGTTGTAGTCCTAAGTGTCCCAATACTTTTGTCCAGTTTTAGTCCTAAGTATCCCAATACTTTTGTCCAGTGTAAGTGTCCCAATACTTGTGTTCAGTGGTAGTCCTAAGCGTCCCAATACTTTTGTCAAGTTTTAATCCCAAGTGTCCCAATACTTTTGTCCAGTTTTTGTCGTAAGCGTCCCAATACTCTTGTCAAGTTCTGGTCCCAAGTGTCCCAAAACTTTTGTCCAGTTTTCGTCCTAATTGTCCCAATACTTTTGTCCAGTTTTCATCCTAAGTGTCCCAATACTTTTGTCCAGTTTTCGTCCTAAGTGTCCCAATACTTTCGTCATGTTTTAGTCCCAAGTGTCCCAATAATTTTGTCCAGTTTTTGTCCTAAGTGTCCCAATACTTTTGTCCAGTTTTAGTCCTAAGTGTCCCAATACTTTTGTCCAGTTTTTGTCCTAAGTGTCCCAATACTTTTGTCCAGTTTTAGTCCTAAGTGTCCCAATACTTTTGTCCAGTGGTAGTCCGAAGTGTCCCAATACTTTTGTCCAGTGTAAGTGTCCCAATACTTTTGTCCAGTTTTAGTCCTAAGTGTCCCAATACTTTTGTCCAGTTTTTGTCCTAAGTGTCCCAATACTTTTGTCCAGTTTTAGTCCTAAGTGTCCCAATACTTTTGTCAAGTTTTAGTCCTAAGTGTCCCAATACTTTTGTCCAGTGTAAGTGTCCCAATACTTTTGTCCAGTGGAAGTCCTAAGTGTCCCAATATTTTTGTCTACTTTTAGTCCGAAGTGTCCCAATACTTTTGTTCAGTGGTAGTCATACTTGCCAACCCTCCCGGATTTTCCGGGAGACTCCCGAAATTCAGCCCCTCTCCCGAAAACCTCCCGGGACAAATTTTCTCCCGAAAATCTCCCAAAATTCAGGCGGAGCTGGAAGCCACGCCCCCTCCAGCTCCATGCGGACCTGAGTGACGTGTCGACAGCCTGTATTCACGTCCGCTTTCCCACAATATAAACAGCGTGCCTGCCCAAACACGTTATAACTGTAGAATGATCGAGGGCAAGTTCTTGGTTCCTTAAGTGGGTTTATTGTTAGGCAGTTTCATTAACGTCCTCCCAGCGCGGTAACAACACACAACAACAGCAGTCATGTTTTATTCTACCATAAAGCAGTTCGTCTGCCGTAAACAGCAATGTTGTTGTAATATATTGAATTGGAGGCAATCACCAGGCGAGGTGATGAAGTACGTCTCTTTACTGTAGACTTCAGAACAGACTCACACTTGACGTCAGGTGCGCAACACCACGTAAATCGTTGGCCAACCAAAAAGTAACCCCAGTACGCTATAGCCAACATTCACCAGGAGATGGCAACAGACAAGCATAGATCACTCTATTACATTCCTCCCCTTTTAGAATTGTAGAAGTTACTCAAAATAAATAAACAACCCAACCAAAAAATGCAGCAGCTCAATGAAAAAACTGTACTTAAGCCACATTCCTTTTTTTTTTTTTAGTACTGAACTCTTAACCCTCATTTGTAAACAATAACATGCTTATTATACAAACAGTATTTGTACATTTTTAACACAGATTTTTATACTGTCTTCAGAGATTCAGTTTTTTTGGTGGTTCTCGAAACCTTTTTTTCATCTTTTTCCATTTTCACACATATTTGAAAAAGCTCCAGACCGCCGCCTTAAGTCGACTTCAGTTCTATTACTCTTTGACTCCATCATGATTCAGTTTGATTTAGTTTCACTTTCCTTCACGCCCTTTTGATTCAATTCAATTCAGTTCACTTCAGTTCCCTCAAACCCTGATTTGATTCCCTTCACTTTTATTCATGTTTTCACTCCACTTCAATATTATTGAAGTCAATTCACTTTGCTTTTCTTCGATTCAATTCAGTTCTTCCTATACCGGGTTTACGCCACTTCATTTCAATTCACTTTTCACCTGTATTTGCTTCATTTTAGGATGATTCAGTTCCGTTTACAATTCACATTCAATCCGGTTTCATTCTGTTCAATCCCTGCGAACCAATTCACCTTCATATAATTCACTTCAGTTTAGTGCAAACCAGATCGATTCAGTCGAACCAGCTTGACCAGGTTCACTTCACGTTAATCTTTGATTCAGTTCAAGTCCATCCATCCATCCATTTTTCTACCGCTTGTCCCTTTTTGGGGTTGCGGGGGGTTGCTGGAGCCTATCTCAGCACATTTCTCCTAAGCCTTATTCAATCCACTTAAGTATAATTCACTTTTTACTTCAACTCAGTTCACTTCAACACAACTCAGACTCACTAATTCAAGCCAGTTCAGAACCAGTTCCTTCTGCCTTAGTCACTTCAGTTCAGTTATGCTACTTTTTCACTTCAACATACTTCGGTTCGATTTAGTTCATTTAGTTGAATTCATTAACTCAGTTCACTCTCTTCCACCTTCTTTTGAAGCGGTTGGATTCACTTCAGTTCCCTTAAACCCCATTTGATTCACTTTGTTGCTATTCATGTTTTCACTTAAGTTCAACTCAATTCACTTGAATGTCATTCAGTTCAATTTGATTCAATTCAAACCAACTCATTCAACTGACCAGATTCAATAATCAATCTTAGAACAAGATTGAATCCACTTCACTTCAATGGAATTCACTTTTGTCTTGAACTCCTGTTCAATTTACTTCACTTCATTCAAACTACTTGAACTTACTTAAACCCCTTAACTCAATTCACTTCAATTTCTTTAACCCAAAGTGAATCCGTTCCATTCGCATTACACAACTTAATTGAATTAATTGTGTGGGCGGGGTTGGGGGTTAGTTAGATACCAGGAAAAAAACTCTAGCAAAGCACACATGTTACGCCGTACAACTCGAGACTTACAACGAGGGGGCAGGGGGCGGGTATACGGACCGAAGCTGCCGACAATCTGTCCAACAAAAGTCAACAAAGATCAGCAGGTGTGTGTCCATGAAAGACAGAGAAGGAGTTTGTTGAGTCTTTGCTGCACTGTCCTCAACCAACAACCTTGTCACGTTTCTTGCAGCCAAGGAAACGATTCAGATTAGAATGTTTACGTTTGAGCGAGCAAAAACTAATTTAAACCTTTCGCTTTGATTGTCTATTTTTGGTCCTCAATTTCATCATACTTCGCCATGCAGAGCAGACGGCATCCCCACGATGTTGTCCAGTTTGCAATTTAGTCCAAAATCACAAATGTCTGAGTGTCTCTACTCCAATCATTTATTATATTACTTTGAACGGCTGCCTGCATCTGCCAATTTGTCGATACACCCGGGCAACGTTTACTCAAATCAGCAGGTGTGCTGTTATCGTGATTCCGAATAGGTACTGCAGATATCTTCAACATCCTCGATTGAAAGGGTCGGCAGCCACGCGGCACTACGCTTCTCCCAGGAGTCCAACCGTTCCGTCAGGACAGGCAGGTTGCATCGAACCAGAGATCTTGTCAATTTTGTTGAGAGGTCAGTTGATCAATTCTTAGATGTTGGAGAGCATTGCAAACAGAGACTGTAAGAAAGTTAAGACAAGAAAAAACTAAGAAGCGAACAGGAGAGATCAGGCAGAAGGGAAGTAAAAGCGTACGGGTTCGATGAGTTTAATCCAATTTAGTCCCAACTTTTGAAGTCACTTCACTTTAATTTAGTTCATTTCGGTTCTCTCCGAGTTCAGTCCACTCTTAACTTCACTTTACCTCAATTCATTTCACTCCGTCTCACACTGAATGAATTCAAATACAGTTAAAGGAGTACTTAACAACAATCACTTTTTGACACAAGACAAGACAGGTTTTCACAGAGACGTTGGAGGTGAAGGCGATGAAGAAACAGCAGATAGAATTATTCACTTCAGTCTCTTCGTTAAGACAACGTGTTCACTATGAAAGCTGAATGTAAAGCAGACAGCCTGATGTGCGATCATGATACCTTGACTTTCTCATTATACTCAAACATCGACTTTTTCCCAATCAAGAGAAGTCATTAGTCTTTGGCAGGAAGTGAGGATTCATTAATGGTTGAGCACACTGCCAGAAAATGATAATGATGATGATAAGTGATCATGGCTATGGGAAATAAGCAGGACTACAGTGCACTTTAATTGAAAAATGAAAGTAAACAGAGTCTACTTCTGGTTTGGCATTGAAACGTAACAAAGAGTTTTGTTGTCCATGGTCATAGGAGTTAAAGGCTGTGGAACAGGAAGCAGAACACGGCCCAGAAGAGTTGCAGCAGGAGAACCTTCAGGCATCAAACGTACCAGAAACGGATCAAGACAACCCCGCCATAGAAGAACCACTTCCCGAGGCAAACACTGAATCTTCTCAGTCATCCAACAAGCCCGCAGCTCAGCCTGGTGAGCCTTTACAGGTCCCTTTGGACAACCAGAGCCGAGTGTACCCCATCCCAGAAGGCTACCGAGCAATGGGAGGGGATTTACGGTACGGGAGCCTCTCCCGTGGCAGCACCGCCCTCCATGGCTATTGGCCAACGAAAAACTTCCAACCCGGGGCACACTACACTTTGCCCTTCCTGAGGGACAGCTATGCTCCCGCAATGGCCGACGACGGGAACCAGTCAGAAAATCCTTTAGACGTGAGGAATGACCACCCAGCGGCAATTTACGCTACCTTGGGCGGAGTTCACCCCTTCAGACCCATCACCACCATGGAGCTCCTCAGAGAGCCTTCCAGAACCAGGTAATAAGACTGACCAGAAAGACTGCATCACCATTTGCTAACTTTCTATTCTGTTCTTTCTCAAGAGGTGGCTATGACGACGCCTTCATGGCCCAGCTGGAGGGGAACCTGAACCCTTTCTTCCAGGCCATGTGCCGAGCTCAGACCCTGCATTTCCCCCACAAACGCAGCAGCATGGTCAGTCTGGACAGCATCCGCAGGGACCCTCGGTGGAGGGACCCCAACCTTCACGAGGTCATCGCCATGCTCAGCCACCCGATGGACCCGGTCAAGTCCAACGCCGCCGCCTACCTGCAGCACCTGTGCTATGAGAATGAGCGCATCAAGCAAGAGGTGCGCCAGCTGAACGGTGTGCCGTCCTTGGTGGACTTGCTTGACCACCCTAAAGCAGAAGTCCACCGGAAGGCCTGCGGAGCCTTGAGGAATATATCCTACGGGAAGGACCACAACAACAAAATGGCCATCAAGAACTGTGACGGCATCCAAGCTTTGGTCAGACTACTGAGGAAGTCGAGCAGCATGGAGGTTAAGGAGTTAGTCACAGGTTTGGATCCATATTGTGATGTTTTCTTCTTGTTTCTCTAAGATATCTTTACCAAACTTGGCACACAGCTTCAGGGAACTGACATACACGTGACTATCAAAAATCGATCTAAATCAGTCGAAAAACATGGCCGCCCTGCACTGAAACATCTTTGCGGAATGGACCTACAGTATATACCAGCCAATGACCTCCTGTATTTTCCGGACCATAGGGCGCACCAGATTATAAGGCACACAGCCGATGAATGGTCTATTTTTGATCTTTTTCCATATATAAGGTGACCGCATTAAAGGAGTCATATTATTATTATTTTTTTCTAAATTGAAAAGACTTTCTTGTGGTCTACATAACATGTAATGGTGGTTCTTTAGTCAAAATGTTGCATAGATGATGTTTTACACATCATCTTCAAGCCGCTTTCTGACAGTCGCTTCCGGATGCCGTTTTACGTGGCTCACCTTCGGCAGCGACTTCTCTCCGTCATCTTTGTTGTAGCGGTGTAGCGTGCAAGGACGGGAGTGAAAGAAATGTCAAAAGATGGAGCTAACTGTTTTAATGACATTCAGACTTTACTTAAACCAATAACAGAACAGCATCTCCTCATCCAGAAACAACAACACCATGAATGTGTCGCGTGAAAAACCGTCTGACTGGAACTCTCTAATAACTAAAGTTCCTTGGATGATTAATATAAACTCACTACACCGGTATGTTTTAGTGCTTTCATGGCGAGTTTACTGACAGATATAAGTAAGAACTTTACACTACTTTATATTAGAAATGGCAACAGCGGAGGATGAATGTCCCATAACAAGAAGATAGATAAAAAGAAGAAGCTAATCAACTACGGTGTGGTCACGGACTACAAAGGCGGACGTGCGCAATTTTTTCAGGATTTATGCAGATCTCAAATACAGATCAGCAGGTACCAGAAGGTAAGAAAAGTTGCTTTTGCATAATATTGCGAAACAAAACGCCAGATGATATGTCTTACCTTATACACACACCATAATAATACTCCTATGTTGAAGCACAAGCGGTCCGGCTTCATAGCTTACCAAAGTCGTACTAAAATATTTTGATAGATATTTGAGCGCCGTATGTAATATTCTATAATTTCAATGGAACATATAAAATGTTGGTGTTGTTTACTTGAGTCATATTGCCATCATAGTGCCGTCTACACATATCAATGCTAATGTGCTTGTGTGTGAGCTAGCGTTTTGTGGTCAGTGACTGGATTATTTTGAGTCTTTTTTTACTTTGCAAGGTGGTGGCTATTATTAATAACTGGTTGGAGGAGTGATCACATTAATTATGCTGTATGACATGTCTACGTTTCCAATGCCAATGTGCTTGTGTGTGAGCTAGCGTCCTGTGGTCAGTGACAGGATTATTTTGAGTATTTTTTTTTATTTGCAAGGTGGTGGCTATTATTAATAACTGGCCGGAGGAGTGATCACATGAATTATGCTGTATAACACGTCTATGTTGCCAATGCCAATGTGCTTGTGTGTGAGCTAGCGTCTTGTGGTCAGTGACAGGATTATTTTGAGTCTTTTTTTATTTTTTCAAGGTAGTGGCTATTATTAATAACTGGTGGGAGGAGTGAAAAAATTAATTATACTGTATCTCACGTCTACGTTTCCAATGCCAATGTGCTTGTGTGTGATCCAGTGTCCTGTGGTCAGTGACAGGATTATTTTGAGTTTTTTTTTTTAATTTGCAAGGTGGTGGCTATTATTAATAACTGGTTGGAGGAGTGATCACATTAATTATGCTGTATGACACGTCTACATTTCCAATGCCAATGTGCTTGTGTGTGAGCTAGCGTCTTGTGGTCAGTGACAGGATTATTTTGAATCTTTTTTTATTTGCAATGTGGTGACTATTATTAATAACTGGTGGGAGGAGTGATAACATTAATTATACTGCATGACACGTCTACGTTTCAATGCCAATGTGCTTGTGTGTGAGCTAGCGTCTTGTGGTCAGTGACAGGATTATTTTGAATCTTTTTTTTATTTGCAATGTGGTGACTATTATTAATAACTGGTGGGAGGAGTGATAACATTAATTATACTGCATGACACGTCTACGTTTCAATGCCAATGTGCTTGTGTGTGAGCTCGCGTCTTGTGGTCAGTGACAGGATTATTTTGAGTATTTTTTTATTTGAATGGTGGTGGCAATTATTATTAACTGGTAAGAGGAGTGATCACATTAATTATGCTGTATGACACGTCTACGTTTCCAATGTCAATGTGCTTGTGTGTAAACTAGCGTCCTGTGGTCAGTGACAGGATTATTTTGAGTCTTTTTTTATTTGCAAGGTGGTGGCTATTATTAATAACTGGTCGGAGGAGTGATCACATGATTTATGCTGTATGACACTTCTACGTTGCCAATGCCAATGCCAATGTGCTTGTGTGTGAGCCAGCATCCTGTGGTTAGTGACAGGATTATTTTGAGTATTTTTTTATTTGCAAGGTGGTGGCTATTATTAATAACTGGTGGGAGTAGTGATCACATTAATTATACTGTATGACACGTCTACGTTGCCAATGCCAATGCCAATGTGCTTGTGTGTGAGCCAGAATCCTGTGGTCAGTGACATGATTATTTTGAGTTTTATTTTTATTTATTTGCAAGGTGGTGGCTATTATTAATAACTGGTGGGAGGAGTGATCACATTAATTATACTGCATGACACGTCTACGTTTCCAATGCCAATGTGCTTGTGTGTGAGCTAGCGTCCTGTGGTCAGTGACAGGATTATTTTGAGTCATTTTTATTTGCAAGGTGGTGGCTATTATTAATAATTGGTGGGAGGAATGATCACATTAATTATACTGCATGACATGTCTACGTTTCCAATGTAAATGTACTTGTGTGTGAGCAAGCGTCCTGTGGTCAGTGACAGGATTATTTTGAGTATTTTTTTTTATTTGCAAGGTGGTGGCTATTATTAATAACTGGTGGGAGGAGTGATCACATTAATTATACTGCATGACACGTCTACGTTTCCAATGCCAATGTGCTTGTGTGTGAGCTAGCGTCCTGTGGTCAGTGACAGGATAATTTTGAGTATTTTTTTTTTATTTGCAAGGTGGTGGCTATTATTAATAACTGGTGGGAGGAGTGATCACATTAATTATACTGCATGACACGTCTACGTTTCCAATGCCAATGTGCTTGTGTGTGAGCTAGCGTCCTGTGGTCAGTGACAGGATAATTTTGAGTATTTTTTTATTTATTTGCAAGGTGGTGGCTATTATTAATAACTGGTTGGAGGAGTGATCACATTAATTATACTGCATGACATGTCAACGTTTCCAATGCCATTGTGCTAGTGTGTGATCTAGAGTCTTGTGGTCAGTGACTTGATTACTTTGAGTCTTTTTAATTTGTAAGGTAGTGGCTATTATTAATAACTGGTGGGAGGAGTGATCACATTAATTATACTGCATGACATGTCAACGTTTCCAATGCCACTGTGCTAGTGTGTGATCTAGAGTCTTGTGGTCAGTGACTGGATTACTTTGAATCTTTTTAATTGGTAAGGGAGTGGCTATTATTAATAACTGGTGGGAGCAGTGATCACAATAATTATACTGCATCACACGTCTACATTGCTGATGCCAATGTGCTTGTGTGTGAGCTAGCGTCCTGTGGTCAGTGACTGAATTATTTTGAGTCATTTTTATTTGCAAGGTGGTGGCTATTATTATTAACTGGTAAGAGGAGTGATCACATTAATTATGCTGTATGACACGTCTACGTTTCCAATGTCAATGTGCTTGTGTGTAAACTAGCGTCCTGTGGTCAGTGACAGGATTATTTTGAGTCTTTTTTTATTTGCAAGGTGGTGGCTATTATTAATAACTGGTCGGAGGAGTGATCACATGATTTATGCTGTATGACACTTCTACGTTGCCAATGCCAATGCCAATGTGCTTGTGTGTGAGCCAGCATCCTGTGGTTAGTGACAGGATTATTTTGAGTATTTTTTTATTTGCAAGGTGGTGGCTATTATTAATAACTGGTGGGAGTAGTGATCACATTAATTATACTGTATGACACGTCTACGTTGCCAATGCCAATGCCAATGTGCTTGTGTGTGAGCCAGAATCCTGTGGTCAGTGACATGATTATTTTGAGTTTTTTTTTTTTTTATTTATTTGCAAGGTGGTGGCTATTATTAATAACTGGTGGGAGGAGTGATCACATTAATTATACTGCATGACACGTCTACGTTTCCAATGCCAATGTGCTTGTGTGTGAGCTAGCGTCCTGTGGTCAGTGACAGGATTATTTTGAGTCATTTTTATTTGCAAGGTGGTGGCTATTATTAATAATTGGTGGGAGGAATGATCACATTAATTATACTGCATGACATGTCTACGTTTCCAATGTAAATGTACTTGTGTGTGAGCAAGCGTCCTGTGGTCAGTGACAGGATTATTTTGAGTATTTTTTTTTATTTGCAAGGTGGTGGCTATTATTAATAACTGGTGGGAGGAGTGATCACATTAATTATACTGCATGACACGTCTACGTTTCCAATGCCAATGTGCTTGTGTGTGAGCTAGCGTCCTGTGGTCAGTGACAGGATAATTTTGAGTATTTTTTTTTTTTATTTGCAAGGTGGTGGCTATTATTAATAACTGGTGGGAGGAGTGATCACATTAATTATACTGCATGACACGTCTACGTTTCCAATGCCAATGTGCTTGTGTGTGAGCTAGCGTCCTGTGGTCAGTGACAGGATAATTTTGAGTATTTTTTTTTTTATTTGCAAGGTGGTGGCTATTATTAATAACTGGTTGGAGGAGTGATCACATTAATTATACTGCATGACATGTCAACGTTTCCAATGCCATTGTGCTAGTGTGTGATCTAGAGTCTTGTGGTCAGTGACTTGATTACTTTGAGTCTTTTTAATTTGTAAGGTAGTGGCTATTATTAATAACTGGTGGGAGGAGTGATCACATTAATTATACTGCATGACATGTCAACGTTTCCAATGCCACTGTGCTAGTGTGTGATCTAGAGTCTTGTGGTCAGTGACTGGATTACTTTGAATCTTTTTAATTGGTAAGGGAGTGGCTATTATTAATAACTGGTGGGAGCAGTGATCACAATAATTATACTGCATCACACGTCTACATTGCTGATGCCAATGTGCTTGTGTGTGAGCTAGCGTCCTGTGGTCAGTGACTGAATTATTTTGAGTCATTTTTATTTGCAAGGTGGTGGCTATTACCTCCCTGCTTGGCACTCAGCATCAAGGGTTGGAATTGGGGGTTAAATCACCAAAATGTATTCCCGGGCACGGCCACCACTGCTGCCCACTGCTCCCCACTGCTCCCCTCACCTCCCAGGGGGTGATCAAGAATGATGGGTCAAATGCAGAGAATAATTTCGCCACACCTAGTGTGTGTGTGACAATCATTGGTACTTTAACTTTTTATTATTAATAACTGGTGGGAGGAGTGATCACATGAGTTATACTGCATGACACGTGTACGTTTCCAATGCCAATGTGCTTGTGTGTGAGCCAGCGACCTGTGGTCGGTGACAGGATTATTTTGAGTATTTTTATTTATTTATTTGCAAGGTGGTGGCTATTATTAATAACTGGTGGGAGGAGTGATCACATTAATTATACTGCATGACATGTCAACGTTTCCAATGCCATTGTGCTAGTGTGTGATCTAGAGTCTTGTGGTCAGTGACTGGATTACTTTGAATCTTTTTAATTGGTAAGTTAGTGGTTATTATTAATAACTGGTGGGAGGAGTGATCACATTAGTTATACTGCCTGACACGTCTACGTTTCCAATGCCAATGTGCTTGTGTGTGAGCCAGCGTCCTGTGGTCAGTGACAGGATTATGTTGAGTCATTTTTATTTGCAAGGTGGTGGCTATTACCTCCCTGCTTGGCACTCAGCATCAAGGGTTGGAATTGGGGGTTAAATCACCAAAATGTATTCCCGGGCACGGCCACCACTGCTGCCCACTGCTCCCCACTGCTCCCCTCACCTCCCAGGGGGTGATCAAGAATGATGGGTCAAATGCAGAGAATAATTTTGCCACACCTAGTGTGTGTGTGACAATCATTGGTACTTTAACTTTTTATTATTAATAACTGGTGGGAGGAGTGATCACATGAGTTATACTGCATGACACCTGTACGTTTCCAATGCCAATGTGCTTGTGTGTGATCCAGCGTCCTGTGGTCGGTGACAGGATTATTTTGAGTATTTATTATTTATTTACAAGGTGGTGGCTATTATTAATAACTGGTGGGAGGGGTGATCACAATAATTATACTGCATGACATGTCTACGTTTCCAATGCCAATGTGATTGTGTGCAAGCGAGCGTCGTATGATCTGTGACTGGATTATTTTGAGTCTTTTTAAGTTGCAAGGTAATGGCTATTATTAATAACTGGTGGGAGGAGTGATCACATTAATTATACTGTATGACACGTCTACGTTTGCAATGCCAATATGCTTGTGTGTGAGCCAGCGTCCTGTGGTCAGTGACTGGATTATTTTCAGTCCTTTTTTTATTTGCAAGGTGGTGGCTATTATTAATAACTGGTGGGAAGAGTGATCACATTAATTATACTGCATGACACGTTTATGTTTCCAATGCTAATGGGCTTGTGTGTGAGCCAGCATCCTGTGGTTAGTGACAGGATTATTTTGAGTATTTTTTTTTATTTGCAAGGTGGTGGCTATTATTAATAACTGGTGGGAGTAGTGATCACATTAATTATACTGTATGACACGTCTACGTTGCCAATGCCAATGCCAATGTGCTTGTGTGTGAGCCAGAATCCTGTGGTCAGTGACATGATTATTTTGATTTTTTTTTTATTTATTTGCAAGGTGGTGGCTATTATTAATAACTGGTGGGAGGAGTGATCACATTAATTATACTGCATGACACGTCTACGTTTCCAATGCCAATGTGCTTGTGTGTGAGCTAGCGTCCTGTGGTCAGTGACAGGATTATTTTGAGTCATTTTTATTTGCAAGGTGGTGGCTATTATTAATAATTGGTGGGAGGAATGATCACATTAATTATACTGCATGACATGTCTACGTTTCCAATGTAAATGTACTTGTGTGTGAGCAAGCGTCCTGTGGTCAGTGACAGGATTATTTTGAGTATTTTTTTTTATTTGCAAGGTGGTGGCTATTATTAATAACTGGTGGGAGGAGTGATAACATTAATTATACTGCATGACACGTCTACGTTTCCAATGCCAATGTGCTTGTGTGTGAGCTAGCGTCCTGTGGTCAGTGACAGGATAATTTTGAGTATTTTTTTTTTATTTGCAAGGTGGTGGCTATTATTAATAACTGGTTGGAGGAGTGATCACATTAATTATACTGTATGACACTTCTACGTTGCCAATGCCAATGTGCTTGTGTGTGAGCTAGCGTCCTGTGGTCAGTGACAGGATTATTTTGAGTATTTTTTTTATTTGCAAGGTGGTGGCTATTATTAATAAGTAGTGGGAGGAGTGATCACATTAATTATACTGTATGATGCGTCCATGTTTCCAATGCCAATGTGCTTGTGTGTGATCCAGCATCCTGTGGTCGGTGACAGGATTATGTTGAGTCTTTTTTATTTGCAAGGTGGTGGCTATGATTAATAACTGGTGGGAGGAGTGATCACATTAATTATACTGTATGACATGTCTATGCTTCCAATGCCAATGTGCTGGTGTGTGAGCCAGCGTCCTGTGGTCAGTGACAAGATTATTTTGAGTATTTTATTTATTTATTTGCAAGGTGGTGGCTATTATTAATAACTGGTGTGATGAGTGATCACATTAATTATACTATATGACAAGTCTACGTTTCCAATGCCAATGTGCTTGTGTGTAAACTAACGTCCTGTGGTCAGTGACAGGATTATTTTAAATCTTTTTTTATTTGCAAGGTGGTAACTATTATTAATGACTGGTGGGAGGAGTGATCACATTAATTATACTGCATGACATGTCTACGTTGCCGATGCCAATTTGCTTGTGTGTGACCTAGAGTCTTGTGGTCAGTGACTGGATTACTTTGAGTCTTTTTAATTTGTAAGGTAGTGGCTATTATTAATAACTGGTGGGAGGAGTGATCACATGAATTATACTGCATGACACTTCTACGTTTCCAATGCCAATGTGCTTGTGTGTGAGCCAGCGTCCTGTGGTCAGTGACAGGATTATTTTGAGTCTTTTTTATTTGCAAGGTGAGGGCTATTATTAATAACTGGTGGGAGGAGTGATCACATTAATTATACTGCATGACACGTCTACGTTTCCAATGCCAATGTGCTTATGTGTGAGCTAGCGTCCTGTGGTCAGTGACAGGATTATTTTGAATCTTTTTTTATTTGCAAGGTGGTGACTATTATTAATAACTGGTGGGAGGAGTGATCACAATAATTATACTGCATCACACGTCTACATTGCTGATGCCAATGTGCTTGTGTGTGAGCTAGCGTCCTGTGGTCAGTGACTGAATTATTTTGAGTCATTTTTATTTGCAAGGTGGTGGCTATTACCTCCCTGCTTGGCACTCAGCATCAAGGGTTGGAATTGGGGGTTAAATCACCAAAATGTATTCCCGGGCACGGCCACCACTGCTGCCCACTGCTCCCCACTGCTCCCCTCACCTCCCAGGGGGTGATCAAGAATGATGGGTCAAATGCAGAGAATAATTTCGCCACACCTAGTGTGTGTGTGACAATCATTGGTACTTTAACTTTTTATTATTAATAACTGGTGGGAGGAGTGATCACATGAGTTATACTGCATGACACGTGTACGTTTCCAATGCCAATGTGCTTGTGTGTGAGCCAGCGACCTGTGGTCGGTGACAGGATAATTTTGAGTATTTTTATTTATTTATTTGCAAGGTGGTGGCTATTATTAATAACTGGTGGGAGGAGTGATCACATTAATTATACTGCATGACATGTCAACGTTTCCAATGCCATTGTGCTAGTGTGTGATCTAGAGTCTTGTGGTCAGTGACTGGATTACTTTGAATCTTTTTAATTGGTAAGGTAGTGGCTATTATTAATAACTGGTGGGAGGAGTGATCACATTAGTTATACTGCCTGACACGTCTACGTTTCCAATGCCAATGTGCTTGTGTGTGAGCCAGCGTCCTGTGGTCAGTGACAGGATTATGTTGAATCTTTCTTATTTGCAAGGTGGTGGATATGATCAATATCTGGTGGGAGGAGTGATCCCATTAATTATACTGCATGACACGTCTACATTGCTGATGCCAATGTGCTTGTGTGTGAGCTAGCGTCCTGTGGTCAGTGACAGGATAATTTTGAGTATTTTTTTATTTTATTTGCAAGGTGGTGGCTATTATTAATAACTGGTTGGAGGAGTGATCACATTAATTATACTGCATGACATGTCTACGTTTCCAATGCCAATGTGATTGTGTGCAAGCGAGCGTCGTATGATCTGTGACTGGATTATTTTGAGTCTTTTTAATTTGCAAGGTAATGGCTATTATTAATAACTGGTGGGAGGAGTGATCACATTAATTGTACTGTATGACACGTCTACGTTTCCAATGCCAATATGCTTGTGTGTGAGCCAGCGTCTTGTGGTCAGTGACAGGATTATTTTGAACCTTTTTTTATTTGCAAGGTGGTAACTATTATTAATGACTAGTGGGAGGAGTGATCACATTAATTATACTGTATGACACGTCTACGTTTCCGATGCCAATTTGCTTGTGTGTGACCTAGAGTCTTGTGGTCAGGGACTGGATTACTTTGAGTCTTTTTAATTTGTAAGGTAGTGGCTATTATTAATAACTGGTTGGAGGAGTGATCACATTAATTATACTGCATGACATAGCAACGTTTCCAATGCCAATGTGCTTGTGTGTGAGCCAGCGTCCTGTGGTCAGTGACAGGATTATTTTGAACCTTTTTTTATTTGCAAGGTGGTAACTATTATTAATGACTAGTGGGAGGAGTGATCACATTAATTATACTGTATGACACGTCTACGTTTCCAATGCCAATGTGCTTGTGTGTAAACTAGCGTCCTGTGGTCAGTGACAGTATTATTTTGAGTCTTTTTTTTTTTTTTGCAAGATGGTGGCTATTATTAATAACTGGTGCGAGGAGTGATCACATGAATTATGCTGTATGACACGTCTACGTTGCCAATGCCAATGCCAATGTGCTTGTGTGTAAACTAGCGTCCTGTGGTCAGTGACAGGATTATTTTGAGTCTTTTTTTTTTTTTTTTTTTTTTTTTTTTTTTTTTTTTGCAAGGTGGTGGCTATTATTAATAACTGGTCGGAGGAGTGATCACATGAATTATGCTGTATGACACGTCTACGTTGCCAATGCCAATGCCAATGTGCTTGTGTGTGAGATAGCGTCCTGTGGTCAGTGACAGGATTATTTTGAATCTTTTTTAATTTGTAAGGTAGTGGCTATTATTAATAACTGGTGGGAGGAGTGATCACATGAATTATGCTGTATGACACGTCTACGTTGCCAATGCCAATGCCAATGTGCTTGTGTGTAAACTAGCGTCCTGTGGTCAGTTTACAGGATTATTTTGAGTCTTTTTTTTTTTTTTTTTTTTTTGCAAGGTGGTGGCTATTATTAATAACTGGTCGGAGGAGTGATCACATGAATTATGCTGTATGACACGTCTACGTTGCCAATGCCAATGCCAATGTGCTTGTGTGTAAACTAGCGTCCTGTGGACAGTGACAGGATTATTTTGAATCTTTTTTAATTTGTAAGGTAGTGGCTATTATTAATAACTGGTGGGAGGAGTGATCACATGAATTATGCTGTATGACACGTCTACGTTGCCAATGCCAATGCCAATGTGCTTGTGTGTGAGCCAGCGACCTGTGGTGACAGGATTATTTTGAGTATTTTTTTATTTATTTATTTGCAAGGTGGTGGCTATTATTAATAACTGGTGGGAGGAATGATCACAATAATTATACTGCATGACATATCTACGTTTCCAATGCCAATGTGATTGTGTGCAAGCGAGCGTCGTATGATCTGTGACTGGATTATTTTGAGTCTTTTTAAGTTGCACGGTAATGGCTATTATTAATAACTGGTCGGAGGAGTGATCACATGAATTATGCTGTATGACACGTCTACGTTTCCAATGCCAATATGCTTGTGTGTGAGCCAGCGTCCTGTGGTCAGTGACTGGATTATTTTGAGTCTTTTTTTTAATTTGCAAGGTAATGGCTATTATTAATAACTGGTGGGATGATTGATATTTTTTTATTATACTGTATGACAGACTAATATGTTGCATGTGCTAATTTGACTATGACAATGTACTGTGATCTGTGACTTGAATATTTTGAATATTTCTAGTGTGCAAGGTAGAAGCTGTTATTAATAACTGGTGGGAAGAGTGATCTGTTGCAAGCTATTAAAAAACAACGTTGCCTACAGCCACTAGATAGTCATGTCCATGTTCTTGTTCCCCCCGTGCAGGCACTCTGTGGAACCTCTCCTCCCACGAGCCTCTAAAGATGATGGTCATCAACCACGGTCTTCAAATGCTCAACGACGAAATAATCATCCCTCACTCGGGCTGGAGGAGAGACCCCGGCGACCCGTCTAAGCGCCACAGCGCCGAGTGGACCACCGTCTTTAAGAACACGTCGGGATGTCTGAGGTAACCTTGGCCGCCCGCTGCAGGACAATAAATGACAGGGGATTGTTAAATTCTTTACTGGTGATGGACGAGGTGTCCTCTTTTTTTGTACTTTTGATGAAAGATGATGTTGTCGCCGTAGAAACGTCAGCTCGGATGGAGCCGAGGCTCGACAGCAGCTGAGGGAGTGTGAAGGACTGGTGGACGCTCTCCTTCACGCTCTTCACTCGGCGGTGGTCAACAAGGACACGGATAACAAGGTTGGTCGTCACACCGCGGGGTTCCTTAATCATTTTACCGGGGTGTGTGCCATGTTTTTGTTTCCTGGTGATTGTTGTGATGAGAGAGACGCAATCCTGTTTCCACGCCAGCGTTGTGGCAACCAGACGAGCGCTACCCCTCAGCTCAACCTCCCATAGGTGAGGTCGTGTTCAGCGAGTTGAAACAGAATCAACATCAATCAGTCAATCAATGTTTATTTATATAGCCCTAAATCACAAGTGTCTCAAAGGGCTGCACAAGCCACAACGACATCCTCGGTACAGAGCCCACACAAGGGCTAGGAAAAACTCACAACCCAGTGGGACGTCGATGTGAATGACTATGAGAAACCTTGGAGAGGACTGCAGATGTGGGTGACCCACCCCTCTAGGGGAGACCGGATGCAATGGACGTCGAGTGGGTCTAGTATAATATTGTGAAAGTCCAGTCCATAGTGGATCTAACATAACAGTGAGAGTCAAATCCATAGTGGATCTAACATAATAGTGAGAGTCCAGTCCATAGTGGATCTAACATAATAGTGAGAGTCCAGTCCGTAGTGGATCTAACATAATAGTGAGAGTCCAGTCCATAGTGGATCTAACATAATAGTGAGAGTCCAGTCCATAGTGGGTCTAACATAATAGTGAGAGTCCAGTCCATAGTGGATCTAACATAATAGTGAGAGTCCAGTCCATAGTGGATCTAACATAATAGTGAGAGTCCAGTCCATAGTGGATCTAACATAATAGTGAGAGTCCAGTCCATAGTGGGTCAAACATAATAGTGGGAGTCCAGTCAATAGTGGGTCTAACATAATAGTGAGAGTCCAGTCCATAGTGGATCTAACATAATAGTGAGAGTCCAGTCCATAGTGGATCTAACATAATAGTGAGAGTCCAGTCCATAGTGGATCAAACATAATAGTGAGAGTCCAGTCCATAGTGGATCTAACATAATAGTGAGAGTCCAGTCCATAGTGGATCTAATATAATAGTGAGAGTCCAGTCCATAGTGGATCTAACATAATAGTGAGAGTCCAGTCCGTAGTGGATCTAACATAATAGTGAGAGTCCAGTCCGTAGTGGATCTAACATAATAGTGAGAGTGCAGTCCATAGTGGATCTAACATAATAGTGAGAGTCCAGTCCATAGTGGATCTAACATAATAGTGAGAGTCCAGTCCATAGTGGATCTAACATAATAGTGAGAGTCCAGTCCATAGTGGATCTAACATAATAGTGATAGTCGAGTCCATAGTGGATCTAACATAATAGTGAGATTCCAGTCCATAGTGGATCTAACATAATAGTGAGAGTCCAGTCCATAGTGGATCTAACATAATAGTGAGAGTCCAGTCCATAGTGGATCAAACATAATAGTGAGAGTCCAGTCCATAGTGGATCTAACATAATAGTGAGAGTCCAGTCCGTAGTGGATCTAACATAATAGTGAGAGTCCAGTCCATAGTGGATCTAACATAATAGTGAGAGTCCAGTCCATAGTGGATCTAACATAATAGTGAGAGTCCAGTCCATAGTGGATCTAACATAATAGTGAGAGTCCAGTCCATAGTGGATCTAACATAATAGTGAGAGTCCAGTCCATAGTGGATCTAACATAATAGTGAGAGTCCAGTCCATAGTGGATCTAACATAATAGTGAGAGTCAAGTCCATAGTGGATCTAACATAATAGTGAGAGTCAAGTCCATAGTGGATCTAACATAATAGTGAGAGTTCAGTCCATAGTGGATCTAACATAATAGTGAGAGTGCAGTCCATAGTGGATCTAACATAATAGTGAGAGTCCAGTCCATAGTGTATCTAACATAATAGTGAGAGTCAAGTCCATAGTGGATCTAACATATAATAGTGAGAGTCCAGTTCATAGTGGGTCTAACATAATAGTGAGAGTCCAGTCCATAGTGGATCTAACATAATAGTGAGAGTCCAGTTCATAGTGGATCTAACATAATAGTGAGAGTCCAGTCCATAGTGGATCTAACATAATAGTGAGAGTCCAGTCCATAGTGGATCTAACATAATAGTGAGAGTCCAGTCCATAGTGGATCTAACATAATAGTGAGAGTCCAGTCCATAGTGGGGCCAGCCGGAGACCATCCCAAGCGGAGACAGGTCAGCAGCGCAGAGATGTCCCCAACCGATGCACAGGCGAGCGGTCCACCCCGGGTCCCGACTCTGGACAGCCAGCACTTCATCCATGGCCACCGGACCTGTGTCCCCCCCGTCCACAATGGAGAGGGGGGCAGAGGAGAAAAGAAAACAAACGGCAGATCAACTGGTCTAAAAAGGGGGGTCTATTTAAAGACTAGAGTATACAAATGAGTTTTAAGATGCTTCTACTGAGGTAGCATCTCTAACTGTTAACTGGCAATTTTTCCAGTTCAAAAACAACTTTGTTTTTGTCCTGATTAAGAGGAATGTTTTGACGGTTGGACGGTTGAAATGGGTTGAAAAATGTGGAAGGAGTAGTCCCCAGAAAAAAGGGTGGAAATAGGGCTTTGGAAAACCAGGAATTCTGGAAAATTTTGGACATTTTTTTATTTAAAAAAGGGTACTTTGAATGTCCAGAATAGTGGAATGTGTTGAAGGTAGAATGGTTTGAATATGTGAAAATGGTGAATGTCCAGTTCATTTTAAATGAGAAAAATGTCCCGGAAAATCGGAAATTATGGGAAATCCGGGAATTGTTGAAGTAGATCACACAATTCCTGAACAGGCGGAATATTTTGAAGTTGGGACTGTTTGAATCAGATGAAAAATGTGGTAGTTGTGGAACTTTGAAGAATGTCCCATTGATTTAAATGGGAATTTCCCAAAGAATTGTGAATTTCGGGAAAAGCAGGATTTAAAAAAAAAAAAGGCAATTAACTTGAATGGTCTAAATGAGTTGAAATGGTTGGTGTTGAAAATGTTCAAATCGGTCAAGAAATGTTGAAGTAGTAACATGTTGAATTGAGAAATTGTATTACGGAATTCCTGGAATTTCGGAAAAAACGGGAATTTTTCCAGTTCAAAAACAACTTTGTTTTTGTCCTGATTAAGAGGAATGTTTCGACGGTTAGACGGTTGAAATGGGTGGAAAATGTGGAAGGAGTAGTCCCCAGAAAAAAGGGTGGAAATAGGTCTTTGGAAAACCAGGAAGTCCGGAAAATCCTGGAATTTTGGGGAATTTGGAAAAAAGAGTACTCTGAATTTCCAGAATGGTGGAATGTGTTCAAGGTAGAATGGTTTGAATCGGTTGAAAAATTTGGAAATGGTGGAAGTTTGGAAAAACGGCCAATTCATTTTGAATGGGGAATTTTGGGAAATCTGGGAATTTGCTTTAGAATTGTTGAAGTATATCACACAATTCTTGAACAGGCTGGATATTTTGATGTTGGAAAAGTTTTAATCAGATGAAAAATGTGAGAATTGTGGAACTTTGAAGAATGTCCCATTGATTTAAATGGGAATTTCCCCAAAATGTGTGAATTTCGGGAAAAGAAGGATTTAAAAAAAAACAAAAAAACAACTTGAATGGTCTAAATGAGTTGAAATTGTTGGTGTTGAACATTTTCAAATCGGTCAAGAAATGTTGAAGTAGTAACATGTTGAATTGAGGAATGATATCACGGAATTCATGGAATTTCGGGAAAACCGGCAATTTTTCCAGTTAAAAAAATAACTTGGTTTTTTTGTCCTGATTAAGAGGAATGTTTTGACGGCTGAAATGGGTTGAAAAATGTGGATGTAGTAGTCCCCAGAAAAAAGTGTGGAAATAGGGCCTTGGAAAACCAGGAATTCCGGAAAATCCTGGAATTTTTTTTAACTTGGAAAAATTATAGTTTACATTTCCAGAATGGTGAAATGTGTTCAAGGTAGAATGGTTTGAATCGGTTGAAAAATGTGGTAATGGTGGAAGTTTGGAAAAACGGCCAATTCATTTTGAATGGGGAAAAATGTCCAGGAAACTGGGAATTATTGGAAATCTGGGAATTTGTTTTAGAATTGTTGAAGTAGATCACACAATTCCTGAACAGGCTGAATATTTTGAAGTTGGAAAAGTTTGAATCATATGAAAAATGTTGGAATTGTGGAACTTTGAAGAATGTCCCATTGATTTAAATGGGAATTTCCCCAAAATGTGTGAATTTCGGGAAAAGAAGGATTTTTTTTTTTTTTTAAATAACTTGAATGGTCTAAATGAGTTGAAATGGTTGGTGTTGAAAATGTTCAAATCGGTCAAAAAATGTTGAAGTAGTAACATGTTGAATTGAGAAATTATATTACGGAATTTCGTGGAAACCGGGAATTCTCCAGTTAAAAAAACAACTTTTTTTTTTGTCCTGATTAAGAGGAATGTTTTGGCGGTGGAACGGTTGAAAGGGGCTGAAAAATGTGGAAGGAGTAGTCGCCGGAAAAAAAGGGTGGAAATAGGGCTTAGGAAAACCAGGAATTCTGGAAAATCCTGGAATTTTTTTTAACTTGGAAAAAAGTGCTTTGAATTTCCAGAATGGTGAAATGTGTTGAAGGTAAAATAGTTTGAATATGTTGAAAAATGTGGAAATGGTGAAAGTTTGGAAAAATGGCCAATTCATTTTGAATGGGAATAATGTCCCGGGAATTATGGGAAATCCGGGAATTAAAAAAAAAAATTGTTGAAGTACATCACACAATTCGCAAACAGTCTGAATATTTTGAAGCTGGAACGGTTTAAATAAGATGAAAAATGTGGGAGTTGTTGAACTTTGAAGAATGTCCCATTGATTTCAATGGGAATTTCCCCAAAATTTGGGAATTTCGGGAAAAGTGGGATTTTTTTTTAAAATGGTATAAAGTTTTAATGGTCTAAATGGGTTGAAATGGTTGGTGTTCAAATTTTTCAAATCGGTTGAGAAATCTTGAAGTAGTAACATGTTGAATTGACAAATGGTATTACGGAGTTCCTGGTATTTCAGGAAAACAACCTTGTTTTTTGTCCTAATTAAGAAGGATGTTTTGACAGTGGAACGGTTGAAGTGGGTTGACAAATGTGGAAGGAGTAGTCGCCAGAAAAAATGGTGGAAATAGGGCTTTGGAAAACCAGGAATTCCGGAAAATCCTGGAATTTTTTTGAATTTGTAAAAAAAGAGTACTTCGAATTTTCAGAATGGTGGAATGTGTTCAAGGTGGAATGGTTTGAATCGGTTGAAAAATTTAGAAATAGTGGACGTTTGGAAAAATGGTCAATTAATTTTGAATAGGGAAAAATGTCCCGGAAAACTGGGAATTATGGGAAATCTGGAAAACATTTTTTTAGAATTGTTGAAGTAGATCACACAATTCCTGAACAGGCTGAATATTTTGAAGTTGTAACTGTTTGAATCAGATGAAAAATGTGGTAGTTGTGGAACTTTGAAGAATGTCCCATTGATTTAAATGGGAATGTCCCCAAAATTTGGGAATTTCGGGAAAATCGGGAATTTTTAAAAAAATTGTAAAAATCTTTAATGGTCTAAATGGGTTGAAATGGTTGGTGTTTAAATTTTTCAAATCGGTCAAGAAATGTTGAAGTAGTAACATGTTGAATTGAGAAATGGTATTACGGAATTCCTGGAACTTCAGGAAAACTGGCAATTTTTCCAGTTCAAAAAAAGAACTTAGTTTTTTGTCCTGATTAAGAGGAATGTTTTGACGGTTGGACGGTTGAAATGGGTTGAAAAATGTGGAAGGAGTAGTCCTCAGAAAAAAGGGTGGAAATAGGGCTTTGGAAAACCAGGAATTTCGAAAAATCCTGGAATTTTTTTTTTTGGAAAAAGAGTGCTTTGAATTTCCAGAATGGTGAAATGTGTTGAAGGTAAAATAGTTTGAATAGGTTGAAAAATGTGGAAATGGTGGAAGTTTGGAAAAATGGCCAATTCATTTTGAATAGGAAAAATGTCCCGGGAAACCGGGAATTATGGGAAATCCGGGATTTTTTTTTTTTAATTGTTGAAGTAGAGCTCACAATTTGCAAACAGTCTGAATATTTTGAAGTTGGAATGGTTTGAATCAGATGAAAAATTAATGGGAGATGTCCCATTGATTTCAATGGGAATTTCCCCAAAATTTGGGAATTTCGGGAAAAGCGGGAACTTTTTTGAAAATGGTAAAAAAAAAAAATGGTTGGTGTTGAAATTTTTTAAATTGGTTGACAAATGTTGAAGTAGTAACATGTTGAATTGAGAAATGGTATTATGGAATTCATGGAATTTCGGAAAAAGAGGGAATGTTTCCAGTTCAAAAAACAACTTCCACTAAGGGTGGAAATAGGGCTTTGGAAAACCAGTAATTCCGGAAAATCCTAGAATTTTTTGGAATTTGGAAAAAAAGAGTACTTTGAATTTCCAGAATGGTGGAATGTGTTTGTGGAGGTTGCCCTCCAGTGGGTTCTGCAGACCACCACACACTGCCAGGAGAGCCCGGATCAGAGTTACAACACTCTTTCATTTCCATGAAATCGTGCACGTGAGTTGCTTTCCAGCAAATGTTTTCTCGGCGTCTCCGTCTCTCTCGCTCTCCCTCCAGCTCCAACAACGTGTCTCATTCCGGCTGCTGCTAATAAAGGCAACAGGTGATTAGATAACAAGGCCCACCTGTCGGTGTCTTCGAGGCCGGTCCTGGCACACCCCGTTCCGCGGCAGGCCCGCAGGCCACGCCCCCCTCCACAGTGTTGAAGGTGGAATAGTTTGAATAGGTTGAAAAATGTGGAAATGGTGGAAGTTTGGAAAAATGGCCAATTCATTTTGAATAGGAAAAATGTCCCGGGAAACCGGGAATTATGAGAAATCCAGGAATTTTTTTTTTTAATTGTTGAAGTAGAGCTCACAATTCGCAAACAGTCTGAATATTTTGAAGTTGGAACGGTTTGAATTAGATGAAAAATGAATGGGAATTGTCCCATTGATTCCATTGGGAATTTCCCCAAAATTTGGGAATTTCGGGAAAAGCGGGAACTTTTTTGAAAATGGTAAAAAAAAAAATGGTTGGTGTTGAAATTTTTTAAATTGGTCGACAAATGTTGAAGTAGTAACATGTTGAATTGAGAAATTGTATTATGGAATTCATGGAATTTCGGAAAAAGAGGGAATGTTTCCATTTCAAAAAACAACTTCCACTAAGGGTGGAAATAGGGCTTTGGAAAACCAGGAATTCTGGAAAATCCTGGAATTTTTTGGAATTTGGAAAAAAAGAGTACTTTGAATTTCCAGAATGGTGGAATGTGTTTGTGGAGGTTGCCCTCCAGTGGGTTCTGCAGACCACCACACACTGCCAGGAGAGCCCGGATCAGAGTTACAACACTCTTTTATTTCCATTAAATCGTACACGTGAGTTGCTTTCCAGCAAATGTTTTCTCGGCGTCTCCGTCTCTCTCGCTCTCCCTCCAGCTCCAACAACGTGTCTCATCCCGGCTGCTGCTAATAAAGGCGACAGGTGATTAGATAACAAGGCCCACCTGTCGGTGTCTTCGAGGCCGGTCCTGGCACACCCTGTTCCGCGGCAGGCCCGCAGGCCACGCCCCCCTCCACAGTGTTGAAGGTGGAATGGTTTGAATCGGTTGAAAAATGTGGAAATGGTGGAAGTTTGGAAAAACGGCCAATTCATTTTGAATAGGAAAAATGTCCCGGGAAACCGGGAATTATGAGAAATCCAGGAATTAAAAAAAAAAAATTGTTGAAGTAGAGCTCACAATTCGCAAACAGTCTGAATATTTTGAAGTTGGAACGGTTTGAATTAGATGAAAAATGAATGGGAATTGTCCCATTGATTTCATTGGGAATTTCCCCAAAATTTGGGAATTTCGGGAAAAGCGGGAACTTTTTTGAAAATGGTAAAAAAAAAAAAAATGGTTGGTGTTGAAATTTTTTAAATTGGTCGACAAATGTTGAAGTAGTAACATGTTGAATTGAGAAATTGTATTATGGAATTCATGGAATTTCGGAAAAAGAGGGAATGTTTCCATTTCAAAAAACAATTTCCACTAAGGGTGGAAATAGGGCTTTGGAAAACCAGGAATTCTGGAAAATCCTGGAATTTTTTTGGAATTTGGAAAAAAAGAGTACTTTGAATTTCCAGAATGGTGGAATGTGTTTGTGGAGGTTGCCCTCCAGTGGGTTCTGCAGACCACCACACACTGCCAGGAGAGCCCGGATCAGAGTTACAACACTCTTTTATTTCCATGAAATCGTGCACGTGAGTTGCTTTCCAGCAAATGTTTTCTCGGCGTCTCCGTCTCTCTCGCTCTCCCTCCAGCTCCAACAACGTGTCTCATTCCGGCTGCTGCTAATAAAGGCAACAGGTGATTAGATAACAAGGCCCACCTGTCGGTGTCTTCGAGGCCGGTCCTGGCACACCCTGTTCCGCGGCAGGCCCGCAGGCCACGCCCCCCTCCACAGTGTTGAAGGTGGAATGGTTTGAATCGGTTGAAAAATGTGGAAATGGTGGAAGTTTGGAAAAATGGCCAATTCATTTTGAATAGGAAAAATGTCCCGGGAAACCGGGAATTATGAGAAATCCAGGATTTTTTTTTAAAAATTGTTGAAGTAGAGCTCACAATTCGCAAACAGTCTGAATATTTTGAAGTTGGAACGGTTTGAATTAGATGAAAAATTAATGGGAATTGTCCCATTGATTTCATTGGGAATTTCCCCAAAATTTGGGAATTTCGGGAAAAGCGGGAACTTTTTTGAAAATGGTAAAAAAAAAAAAGGTTGGTGTTGAAATTTTTTAAATTGGTCGACAAATGTTGAAGTAGTAACATGTTGAATTGAAAAATTGTATTATGGAATTCATGGAATTTCGGAAAAACACGGAATGTTTCCAGTTCAAAAAACAACGTCCACTAAGGGTGGAAATAGGGCTTTGGAAAACCAGGAATTCCGGAAAATCCTGGAATTTTTGGGAATTTGGAAAAAAAGAGTACTTTGAATTTCCAGAATGGTTGATGTGTTTGTGGAGGTTGCCCTCCAGTAGGTTCTGCAGACCACCACACACTGCCAGGAGAGCCCGGATCAGAGTTACAACACTCTTTTATTTCCATGAAATCGTGCACGTGATTTGCTTTCCAGCAAATGTTTTCTCGGCGTCTCCGTCTCTCTCGCTCTCCCTCCAGCTCCAACAACGTGTCTCATCCCGGCTACTGCTAATAAAGGCGACAGGTGATTAGATAACAAGGCCCACCTGTCGGTGTCTTCGAGGCCGGTCCTGGCACACCCTGTTCCGCGGCAGGCCCGCAGGCCACGCCCCCCTCCACAGTGTTGAAGGTGGAATGGTTTGAATCGGTTGAAAAATGTGGAAATGGTGGAAGTTTGGAAAAACGGCCAATTCATTTTGAATGGGGAAAAATGTCCCGGAAATCGGGGAATTTTTGGAATTTGTCAAGGCTGAACATTTTGTGATTGGAACGGTTTGAATCGGATGAAAATTGTGGAAGGCGGAGCGCGCCAAAATGGAGCGTTCACACAATAAATGATGTGTTTATTTTGTTTACATTTCAGATGGGATTTGATTTTGTGCGCGGCATAAACATGCTGTGGGCAGAGGACCCTTGAGCAGTGTGCAACTGCGCAGGCGCGCACCTTAAAGGGAACGTTGCACGCCACTTATTTTGCCCCCGACACAAAAACAATTCTACTGCATGATGTTGTTTTTTTTTTTAAATGAAGCTCTTAGTGTAGAATAGGTTTGCTGGTAAAAGATTGGAGTCCGTGTGTGCAGGGAGGGGGAAGTGTCACATCTCATTGCGGTGATGTTGTTTTGGATGCAGCCACTGGGTGGGAGCAAATGTTAAAATCCTGTTGGCTGCAAGTCAGGATGCATTACTTTTATGTGTCATTAAAGCTTCACACTCCATCACGTTAATTGAGACTGCGCCAGAGCTGCCAAATGCAATGTGATGCACCTCCCTGCACACGCACACGCACACAGGCACACCCACGATATACATATTCATATTACCGAGCTTGAAATATTCAAAAGGGCAGTTTAATTAATGAGACGTGTCATTGATGATGCTTCACCCCTTCCTTCATTATCTCCCGTTTAGTCGGTGGAGAACTGCGTGTGCATCCTGAGGAACCTTTCCTACCACGTCCACAAGGAGGTCGCGGGAGTGGAGCGCCTCCAGGAGCCTCACGTCACCCAGCTGATGAGGTCAGTGGGGCCTCACAAGAAGAAGAGCGAGCCCGACTGCTTCGGAGGCAAAAGACCCAAAGGTGTGTGCGTTTATTAAATGTATCACATGACGTCTGATGAATCGTGGCAACTTTGATCATCGCGGCTGGGGGTCGCCTTGTTATTCCGGGCCTGCACCGTGATTCATTTGCAGGACTGCAGGGGGTCATCCTACTCAATAGGAAAAAGAAAAAAAGAAAAAAGTGTAACAGTCATTTGTCAAGAGGCACAAACTTTTAAAGAAAAAAAAAGAGAAGCGACTGACTCATCCGGAAGATAGCAGAGTAGACCGTAAAAAAATAATAGGAATATATACGAGCAATTAAAA
>NC_084579.2:11038032-11293032 GCF_033978685.3 Nerophis lumbriciformis | reverse complement strand
TCTCATTTTGGATCTTCACATCAAAGCAACTGCTTTCACATCACATTTTGGTTGGAAATTATTATTTTGAGACAAGATATTTCTAGTAACGCATTAACTTTAGTGGGCATGCATAACTGGCGGGAGGATTGACCACTTTATGACAAGTCCTTTGGCGACGGAGGAAAGGAAAAACTCCCTTTTTGGATCCTCACATCAAGAAAGTTAGTTTCACTTCACATTTTTGCTGGAAATTACTCTTTTGCGACAGATTATTCCTAGTAACACATTAATCTCAGTATGCATTTATAAGCACTTTGGAGACAGAGGCAAGGAAGTACTCTCATTTTGGATCTTCACATCAAAGCAACTGCTTTCACATCACATTTTGGTTGGAAATTATTATTTTGAGACAAGATATTTCTAGTAACGCATTAACTTTAGTGGGCATGCATAACTGGCGGGAGGATTGACCACTTTATGACAAGTCCTTTGGCGACGGAGGAAAGGAAAAACTCCCTTTTTGGATCCTCACATCAAGAAAGTTAGTTTCACTTCACATTTTTGCTGGAAATTACTCTTTTGCGACAGATTATTCCTAGTAACACATTAATCTCAGTATGCATTTATAAGCACTTTGGAGACAGAGGCAAGGAAATACTCCCTGTTTTTATCCCCAAGTCAAAAAAATTGCTTTCCAGTCATCTTTTTGTTGGAAATAATCAGATTCCCACAAATGATTCCTATAGTAACACATTAACCTCAGTGTGCATTTAGAACTGGCGGTAGGATTGGTCACTTCATGACAAGCACTTTGGTGATGGAGGCAAGGAAGTAGTCTCATTTTGGATCTTTAAATCAAAGCAGCTGCTTTCACATCACATTTTGGTTGGAAATTATTATTTTGCGACAAATGATTTCTAGTAACGCATTAACTTTAGTGTGCATGCATAACTGGCGGTACGATTGACCACTTTATGACAAGTCCTTTGGCGACAGAGGAAAGGAAAAACTCCCTTTTTGGATCCTCACATCAAGAAAGTTAGTTTCACTTCGCATTTTTGCTGGAAATTATTATTTTGCGACAGATTATTCCTAGTAACGCATTAACTTTGGTATGCATTTATAACTGGTGGTAGGATTGATCACTTCATGACAAGCACTTTGGTGATGGAGGCAAGGAAGTTCTCTCATTTTGGATCTTCACATCAAAGCAACTGCTTTCACATCACATTTTGGTTGGAAATTATTATTTTGAGACAAATTATTTCTAGTAACGCATTAACTTTAGTGCGCATGCATAACTGGCAGGAGGATTGACCACTTTATGACAAGTCCTTTGGCGACGGAGGAAAGGAACAACTCCCTTTTTGGATCCTCACATCAAGAAATGTACTCTCACATTGCATTTTTGCTGGAAATTATTATTTTGCGACAAATTATTCCTAGTAACGCATTAACCTCAGTATGCATTTATAATTGGTGGTAGGATTGATCACTTCATGACAAGCACTTTGGAGACAGAGGCAAGGAAATACTCCCTGTTTTTATCCCCAAGTCAAAAAAATTGCTTACAAGTCACATTTTTGTTGGAAATGATCAGATTCCCACAAATTATTCCTAGTAACGCATTAACCTCAGTGTGCATTTATAACTGGTGGCAGTATTGATCACTTCATGACAAGCACTTTGGAGACAGAGGCAAGGAAGTAGTCTCATTTTGGATCTTCAAATCAAAGCAGCTGCTTTCACATCACATTTTGGTTGGAAATTATTATTTTGCGACAAATGATTTCTAGTAACGCATTAAATTTAGTGCTCATGCATAACTGGTGGGAGGATTGACCACTTTATGACAAGCACTTTGGTGACGGAGGAAAGGAAAAACTCCCTTTTTGGATCCTCACATCAAGAAAGTTAGTTTCACTTCGCATTTTTGCTGGAAATTATTATTTTGCGACAGATTATTCCTAGTAACGCATTAACCTTGGTATGCATTTATAACGGGTGGTAGGTTTGATCACTTCATGACAAGCACTTTGGAGACAGAGGCAAGGAAGTACTCTCATTTTGGATCTCCACATCAAAGCAACTGCTTTCACATCACATTTTGGTTGGAAATTATTATTTTGAGACAAATGATTTCTAGTAACGCATTAACTTTAGTGCGCATGCATAACTGGCGGGAGGATTGACCACTTTATGACAAGTCCTTTGGCGACGGAGGAAAGGAAAAACTCCCTTTTTGGATCCTCACATCAAGAAAGTTAGTTTCACTTCGCATTTTTGCTGGAAATTACTATTTTGCGACAGATTATTCCTAGTAACACATTAATCTCAGTATGCATTTATAAGCACTTTGGAGACAGAGGCAAGGAAATACTCCCTGTTTTTATCCCCAAGTCAAAAAAATTGCTTTCCAGTCATCTTTTTGTTGGAAATGATCAGATTCCCACAAATTATTCCTATAGTAACACATTAACCTCAGTGTGCATTTATAACTGGCGGTAGGATTGGTCACTTCATGACAAGCACTTTGGAGACAGAGGCAAGGAAGTAGTCTCATTTTGGATCTTCACATCAAAGCAACTGCTTTCACATCACATTTTGGTTGGAAATTATTATTTTGGGACAAATGATTTCTAGTAACGCATTCACTTTAGTGCGCATGCATAACTGGCGGGAGGATTGACCACTTTATGACAAGTCCTTTGGCGACGGAAGAAAGGAAAAACTCCCTTTTTGGATCCTCACATCAAGAAATGTACTCTCACATTGCATTTTTGCTGGAAATTACTATTTTGCGACAAATTATTCCGAGTAACGCATTAACCTCAATATGCATTTAAAATTGGTGGTAGGATTGATCACTTCATGACAAGCACTTTGGAGACAGAGGCAAGGAAATACTTCCTGTTTTTATCCCCAAGTTAAAAAAAATAGCTTTCCCGTTACATTTTTGTTGGATATTATCAGATTGCCACAAATTATTCCTATAGTAATGCATTAACCTCAGTAGGCATTTATAACTGGCGGTAGGATTGATCACTTCATGACAAGCACTTAGGTGATGGAGGCAAGGAAAAACTCCCTTTTTGGATCTTCAAATCAAAACAACTGCTTTCACATCACATTATGGTTGTAAATTAAAAATTTTGCGACAAATTATTCCTCGTAATGTATTAAGCTTAGTGCGCATGCATAACTGGCGGTAGGATTGATAACTTCATGACAAGCACTTTGGCGAGGGAGGCAAGGAAATACTCCCTTTTTGGATGCTCACGTCAAGAAAATTACCTTCACATTGCATTTTTGCTGGAAATTATTATTTAGTGACAAATTATTCTTAGCAATGCATTCATTTTAGTGCACACTCATAACTGGCGGTAGGATTGATTACTTTATGACAAGCACTTTGGCGACGGAGGAAAGGAAAAACTCCCTTTTTGGATCCTCACACCTTTTTTGGGTTGGGAAACACAGTTTGTTGGTCTGTAGCTAGAAGCTAATGCTAGTTATGTGTATTTAAGTGTCTGGAAAGACAACAGATGTATACCATAACTTGTAGGTTGATGTTTAGGATCAACATGGAGTCTTTCCTCTAGGATAGAGCTATCACTTTTGCATTTCAAAGCCTGGTTTCATTGCTTCTTGTTGTGAGAGAGCTGATTCCAGTCCACATGCGAATGTCTCCTTAATTTATTATGGGCTCAACCGTTATTTACTTAAAACCGGTGGTTCGCTTTCTCCAAGTTGAATATAAACATTCACCATATGTCAATCAATCAATCAATGTTTATTTATATAGCCCTAAATCACAAGTGTCTCAAAGGGCTGCACAAGCCACAACGACATCCTCGGTACAAAGCCCACATAAGGGCAAGGAAAAACTCACCCCAGTGGGACGTCGATGTGAATGACTATTAGAAACCTTGGAGAGGACTGCATATGTGGGTAACCCCCCACCCCCTCTAGGGGAGACCGAAAGCAATGGAGTCTTTCCTCCAGGATAGAGCTATCACTTTTGCATTCCAAAGCCTGGTTTCATTGCTTCTTGTCGTGAGAGAGCTAATTCCAGTCCACATGCGAATGTCCAACTAAGGCTCCTTAATTTATTATGGGCTCAACCATTACTTAAACCCGGTGGTTCGCTTTCTCCAAGTTGAATATAAACATTCACCATATGTAGAATATAATATGAGTTAATTCATTCACGTCACTAGCAAATAAGGTAAGGATCTCACGGGGTTAATTTGCTACGCCAACTTATGGCAGGGATGCTTGTAACTCAAATTTTTGCTCGCAACTTAAAGCATAACAGCTCTTATCTCAAAACACTCTAAAGTTGTGTCACTCTTAAGTTGAGGTACCAATGTGTCACTCGTAGTGGTCCAGCTACATTCGTGCCACGGTGAGGAAGGAGAAGGGTCTTCCCATCTTGGTGGAGCTTCTGCGCTCGGACGCGGACAAGGTGGTGAGAGCGGTGGCCATCGCTCTCCGTAACCTGGCCATGGACAGACGCAACAAAGACCTGATAGGTAGGACGTCTCCCTCGAGTCCGTATCGCGGGTGTGTCCGGTGCCTCGACGCTTGTCACCTGTGTCTTCAGGAAGCTACGCTCTGAGGGACCTGGTGGCCAACCTGCCTTGTGGCCAGCAGCGTCCCGCCAAGAACTTGGAGGGCGACACGGTGGTCTCGCTTCTCAACACCATCCACGAGATCGTCAGCGACAGCCAGGAGAACGCCAGAGCGCTCATCCACGGACACGCCATCCAGAAACTGGTGGCCATCAGCAAGTCAAGGTAATCGACGACCTCGTCAAGCTAAATGTATTCTTCCTTTTGTTTACTTATGTTTTTATGACACTTCAGTGGATTCGAACTCCAACCCCAAACTAGCTATTAGGCTAGCTATTACTTGCTAGCTTAATTATTGCAACATTTTTATCGTAAACTACATTGTCAATTCTTACGCTTTTATTCTTCTCGTAATCATTACGACATTATTCCGCTAATAATAGAACGTTATAGGGTTGTAAGGTATACCGGTATTAGTATACCATACTATATTCGGTACTATACCGCCTCTAAAAAGTACCGGTATACCCAACCCTCCCTCGTGATAACATATTTTTAATCTAGTATTTGTATTTTTACTACTACGTTCTTGTGAAATAACTTTTTTGATTTTCGAGACGGCTTTATTCTATTTTTCTTCATGCAAATGTACTACTTTATTTTTGAAAAATAATAACTTCATTTTGTTAACATTACGACATTTTTGTAAATCGACTTTATTCTTGTCTTGTTACTGGGACATTATCTTGGAGTAATTAGTAAGAACAAGTACGACGACATTCTCAAGACATTACGATCTTATTCTTCTTACAAATTGACAACTTTTTATTCTGCTAACATTACGATTTTAGTAAAGTTATGACTTTATTCTCGAAATATTTTGATTTTAGCCACTATGTTATTCCAGTATTTTTTCAACATTACGACATTATTCTGCTAATAATAGAACATTATAGGTTTGTAAGGTATACCGGTATTAGTATAGTACTGCGATTTTATATTCGGTACTATACCGCCTCTAAAAAGTACCGGTATAGCCAACCTTCCCTCGTGATAACATGTTTTTAATCGAGTATTTGTATTATTTCTACTACGTTCTTGTGAAATTACTCTTTTGATTTTCGACACGGCTTTATTCTATTTTTCTTCTTGCAAATAAATGTACTACTTTATTCTTGAAAAATAATAACTTCATTTTGTTAACATTACGACATTTTTCTAAATCGACTTTATTCTTGTCTTGTTACTAGGACATTATCTTGGAGTAATTAGTAAGAATAAGTACGACGGCATTCTCAAGACATTACGACCTTATTCTTCTTACAAATTGACAACTTTTTATTCTGCTAACATTACGATTTTAGTAAAGTTATGACTTTATTCTCGAAATATTTTGATTTTAGCCACTATGTTATTCCAGTATTTTTTCAACATTACGACTTTATTCTGCTAATAATAGAACATTATAGGTTTGTAAGGTATACCGGTATTAGTATAGTACTGCGATATTATATTCGGTACTATACCACCTCTAAAAAGTACCGGTATACGCAACCTTCCCTCGTGATAACATGTTTTTAATCAAGTATTTGTATTATTTCTACTACGTTCTTGTGAAATTACTCTTTTGATTTTCGAGAAGGCTTTATTCTATTTTTCTTCTTGCAAATGAACTACTTTATTTTTGAAAAATAACAACTTCATTTTGTTATCATCACAACGTTTTTCTAAATCGACTTTATTCTTGTCTTGTTACTAGGACATTATCTTGGAGTAATTAGTAAGAATAAGTACGACGACATTCTCAAGACATTACGATCTTATTCTTCTTACAAATTGACATCTTTTTATTCTGCTAACATTACGATTTTAGCAAAGTTATAACTTTATTCTCGAAATATTTTGATTTTAGCCACTATGTTATTCCAGTATTTTTTCAACATTACGACATTATTCCGCTAATAATAGAATGTTATAGGGTTGTAAGGTATACCGGTATTAGTATAGTACCGCGATACTATATTCGGTACTATACCGCCTCTAAAAAGTACCGGTATAGCCAACCTTCCCTCGTGATAACATGTTTTTAATCGAGTACTTGTATTATTTCTACTACGTTGTTGTGAAATTACTATTTTGATTTTCGACACGGCTTTATTCTATTTTTCTTCTTGCAAATGAACTACTTTATTTTTGAAAAAATAATAACTTCATTTTGTTAACATTACGACATTTTTGTAAATCGACTTTATTCTTGTCTTGTTACTCGGACATTATCTTGGAGTAATTAGCAAGAATAAGTACGACGACATTCTCAAGACATTACGACCTTATTCTTCTTACAAATTGAAAACTTTTATTCTGCTAACATTAAGATTTTAGTAAAATTATGACTTTATTCTCGAAATATTTTGATTTTAGCCACTATGTTATTCCAGTATTTTTTCAACATTACGACATTATTCCGCTAATAATAGAATATTATAGGTTTGTAAGGTATACCGGTATTAGTATAGTACCGCGATACTATATTCGGTACTATACCGCCTCTAAAAAGTACCGGTATAGCCAACCTTCCCTCGTGATAACATGTTTTTAATCGAGTACTTGTATTATTTCTACTACGTTGTTGTGAAATTACTATTTTGATTTTCGACACGGCTTTATTCTATTTTTCTTCTTGCAAATGAACTACTTTATTTTTGAAAAATAATAATTTCATTTTGTTAACATTACGACATTTTTGTAAATCGACTTTATTCTTGTCTTGATACTCGGACATTATCTTGGAGTAATTAGCAAGAATAAGTACGACGACATTCTCAAGACATTACGACCTTATTCTTCTTACAAATTGAAAACTTTTTATTCTGCTAACATTAAGATTTTAGTAAAATTATGACTTTATTCTCGAAATATTTTGATTTTAGCCACTATGTTATTCCAGTATTTTTTCAACATTACGACATTATTCCGCTAATAATAGAATATTATAGGTTTGTAAGGTATACCGGTATTAGTATAGTACCGCGATACTATATTCGGTACTATACCGCCTCTAAAAAGTACCGGTATAGCCAACCTTCCCTCGTGATAACATGTTTTTAATCGAGTACTTGTATTATTTCTACTACGTTCTTGTGAAATTACTCTTTTGATTTTCGAGACGGCTTTATTCTGTTTTTCTTTTTGCAAATGAACTACTTTATTTTTGAAAAATAATAACTTCATTTTGTTAACATTACGACATTTTTGTAAATCAACTTTATTCTTGTCTTGTTACTAGGACATTATCTTGGAGTAATTAGTAAGAATAAGTACAACGACATTCTCAAGACATTACGATCTTATTCTTCTTACAAATTGACAACTTTTTATTCTGCTAACATTACGATTTTAGTAAAGTTATGACTTTATTCTCGAAATATTTTGATTTTAGCCACTATGTTATTCCAGTATTTTTTCAACATTACGACATTATTCTGCTAACAATAGAACATTATAGGTTTGTAAGGTATACCGGTATTAGTATAGTACTGCGATATTATATTCGGTACTATACCGCCTCTAAAAAGTACCGGTATACCCAACCTTCCCTCGTGATAACATGTTTTTTAATCAAGTATTTGTATTATTTCTACTACGTTCTTGTGAAATTACTCTTTTGATTTTCGAGACGGCTTTATTCTATTTTTCTTCTTGCAAATGAACAACTTTATTTTTGAAAAATAATAACTTCATTTTGTTACCATTACAACGTTTTTCTAAATCGACTTTATTCTTGTCTTGTTACTAGGACATTATCTTGGAGTAATTAGTAAGAATAAGTACGACGACATTCTCAAGACATTACGACCTTATTCTTCTTACAAATTGAAAACTTTTTATTCTGCTAACATTAAGATTTTAGTAAAATTATGACTTTATTCTCGAAATATTTTGATTTTAGCCACTATGTTATTCCAGTATTTTTTCAACATTACGACATTATTCCGCTAATAATAGAATGTTATAGGTTTGTTAGGTATACCGGTATTAGTATAGTACCGCGATACTATATTCGGTACTATACCGCCTCTAAAAAGTACCGGTATAGCCAACCTTCCCTCGTGATAACATGTTTTTAATCGAGTACTTGTATTATTTCTACTACGTTCTTGTGAAATTACTCTTTTGATTTTCGACACGGCTTTATTCTATTTTTCTTCTTGCAAATGAACTACTTTATTTTTGAAAAATAATAACTTCATTTTGTTAACATTACGACATTTTTGTAAATCGACTTTATTCTTGTCTTGTTACTAGGACATTATCTTGGAGTAATTAGTAAGAATTAGTACGACGACATTCTCAAGACATTATGACCTTATTCTTCTTACAAATTGAAAACTTTTTATTCTGCTAACATTAAGATTTTAGTAAAATTATGACTTTATTCTCGAAATATTTTGATTATAGCCACTATGTTATTCCAGTATTTTTTCAACATTACGACATTATTCCGCTAATAGTAGAATGTTATAGGTTTGTTAGGTATACCAATATTAGTATAGTACCGCGATACTATATTCGGTACTATACCGCCTCTAAAAAGTACCGGTATAGCCAACCTTCCCTCGTGATAACATGTTTTTAATCGAGT
Source organism: Nerophis lumbriciformis (assembly GCF_033978685.3). Classification (NCBI taxonomy): domain Eukaryota; kingdom Metazoa; phylum Chordata; class Actinopteri; order Syngnathiformes; family Syngnathidae; genus Nerophis; species Nerophis lumbriciformis. Next base: position 11,283,834 of record NC_084579.2, on the reverse strand, counting down.
ACTTGTATTATTTCTACTACGTTCTTGTGAAATTACTCTTTTGATTTTCGACACGGCTTTATTCTATTTTTCTTCTTGCAAATGTACTACTTTATTCTTGAAAAATAATAACTTCATTTTGTTAACATTACGACATTTTTGTAAATCGACTTTATTCTTGTCTTGTTACTGGGACATTATCTTGGAGTAATTAGTAAGAATAAGTACGACGACATTCTCAAGACATTACGATCTTATTCTTCTTACAAATTGACAACTTTTTATTCTGCTAACATTACGATTTTAGTAAAGTTATGACTTTATTCTCGAAATATTTTGATTGTAGCCACTATGTTATTCCAGTATTTTTTCAACATTACGACATTATTCCGCTAATAATAGAATGTTATAGGTTTGTAAGGTATACCGGTATTAGTATAGTACCGCGATACTATATTCGGTACTATACCACCTCTAAAAAGTACCGGTATAGCCAACCTTCCCTCGTGATAACATGTTTTTAATCGAGTATTTGTATTATATCTACTACGTTCTTCTGAAATTACTCTTTTGATTTTCGAGACGGCTTTATTCTGTTTTTCTTTTTGCAAATGAACTACTTTATTTTTGAAAAATAATAACTTCATTTTGTTAACATTACGACATTTTTGTAAATCAACTTTATTCTTGTCTTGTTACTAGGACATTATCTTGGAGTAATTAGTAAGAATAAGTACAACGACATTCTCAAGACATTACGATCTTATTCTTCTTACAAATTGACAATTTTTTATTCTGCTAACATTACGATTTTAGTAAAGTTATGACTTTATTCTCGAAATATTTTGATTTTAGCCACTATGTTATTCCAGTATTTTTTCAACATTACGACATTATTCTGCTAATAATAGAACATTATAGGTTTGTAAGGTATACCGGTATTAGTATAGTACTGCGATATTATATTCGGTACTATACCGCCTCTAAAAAGTACCGGTATACCCAACCTTCCCTCGTGATAACATGTTTTTAATCAAGTATTTGTATTATTTCTACTACGTTCTTGTGAAATTACTCTTTTGATTTTCGAGACGGCTTTATTCTATTTTTCTTCTTGCAAATGAACTACTTTATTTTTGAAAAATAATAACTTCATTTTGCTACCATTACAACGTTTTTCTAAATCGACTTTATTCTTGTCTTGTTACTAGGACATTATCTTGGAGTAATTAGTAAGAATAAGTACGACGACATTCTCAAGACATTACGACCTTATTCTTCTTACAAATTGAAAACTTTTTATTCTGCTAACATTAAGATTTTAGTAAAATTATGACTTTATTCTCGAAATATTTTGATTTTAGCCACTATGTTATTCCAGTATTTTTTCAACATTACGACATTATTCCGCTAATAATAGAATGTTATAGGTTTGTTAGGTATACCGGTATTAGTATAGTACCGCGATACTATATTCGGTACTATACCGCCTCTAAAAAGTACCGGTATAGCCAACCTTCCCTCGTGATAACATGTTTTTAATCGAGTACTTGTATTATTTCTACTACGTTCTTGTGAAATTACTCTTTTGATTTTCGACACGGCTTTATTCTATTTTTCTTCTTGCAAATGAACTACTTTATTTTTGAAAAATAATAACTTCATTTTGTTAACATTACGACATTTTTGTAAATCGACTTTATTCTTGTCTTGTTACTAGGACATTATCTTGGAGTAATTAGTAAGAATAAGTACGACGACATTCTCAAGACATTATGACCTTATTCTTCTTACAAATTGAAAACTTTTTATTCTGCTAACATTAAGATTTTAGTAAAATTATGACTCTATTCTCGAAATATTTTGATTATAGCCACTATGTTATTCCAGTATTTTTTCAACATTACGACATTATTCCGCTAATAATAGAATGTTATAGGTTTGTTAGGTATACCGGTATTAGTATAGTACCGCGATACTATATTCGGTACTATACCGCCTCTAAAAAGTACCGGTATAGCCAACCTTCCCTCGTGATAACATGTTTTTAATCGAGTACTTGTATTATTTCTACTACGTTCTTGTGAAATTACTCTTTTGATTTTCGACACGGCTTTATTCTATTTTTCTTCTTGCAAATGAACTACTTTATTTTTGAAAAATAATAACTTCATTTTGTTAACATTACGACATTTTTGTAAATCGACTTTATTCTTGTCTTGTTACTAGGACATTATCTTGGAGTAATTAGTAAGAATAAGTACGACGACATTCTCAAGACATTACGACCTTATTCTTCTTACAAATTGAAAACTTTTTATTCTGCTAACATTACGATTTTAGTAAAATTATGACTTTATTCTCGAAATATTTTGATTTTAGCCACTATGTTATTCCAGTATTTTTTCAACAATACGACATTATTCCGCTAATAATAGAATGTTATAGGTTTGTAAGGTATACCGGTATTAGTATAGTACCGCGATACTATATTCGGTACTATACCGCCTCTAAAAAGTACCGGTATAGTCAACCTTCCCTCGTGATAACATGTTTTTAATCGAGTACTTGTATTATTTCTACTACGTTCTTGTGAAATTACTCTTTTGATTTTCGACACGGCTTTATTCTATTTTTCTTCTTGCAAATGAACTACTTTATTTTTGAAAAATAATAACTTCATTTTGTTAACATTATGACATTTTTGTAAATCGACTTTATTCTTGTCTTGTTACTAGAACATTATCTTGGAGTAATTAGTAAGAATAAGTACGACGACATTCTCAAGACATTACGACCTTATTCTTCTTACAAATTGAAAACTTTTTATTCTGCTAACATTAAGATTTTAGTAAAATTATGACTTTATTCTCGAAATATTTTGATTTTAGCCACTATGTTATTCCAGTATTTTTTCAACAATACGACATTATTCCGCTAATAATAGAATGTTATAGGTTTGTAAGGTATACCGGTATTAGTATAGTACCGCGATACTATATTTGGTACTATACCACCTCTAAAAAAGTACCGGTATAGCCAACCTTCCCTCGTGATAACATGTTTTTAATCGAGTATTTGTATTATTTCTACTACGTGCTTGTGAAATTACTCTTTTGATTTTCGAGACGGCTTTATTCTGTTTTTCTTCTTGCATATGTACTACTTTATTCTTGAAAAATAATAACTTCATTTTGTTAACATTACAACATTATTCTTGTCTTATTACGAGGACATTATCTTGGAGGAATTAGTAAGAATAAGTACGACGACATTCTCAAGACATTATTATAATGCAACTAATATAATATTATAATGCAACGAAATTTCGCTCTTATCTGTACCGTAAAGTTCAAATTTGAATGACAATAAAAAGGAAGTGTAAGTCTAAGTCTAGTCTAATTATGACCTTATTCTTCTTACAAATTGACAACTTTTTATTCTGCTAACATTACGATTTTAGTAAAGTCAGGACTTTATTTTCGAAATATTTTGATTTTAGCCACTATGTTATTCTAGTATTTTTTCAACAATACGACTTTAATCTAGCAAAATGTACTACTTCTTTTTTTTTTAATGTTAAATTGTGACTTGATTTTACTTTTTTATTTTTCTCGGAAATATACGCTTCTCTAGTATCATACTGCGAACATAACATAATAAACCCATAGTTTTTGTAAAAACCATGATATTATCCTTAGAATATAATGTTTTTAATCTATTGTTTGTTTTTTAGGATTATTACTTTGTTCTTGCGAAATCACTCTTTTCATTCTCGAGACAACTTTATCCTATTTTTGTTCTTGCAAATGTACTACTTTATTCTTGAAAAATAATAACTTAATTTTGTTAACATTACGACGTTTTTTTAAATCGACTTTATTCATGTCTTGTTACTCGGACATTATCTTGGAGTAATTAGTAAGAATAAGTACGACAACATTCTCAAGACAACACGACCTTATTGTTTTACAAATTGTCAACTTGTTATCCTGCTAACATTACGATTTTAGTAAAGTTACGACTTTATCCTCAAAATACTTAGATTTTAGCCACTATGTTATTCTAGCATTTTTTCAACATTACGACTCTAATCTTATCGTTATATTATGCTTTTTTTCTGTTAAAATGTGACTCGATTTTAACTATTTTATTTTTGTCGGAAATATACGACTTCTCTAGTATCGTACCGCGAACATTACAAATTAATTTTTGTAAAAATCACGACACTATCCTTAGGATATCGTGTTTTTAATCTATTATTGGTTTTGTAGGATTACTACTTTGTTCTTGCAAAATCACTCTTTTCATTCTCAAGACGACTCTGCTAACATTACGATTTTAGTAAAGTTATCCTCAAAATACTTAGATTTTAGCCACTATGTTATTCTAGCATTTTTTCAACATTACGACTATAATCTCCTAAAGTGTGATACTTCTGGTTATATTATGGATTTGTTTTTGTGCAAATGTGACGACTTCTCTAGTATCGAACTGCAAACGTTACCACTTAATTTTTGTAAAATCACGACATTCTCCTTTAGATACAAATCGACAACTTTTTATTCTCCTAACGATACAATTTCAGTAAAGGTATGACTTTATCCTCCAAAAATTTAGATTTTAGCCACTACGCTATTGTAGTATTTTTTTTCGATATTACAACTATAATCTCGTAAAATGTACTTCTTCTACTTATGGCTTTTTTTGTTTAAATATGACTCGATTTTAACTTTTTTTTTCTCTCTGAAATATACAACTTCTTCAGTATCGTACTGACAACATTACGAGTTAATTTTTGTAAAAATCACTAAATTATCCAAAAGATATCATGTTTTTGTAGGTTTACTACTTTGTTCTTACGAAATTACTTTTTTCCTATTCTTCAGACTACTTCTCGTTATATCATGCTTTTTTTCTGTTAAAATGTGACTCGATTTTAACTTTTTTATTTTTCTCGGAAATATACGACTTCTCCAGTATCGTACTGCGAACATTACAACTTCATTTTTGTAAAAATCACGACACTATCCTTAGGATGTCGTGTTTTTAATCTATTATTTGTTTTGTAGAATTACTACTTTGTTCTTGCAAAATCACTCTTTTCATTCTCAAGACGACTCTTTTAGTAAAGTTATGACTTTATCCTCAAAATACTTAGATTTTAGCCACTATGTTATTCTAGCATTTTTTCAACATTACGACACTAATCTCCTAAAATGTACTACTTCTCGTTATATTATGGCTTTGTTTTTGTTCAAATGTGACTTGATTCTAACTTTTTTTTTTTTTTGCGGAAATAGACGACTTTTCTAGTATCAAACTGCAAACGTTACCACTTAATTTTCGTAAAATCAAGACATTCTCCTCAAGATAAAAATGGACAACTTTTAATTCTCCTAATGTTCCGATTTTAGTAAAGGTATGACTTTATCCTCAAAAAAAAAAGATTTTAGCCACTATGCTATTGTAGTAATTTGTTTTCGATAATACAACTTTAATCTCGTAAAATGTACTTCTTCTACTTATGACTTTTTTTGTTAAAATGTGACTCGATTTTAACTTTTTTTTCTCTCTGAAGTATACAACTTCTTCAGTATCGTACTGACAACATTACGAGTTAATTTTTGTAAAAATTACTACATTATCCTTAAGATATCATGTTTTTAATCCATAAGTTGTTTTGTAGGTTTACTACTTTGTTCTTGCGAAATTACCTTTTTTCAATTCTTGAGACTACTTCTCATTATATTATGCTTTTTTTCTGTTAAAATGTGACTCGATTTTAACTTTTTTATTTTTCTCGGAAATATACGACTTCTCCAGTATTGTACTGCGAACGTTGCAACTTTATTTTTGTAAAAATTACGACACTATTCTTAGGATATCGTGTTTTTAATCTATTTGTTTTGTGGTATTACTACTTTGTTCTTGCAAAATCACTCTTTTCATTCTCAAGACGACTCTGCTAACATCACAATTTTAGTAAAGTTATGACTTTATCCTCAAAATACTTAGATGTTAGCCACTATGTTATTCTAGCATTTTTTCAACATTACAACTCTAATCTCCTAAAGTGTGATACTTCTCGTTATATTATGGCTTTGTTTTTGTTCAAATGTGAGTCGATTCTACCTTCTTTTTTTTTCCGCGGAAATAGACGACTTTTTTAGTATCAAACTGCAAACGTTACCACTTAATTTTCGTAAAATCCCGACATTCTCCTCAAGATACAAATTGACAACTTTTTATTCTCCTAATGTTCCGATTTTAGTAAAGGTATGACTTTATCCTCAAAAAATATAGATTTTAGCCACTATGCTATTGTAGTATTTTTTTCGATATTACAACTTTAATCTCGTAAAATGTACTTCTTCTACTTATGGCTTTTTTTGTTAAAATGTGACTCGATTTTAACTTTTTTTTCTCTCTGAAGTATACGACTTCTTCAGTATCGTACTGACAACATTACGAGTTAATTTTTGTAAAAATCACTACATTATCCTTAAGATAGCATGTATTTAATCCATCATTTTTTTTGTAGGTTTATTACTTTGTTCTTGCGAAATGACCTTTTTTCTATTCTTGAGACTACTTCTTGTTATATCATGCTTTTTTTCTTTTAAAATGTGACTCAATTTTAACTTTTTTATTTTTCTCGGAAATATACGACTTCTCCAGTATCGTACTGCGAACATTACAACTTCATTTTTGTAAAAATCACGACACTATTCTTAGGATATCGTGTTTTTAATCTATTATTTGTTTTGTAGGATTACTACGGTACTTTGTTCTTGCAAAATCATCTCTTCATTCTCAAGACGACTCTGCTAACATCACAATTTTAGTAAAGTTATGACTTTATCCTCAAAATGCTTAGATTTTAGCCACAATGTTATTCTAGCACTTCTTCAACATTACGACTCTAATCTCCTAAAATGAGCTACTTCTCGTTATATTATGGCTTTGTTTTTGCTCAAATGTGACTCGATTCTAACTGACAACATTACGAGTTAATTTTTGTAAAAATCACTACATTATCCTTAAGATATCATGTTTTTAATCCATCATTTTTTTTGTAGGTTTACGACTTTGTGCTTGTGAAATAACTTTGTTTCTATTCTTGAGACTATTTCTCGTTACATTATGCCTTTTTTTCTGTTAAAATGTGACAAAATTTTTACTTTATTTTTTCTCGGAAATATACGACTTCTCTAGTATCGTACTGCAAACATTACAACTTAATTAAAAAAAAAATCACGACTTTATCCTTAAGATATCGTGGTTTTAATCTATTATTTGTTTTGTAGGTTTACTACTTTGTTCTTGCAAAATTACTTTTTTTTTCTATTCTTGAGGCGACTTTATTCCATCCATCCATCTTCTTCCGCTTATCCGAGGTCGGGTCGCGGGGGCAGCAGCCTAAGCAGGGAAGCCCAGACTTCCCTCTCCCCAGCCACTTCGTCCAGCTCCTCCCGGGGGATCCCGAGGCGTTCCCAGGCCAGCCGGGAGACATAGTCTTCCCAACGTGTCCTGGGTCTTCCCCGTGGCCTCCTACCGGTCGGACGTGCCCTAAACACCTCCCGAGGGAGGCGATCGGGTGGCATCCTGACCAGATGCCCGAACCACCTCATCTGGCTCCTCTCGATGTGGAGGAGCAGCGGCTTTACTTTGAGCTCCTCCCGGATGGCAGAGCTTCTCACCCTATCTCTAAGGGAGAGCCCCGCCACCCGGTGGAGGAAACTCATTTCGGCCGCTTGTACCCGTGATCTTGTCCTTTCGGTCATAACCCAAAGCTCATGACCATAGGTGAGGATGGGAACGTAGATCGACCGGTAAATTGAGAGCTTTGCCTTCCGGCTCAGCTCCTTCTTCACCACAACGGATCGATACAGCGTCCGCATTACTGAAGATGCCGCACCGATCCGCCTGTCGATCTCACGATCCACTCTTCCCTCACTTGTGAACAAGACTCCGAGGTACTTGAACTCCTCCACTTGGGGCAGGGTCTCCTCTCCAACCCGGAGATGGCACTCCACCCTTTTCTGGGCGAGAACCATGGACTCGGACTTGGAGGTGCTGATTCTCATCCCAGTCGCTTCACACTCGGCTGCGAACCGATCCAGCGAGAGCTGAAGATCCTGGCCAGATGAAGCCATCAGGACCACATCATCTGCAAAAAGCAGAGACCTAATCCTGCAGCCACCAAACCGGATCCCCTCAACGCCTTGACTGCGCCTAGAAATTCTGTCCATAAAAGTTATGAACAGAATCGGTGACAAAGGGCAGCCTTGGCGGAGTCCAACCCTCACTGGAAACGTGTCCGACTTACTGCCGGCAATGCGGACCAAGCTCTGACACTGATCATACAGGGAGCGGACAGCCACAATCAGACAGTCCGATACCCCATACTCTCTGAGCACTCCCCACAGGACTTCCCGAGGGACACGGTCGAATGCCTTCTCCAAGTCCACAAAGCACATGTAGACTGGTTGGGCAAACTCCCATGCACCCTCAAGGACCCTGCCGAGAGTATAGAGCTGGTCCACAGTTCCACGACCAGGACGAAAACCACACTGTTCCTCCTGAATCCGAGGTTCGACTATCCGGCGTAGCCTCCTCTCCAGTACACCTGAATAGACCTTACCGGGAAGGCTGAGGAGTGTGATCCCACGATAGTTGGAACACACCCTCCGGTTCCCCTCCTTAAAGAGAGGAACCACCACCCCGGTCTGCCAATCCAGAGGTACCGCCCCCGATGTCCACGCGATGCTGCAGAGGCGACTTTATCTTATTTTTATTTACGGAAATGTACTATTTTATTCTCATAATATCACAAAGTTATTCTCTTCACGTTTTGACTTCTCATGTCAAAATACAACTTTTTGTTGTCATTTTCCAATGGTCAGGTCCTTGAATACAGCATGAGCGTCCAATCAGATTGCGCTAAGGCTAGGGGGCGTACTTCCTTTGTGATGATATGCTTTGCTGTTTTAACAAGCCCTTCCACTTTTTGTGTGTTCAGCCAATCATCACGTGAGACCAGAGCCGCTTGCCAAGTCCTCCAGAGCATCTGGACCTACAAGGACCTGAGGACCAGTCTCATAAAGGCGGGTTGGAACAAAAGCCACTTTAAGGTATTTCCTTCCTGACTTCAAAAGACTACAAAGTGCATTTTTTTTGTCAAGACTCTCTCAAATGTTCCTTTTTATCATTCTGAAGCCAACAGCCACCACGGCGACCAAAAAATCCAAGAGTGCAAAGCAAAGCAGCGATGACATCACTTTGCCTCTCATGGACAAAAGCCAAGGTCAGCACATATCTGTGACATTTTAACATTTTACAGGAATAAAGTGGTACGTTTGAGAGAAGGAAGACGGAATACGGTTGCAATTACTCAAGCATAAAAGTAAGTTATTTTACGAGAATCAAGTTGTGAAATTAGACGATTCAAGTCATAAATTAAAAACTGAAGTTGCCAAAGTACGAAAATAAGGACAGTACAAAAGAACTGAACGATAAGGTTGGGTTTTTAAAGTAAAGTCAAGCAAACTTTTGCAATGTTAGGTCATAGTCTATAGCATGGGTGTCAAACTCTGGCCCCCGTGTAATTTCACTTGGCCCTTGTGGCGATATCAAATTAACACTAAAGCTGGCCCGCCGATTATATATTGCCGCGGTGCCGCGGTAACACCGCATTCACCGCTAATTCTAATACTTGCCAACCCTCCCGGGAGTCTTCCAAACTTCAGCACCCCTCCCGAAAATCGTCACGTCTGCTTTTCAGCCAGTCCAACGAGTGCTGGCCCAGTCACACAACATGTGCGGCTTCTGCACGCACACACAACTGAATGCAACGCATACTTCATCAACAGCGATACAGGTTACACTGAGGGTAGCTGAATAAAAAACTTTAACACTGTTAGAAATATACGCCACACTGTGAATCCACACCAAACAAGAATGACAAACACATTTCGGGAGAACATTCGCACCGTAACACAACATAAACACAACAGAACAAATACCCAGAACCCCTTGCAGCACTAACTCTTCCGGGACGCTACAAGGTGTGTGTGTGTGTGGGCGGGGAGGTTTGGTGGTAGCGGGGGTGTATTTTGTAGCGTCCCGGAAGAGTTAGTGCTGCAAAGGATTCTGGGTATTTGTTCTGTTGTGTTTAAATGGTAAATGGTAAATGGGTCGTACTTGTATAGCGCTTTTCTACCTTTTTAAGTAACTCAAAGCGCTTTGACACTATTTTCCACATTCACCCATTCACACACACACATTCACACATTCACACACTGATGGCGGGAGCTGCCATGCACGGCGCTAACCAGTCCCATCAGGAGCAAGGGTGAAGTGTCTTGCTCAAAGACACAACGGACGTGACTAGGATGGTAGAAGGTGGGGATTGAACCAGTAACCCTCAGATTGCTGGCACGGCCACTCTCCCAACTTCGCCACGCCGTCCCCATTTATGTTGTGTTACGGTGCGGATGTTCTCCCGAAATGTGTTTGTCATTCTTGTTTGGTGTGGATTCACAGTGTGGCGTATATTTCTAACAGTGTTAAAGTTGTTTGTACTGGCACCCTCAGTGTAACCTGTATCGCTGTTGATGAAGAATGCCTTGCATTCACTCGTGTGTGTGCACAGAAGCCGCACATATATTGTGACTGGGTCTGAACGGTTAGAATGGATGAAAAGCGGACGTGACGATAGCTCGTAGAGTACGTTAAAGGCAGTGCTTTTAAGGCACGCCCCCAAGACGAGATATAATGACTGATGAACACCTTCGTTCGATAATGAAGGTTGCCTCAGCTCAAAGCGTGATTGATCATTAATGAACTAGCATCCAAGAAAAGATGGCAGGTATCTGGCTTGGGCACATCAGATTAGATCAGTGTGTTGCAAACTGAGCAGTTTAAAGTCCTGAATGGTTGTTTTATTCATTGTTATTTTATTTTCAAATGTATTAGCCTGTGGAAAAAGTTAATGTAGATATTTACCTCAGAAGGCTGCAAATAGAAATTTTTTTTTTACATTGTATTTCATATGCCATTGATATTTTTTAATTATTATTATTATTATTTGAAACTCGATTTTGCATGTCACTATAAAGTTATATAAACCTTGATTGTTCAATATTTAATGCAAAACTTGTTTGGGTCCCTATTAAAAGGTTAATTTGTTCAACCTTGGCCCGCGACTTTGTTCAGTTTTAAATTTTGGCCCACTCTGTATTTGAGTTTCGACACCCCTGGTCTATAGGATCAAAGTCAGGATTTAACAATAAACAATAACAATAAAAATAAAGGCGAAATTTAGGTTATATATGATGTATGTGTTTGTCTTGAAGATGTTTATTCCAGTTTGGAGGCCAGCGACAGAGTCGGGGATGGAATTGGAGCAGTTGTTGAGAGAGATGCTGTCCAGGTAAACTCATTCGACTTCGTTCTACGTAGTCCTTGTGATTATTGGTTTCTTTTATCCTACCTTGACTGGATATTTGTGCACTGACGCAGGCCGCCAGCGAGAAGAAGCACTTCATCCGAGCCGGCCGGCCCGCCGTGGGCCTCATGGATAACAAACCTCCGCCACTGGACTCGTGGGTGTAAACACTGTTGACCATTTCTACTGTACTCTACTGGAGGCGCCCTCTAGTGGACATTTATGCAAATTGATGCGACACTTCGAAACAACCACTATTTCCTTTTGATGATAAAGTAGGGTATGTGCCAAATATTGACTTGTATCTCTGAGATATATTAGACCTGACATACAGTGTGAAGTAGATTGAAATATGCAAGCTGTGGTATATTAGGACTCCAAAGAAAATTTAGGTTGACCACAAAAATTTATGAACTTAAGCTGCTATTTTTTTATATATAAACATCAATTATTAGACACTTAAATAACTTTAATAATGATAATATGGTGATATATGTATTGAGCATAATGGAATAATCCTGTCCCCCCCCAACGGTTTTGATTCAGAGCAAGACGAGATGTGTAAATGTGTAACAAAGGACTGTTAATAGGCTAAATCAGTGCATTTATATTGTAATATTTATGATACATTATAGAGTATAAAACAGCCATGTTATGAATCCAAGTACGTCGGTCATTCTGTACACTTGAGGTTTGTAGTCGCTCGCTCCCTTTTGCATTGCAGTGTCGAATGAAAGATGGAAATAAACCCATGTGCAGAAGATTTTGAAATATTTTGATTATTTTTTTTCTTTCTTTTACGCGTTTGCAAAGAGGATTAGGAGGCTTTATTATTGAATGGTTTAATAAGCAGCACAGGTTTGGATGATTACAGCAGCATGTTGTGTTGTTTGCTGGCAGTCAGTGGACTGGGAGACTTCCAAAAATAGTAAAAGACTTGCCAAAATAATATTTTAAAAACGACACATAAAAGTATAAGGAACAGGGCTGGAATGTAAATTAAATTTTTATTTTATTTTAGTGTCATTACAAAACAAGACTTTTTTATTTTTTTTATTTGTTGATATTACCATTTTATTCTTGGAAAATTCCAACCGTTTTGTCTATAAAAAATGCAACTTTTTTGGTGAGAAAATTGGGGTGGAATATTGAATGAAAAAAAAAATACTTTTTATTAAATCAAGACGTTTTTCTGAAAGAAATACAAAGCTATTTTGTAATTAATTAATTGAAAATGTTTTCTCAAAAAATTGACTATTGACTGAGTGAAGTCCTTCTCTTACAAGAAGTAAACCATATCGTTAAAGAAAATAGTTGTAATCTAATCACCTGCCTCCAAAAAATGCAGTTATTTAAAAAATGTTTTTTGTTTAGTTTTTTTAGAGAGAAAAAAGTTACGACTGTATTTTACGTTAATAAAGTTGCAACCCTAACAAAATAAAGCTGTAATTGTACAAGAACTAAATATTAAAGAATTTTAAAGTGATTTTAACAAGTCTTTTTTCAAACATTTCATAGCAAAAATAAAACAAAATAAAGTTGTAATTGTACAAGAACTAAATATTAAAGAATTTTAAAGTAATTTTAACAAGTCTTTTTTCAAACATGTCGTAGTAAAAATAAAATAAAATACATATCTACGACATGTTTGAAAAAAGGCTTGCTAAAATTACTTTAAAATTCTTTAATATTTAGTTCTTGTACAATTACAACTTTATTTTGTTTTATTTTTACTACGAAATGTTTGAAAAAAGACTTGTTAAAATTACTTTAAAATTCTTTCATATTTAGTTCTTGTACAATTACAGCTTTATTTTGTTAGGGTTGCAACTTTATTAACGTAAAATAGGTTAGTAACTTTTATAATTACAACTTTATTTTGTTTTATTTTTACTACGATATGTTTGAAAAAAGACTTGTTAAAATTACTTTAAAATTCTTTCATATTTAGTTCTTGTACAATTACAACTTTATTTTGGTAGGGTTGCAACTTTATTAACGTAAAATACAGTAGTAACTTTTTTTTCTCTAAAAAAAATAAACAAAAAACATTTCTTAAATAACAAAACATTTTTGGAGGCATGTGATTAGATTACAACTATTTTCTTAAACGATATGGTTTACTTCTTGTAAGAGAAGGACTTAATTCAATCATTAGTCACGCAAAATATAAACTTTTTCTTTTTAAAAAATGCTGCATTTTTTCTGGTATAATTGAACACGCCTCTACAAAAAAAAGCTCTTTATCTTCCATAATTATTTTTTAAATTTTTAAATTTTTAAAATTTTAAATAGTGTAAGACCTATTTCTTGAAAAAAATATCACTCTTAAAGATTCAGATTTTGTTTTACCTTAATATTATTTTTTCATGTAGTGTAAATATTTTTAGTGTACAAATCCACTTAATTCTCATGACAAGAGTTAATGTATACATTTTTTTCAGCCCACAATTTTATTATTTTTGCAAAAATTACTTTATCTAAATAAAACATGTTTTTATTGTAATATTCCAGCAGTTTTCTTGTAAAATTCCAACTTTATTCACATAAGGTTACTACTTTTTCCAATGAAAAATACATTTCGCTCCCCATATTATTGCGACTTCAATCTCACAATTATTATTATTATTTTTTTTAATCTATCCACTCCTTTATATGAAGACAATAAATCTAGACAATTTATTCCACCCAAATATTGGCATTGCTTCTGAAAAAAGGCCTTTTGTGGTGTTTTTGAAATCCCTAATATCATCCTCATCCATTTTAATTAAAACTAAACTGTGATAAGCCACAGCTGACAAAGACTGATTAATAAAATGAAAACCTCTTTTTCTCGTTCAATTAAGCTAATGGTAGCCTTAAGCTATAAAACGGCAAAATAGAGATTTTTATCTTATAATAAAGTGTATTTTATTGGATATATGTTATTCTGAGCACAGTGAAAATCCCTCTCGTGCTTCTCTATGTTGGAATGACTCATTAGTGTTGCTCTAAGAGGACAAAACAAAGCATGGAGTTATTAATCCCCAAATAAGAGGATGATTTATTTGTGACAAGACAAAAAGATTGTGAGCACAATAGTTTCCCCCCCAAGGTGGTAGCGGGTTCATGTTGCAGCTAAACTGCGTCAATATTGTGATGATTCAGCAGTGACTCAGCTATGGATTATGTCGGAATTCCTAACAGGAGAAGTTCTTCTTGAATAAAAAATGCACTGCACTCCGGAAACATACTGTATATTACATTAAATCACTACATGGTTATTATTGGGCTTGTAGTTTGCAGCGGTGTGCAGCTATTGCATTAAATATAATTGTTGTGCCATTTAGAGACTGAATAAAAACAGTTAGGCTGTTGGGAAACTTGAAAGCTCAACATTGGAGCCTAAAATGAATCAAATATTGTGCATTTTTATATTTGATAAACATATTTATTTTAGCAGAAAATGTGGCAATAAATATACAAGACTGTATTTATTTGTATTTTTAATTGTTTATTTGACTTAACAAAAAAAAGTGTTTTACTTTTTAATCTCACAGTGTCCGTAAAATGACATAAATCAAATTAGATAATGAAAATGTTAGAATTCTCTACATCAGGCCTGGGCAACTATTTTGACACGGGGGCATACTTGCCAACCCTCCCGGATTTTCCGGGAGACTCCCGAAATTCAACGCCTCTCCCGAAAACCTCCCGGGACAAATTTTCTCCCGAAAATCTCCCGAAATTCAGGCGGACCTGAGTGACGTGTCGACAGCCTGTTTTCACGTCCGCTTTCCCACAATATAAACAGCGTGCCTGCCCATTCACGTTATAACTGTAGAATGATTGAGGGCGAGTTCTTGGTTTCTTATGTGGGTTTATTGTTAGGCAGTTTCATTAACGTCCTCCCAGCGCGGCAACAACACACAACAACAGCAGTCACCTTTTCATCTACCGTAAAGCAGCTCGTCTGCCGTAAACGGCAATGTTGTGACACTCTTAAACAGGACTATACTGCCATCTACTGTACATGCATATGTGCCAATAACATCTAGGGCTTTTAGAGAGTGTAGTGCACAACTGCGCACACAACAAGGAGACGAAGCAGAATGCATCATCAGAGAGGGTGTTCAGCATGGTTAGAAAAATAGTGACAGAGAATAGAACAAGGATGGACAATTCAACCCTTAACTCAACAATGAGTAGATGAGTGTTATGTGTGTGTATATGTGTAAATAAATGAACACTGAAATTCAAGTATTTCTCTTATTTAGTTATATATATATATATATATATATATATATATATATATATATATATATATATATATATATATATATATATATATATATATATATAATAAAATAAATTATATATATAGCTAGAATTCACTGAAAGTCAAGTATTTCTTTTATATATATACAGTATATGAAATACTTGACTTGGTGAATTCTAGCTGTAAATATACTCCTCCCCTCTTAACCACGCCCCCAACCACGCCCTACCAACGACCCCCCCCCCCCCCCCCCCCCCCCCCCCACACACACACACACACCTCCCGAAATTGGAGGTCTCAAGGTTGGCAAGTATACACGGGGGCCAAATTTAGAGAAAAAAAATGTGTCTGGGGGCCGGTATATCTATTTTTAGGAACACTAATACAAAACCTCACAATAATGTCTGTTTGAATGCTAAAAACGTTGTGCCAGACCTCCTTAAAAAACTGAATGGAATTTTACATTTTCTACTGAAGGAGACACCCAGAAAGTACATGACAATAATGTGGGATTTAACTATAAACGCTAAAACACTGAATATTGACAACATATGAACGTTACACCCCCTGTCGATCGACATATTTTACAATCAAGCAAAAGGCAACAAAAATGCAACAAAAACAACGAAATATGAACACAAAGGGTAAAAAACCACACCTACAACTCGATATATCTGATATATCACTAAGCTTTAGAACTTTGTTGTAAAAATCTCCTTCCTCTGGAAATACTCTGTGGAAATGGTTCCCACCCACACTGCTTGGTGCCTCGTCTGACCTGCTGTGACTTAGATTACCATAGTAACTAATTAGATTACCATAGTAACTAGTATATCATGCAAAAGTGCAGATTCCAACCATTGAAATACTTTGTATAGTTCAAGACTTGCAGTAATTTAAAAACATCACTGCACATCATAATGGCAGCTACAGTTTCCATTTTAAAGATCTAAAAAAAATTATTTGGGAATGTCCGGCGGGCCAGATTGAAAAGCTTAACGGGCCGCATGCGGCCCCGGGGCCTTAATTTGCCCAGGTCTGCTCTACATCACACTAGAACAGAGATGGGCAAATAGTTTGACTCGGGGGCCATATTGAGAGACAAAATGTGTTTGGGGGGCCAATGTGTATGCGTGTATAAATTATACATACACATTCAGCTGTAAAAACCTGCTGTGCAGTATTTATGTTTGGGTCCCTGTTTTTTCCAGGAACACTAATACCAAAAGTCACAATGTCCGATAGAGTTTTAAAAACAAACCACCTCAAAAAAACGGAATGGAATTTTACAGTTTTTTTACTGAATGGGACACCCAAAATGTACATTAAAATAAAATAAAAAAGTGGTATTTACAATATTAACTATGAACAATAAAACATTGAATATTAACAACATATGAACATCAGCCCAGCTCCTCAATCAAGCAAAACACAATAAACATGTAACAAACAAACAAGGGTAATAAACACCCACAATATGATATATTATCCCTTTTATGCAGCTATTTGTTGTAAAAATGTGCTTCCGCATCTGTTCTTGACACATGCATTTCGGGCTGGCTGCTGTGAAAACAAACCCCGCCCACTCTGCTTTGTTCCTGGTCTGAGCTGCTGTGACGTAGATCAGTGGTCTCCAACCACAAGAAAAAAAGAAAAAAAAAATCAACATTAAAAAACACAAGATACACTTACAATTAGTGCACCAACCCAAAAAACATCCCTCCCCCATTTACACTCATTCACACAAAAGGGTAGTTTCTTTCTGTTATTAATATTTCTGGTTCCTACATTATATATCAATATATATCAATACAGTCTGCAGGGATACAGTCCGTAAGCACACACGATTGTATTTTTTTATGACAGCCCCCGGTCCGTGAGACAAATTTTCAAGCGTTGACCGGTCCGCAGTGACAAAAAGGTTGGGGACCACTGACGTAGATTACCGTAATAACTCCTATAACACTCAGAAGTGCAGATTTCCAATCATTGAAATACTTTCTATAGTTCAAGTCTTACGGTAATTTAAAAACAGCAGTGCACATCATAGCGGCAGCTACAGTTTTGATGTTAAATGTCTAAAAAAATGATTTAAAGAACATCCGGCGGGCCGGATTGAAAATCTTAATGGGCCGCATGTGGCCCGCGGGCCGTATTTTGCCCAGACCTGACTAGAAGTTGCTGGGATGCTTTAAAATAGTGCAAAATATTCCAACAAATGCAAAAAAAATATACAATATTAAAATGAAAAAATTTACATTTTCTTGTGTAATTTCTGGCCTAAAAAAAACTACCATTTAACAAATAAAAATGTACTTTTGGTTATGTGTTTTGTTTTGCACACACCAAAATGTGTGACACGGAAACATGTTTTTTCTGCTGTCCATTGATTAGTTGTTTAAAATCAGATTAATCACGCTTTTGAATCGTGATTAATCATGATTAATCAAAGTAAATTACTTGCTTAAAAAATTTAAAGGAACCTTTAAAAAAATACCACAATGTTTTTGACACAAATGCAATTTTATTGTCATAATGTCATACACAAACATTTAAAACATGTTTTTTTGGGTTAATATTCGTTATTTATTTGCTCAAAACTTGGTTAAAGTTAAAGTACCACTGATAGTCACGCACACACTAGGCGTGGTGAAATTAACCTCTGCATTTGACCCATCCCCTTGTTCCACCCCCTGGGGGGGTGAGGGGAGCAGTGAGCAGCAGCGGCGGCCGCGCTCGGGAATCATTTTGGTGATTTAACCCCCAATTCCAACCCTTGATGCTGAGTGCCAAGCAGGGAGGTAATGGCTCCCATTTTTATAGTCTTTGGTATGAACTCACAACCTACCGATCTCAGGGCGGACCATACTTGCCAACCTTGAGACCTCCGATTTCGGGAGGTGGGGGGCGAGGGGCGTGGTTGGGGGCGTGGGTAAGAGTGGAGGAGTATATTTACAGCTAGAATTCACCAAGTCAAGTATTTCATATACTGTATATATATATATGTATAAGAAATACTTGACGAAATACTAAGTCAAGTATTTCATATATATATATATATATATATAAAATAAATACTTAACTTTCAGTGAATTCTAGCTATAAACATATATTTATTTTATTATATATATATATATATATATATATGTATATATATATATAAGAAATTCTTGACGAAATACTAAGTCAAATATTTCATATATATATATATATATATATAAATATATATATATATATATATATATATATATACATATATATATAAGAAATACTTGATTTTCAGTGAATTCTAGCTATAAATATATATTTCTTTTATTATATATATATATATATATATATATATATATATATATATATATATATATATATATATATATATATATACATACACACATATATATATATATATATATATATAATAAATACTTGAATTTCAGTGTTCATTTATTTACACATATACACACACATAACACTCATCTACTCATTGTTGAGTTAAGGGTTGAATTGTCCATCCTTGTTCTATTCTCTGTCACTATTTTTCGAACCATGCTGAACACCCTCTCTGATGATGCATTGCTGTGTGGCACGCACAAAAGTGCTTTCATCAAATGCACTAGATGGCAGTATTGTCCTGTTTAAGAGTGTCACAACATTGCTGTTTACGGCAGACGAACTGCTTTACGGTAGAAAAAAACGTGACTGCTGTTGTTGTGTGTTGTTGCCGCGCTGGGAGGACGTTAATGAAACTGCCTAACAATAAAGCCGCATAAGAAACCAAGAACTCGCCCTCCATCCTTCTACAGTTATAACGTGATTGGGCAGGTACGCTATTTATATTGGACCTGAGTCCGCCTGAATTTCGGGAGAAAATTTGTCCCGGGAGGTTTTCGGGAGAGGCGCTGAATTTCGGGAGTCTCCCGGAAAATCCGGGAGGGTTGGCAAGTATGGGGCGGACACTCTAACAAACGTTAGAATGTAAACAGTTTTAAAGGTTTAGCGGTAAACGTTTTATCTATCTTTATACGAGGTTAAATGCGATAATTTTTTGTGGTTAATCACATGAGTTAACTTGTTGAATTTGTTTGTAAAAAACTACAGGAAAAGTTTGTTCCAGTGGAGTAAATGAAATAGGTTCATTCATAGAAAAATGTAGGTCAGAAATTGTGTCAAATTGCAAGGCAACATGTCCGAAAAGGAGTAGGAAGAAGCAGAGTTTATTTAATCGCACCCTTTCCTTGCTGCTTTGTGTAAGGAGACCGATGCTTGGAGTTCCCTAGAATGAGAAGGCATCATGGAGTCCTGGACAGGCATGAGGGTGGTAGGTGATTGGGGGGGCGTAGAGGAGGGTCGAGCACGGCCTCGATGACATCTCCAAACATGTCAACAGCACACATTGGACAACACGGCCCTGCCCTCACAACCCGAGCACATGAAGGGCACAGCTGCTTTGTCCTCGCCACGTCGCCAACCTGTTCACCGTCGAGAGTCCAATCGCCTCATTTTCGGATACGTGATCGTTGTTTCTGCGCCCGGCCATGACCCTGACAGTCGTCTCCGGCTTGGGCTCGATCCTCTCCTTGAGCGTCCTTCTTGTCGTGAGCTCCGGCGGTCCCGTCGGACGTGACGGTTCGCTTCTCGACGCAAAAGACTTCCTCAGCCACTTTCTGGCCTCGCTGAACGTCACCGGGCAGAAGACCCCGGGCAGGGCCCTTTCCGCTCCTAAGGAGCCCCCAGAGTACATGCTGGAACTCTACCAGAGATTCGCCAACGACCGAAGCGCCGTGCCCTCGGCCAACGTAGTGCGCAGTTTCAAGAACGAAGGTACGACCGTTTTTTTTTGTCCCATCAAAAGGTATCATATACTGCCTTATATTCCCATTTTTTGTAATTAATGGCCTAAAAAAGTTCTGGAAAGTTCCCAAATTGTACACATGAAGGGTGAAAGGTACTTGAGCAGTCAAGCCAAAAAATTATCCAATTCTGTGCCTATTAATAAACCCTCTATTGGGCTTGTAATTCACCTAAAGTGGTACTGGTATGTTCCCAAACTGTAAAAGAGAAGGGTTAAAAGTACTAAACACATACTTTTGAGGGAACTACCCCAAAGACAGGTCAGTGTACCTCAAAAACTTTGCTAATCTCCCAAAAAAACCTTGATGAAGGTTATATGTACTGCATGTTTTTCCATTTCCATTGGCCTGGAAAGGCACTGGTATGTTCCCAAACTGTAAAAGTGATGGATGAAAGTGACTAAAAACATCCTTTTTGAAGAAAACACACCATGGACAAGTCATTGTACCTAAAAAACTGAAAGTTGATATGGAACATATGTTCCTATTCGCTCCCAAATTCTTGATTTAAGACTATATGTATATGTTTTTTTCCATTTTCATTTGCCTGGAAAGGTACTGGTATGTTCACAAGCTGTGAAAGAGAAGGGTTAAAGGTACTAAACACGTACTTGTGTGGGAACTACCCCAAGGACAGATGACTGTAACTCAAAAACTGAAGTTTGATATTTTAGATATTTCCTAATCTCTCCAAAAATCTTGATTAAGGTGACATGTACTGCATATGTTACTCCATTTCCATTGACCTGGAAAGGTACTGGTATGTTCCCAAACTGTGAAAGTGAGGATGAAAGTTACTAAAAACATTATTTTTGAAGAAAACACACCCTGACAAGTCATTGTCCTTACAAAACTGAAGGTTGATGTGCTACATACTTCCCTAATC
Source organism: Nerophis lumbriciformis (assembly GCF_033978685.3). Lineage (NCBI taxonomy): Eukaryota > Metazoa > Chordata > Actinopteri > Syngnathiformes > Syngnathidae > Nerophis > Nerophis lumbriciformis. The sequence continues at coordinate 11,262,409 of NC_084579.2, read as the reverse complement.
TCCCCAAAAGTCTCGATTAGGCTAAATGTATATGTTTTTCCATTTTCATTTTCCTGAAAAGGTACTGGTATTTTTCCCAAACTCAAAAAGAGAAGGGTTAAAGGTACTAAACGCATACTTTTGAGGGAACTACCCCAAGGACAGGTCACTGTACCTCACAAACTGAAGTTTGATATGTTAGATACTTCCCTAATCTCCCAAAAATCTTGATTAAGTTTATATGTACTGCATAGGATTTTCCATTTCCATTGGCCTGGAAAGGTCCTGGTATGTTCCCAAACTGTAAAAGTGACAGCTGAAAGTTACTAAAAACATTCTTTTTAAGGAAACACACCATAGACAAGTCATTGTACCTCAAAAACTGAAGGTTGATACGTTACATACTTTCCTTATCTCTCCCAAAATCTTGATTTAAGACTACGTGTATATGTTTTTTTTCCATTTTCATTGGCCTGGAAAGGTACTGGTATGTTCCCAAACTGTGAAAGTGAGGATGAGAGTTACTAAAAATATTCTTTTTGAAGGAAACACACAATGGACAAGTAATTGTACCTAAAAAAACTAAAGGTTGATATGCTACATACTTCCCTAATCTCCCCAAAAGTCTCGATTAGGCTATATGTATATGTTTTTCCATTTCCATTGACCTGGAAAGGTACTGGTATGTTCAGAAGCTGTGAAAGAGAAGGGTTAAAGGTACTAAACACGTACTTTTGTGGGAACTACCCCAAGGACAGGTCACTGTACCTCAAAAACTGAAGTTTGATATTCAAGATACTTCCCTAATCGCCCTAAAAACTTGATTAAGGTGGCATGTACTGCATATGTTTCTCCATTTCCATTGACCTGGAAATGTACTGGTATGTTTCCAAACTGTGAAAGTGAGGATGAAAGTTACTAAAAACATTATTTTTAAGGAAACACCATGGACAAGTCAATGGACCTCAAAAACTGATGGTTGCTATATACTATATACTTCCCTTATATCTCCCAAAATCTTGATTTCAGACCACATGTATATGTTTTTTTTTTTCATTTTCATTGGCCTGGAAAGGTACTGGTATATTCCCAAACTGAAAGTAATGATGAAAGTTACTAAAAACATTCTTTTTGATAAAAACACACCATGGACAAGTTATTGTACCTAAAAAACTGAAGATTGATACGCTATATACTTCCCTTGACTTTGACACATAGGCACTAGATGGTGGTACGCATACCACAACTTGAGAATCCCTGTTCTAGACAGATTAATTGGCCTAAAAGAGGAGGGTTATGTTATTTGAGAGTACTAGATGCCCATTAAGACATCTGTGTTAATATTTTCAGGTTTGTCCCGCAACGGTGTGACATTCAGGGGTGTCAGGACACACCTGCTCCTCTTCAACATCTCGGTTCCGCAGCACGAGGACATCACCCGAGCTGAGCTTCGCCTCTTCACGCTGGTCCGTAGGTCCCAAAGACCCTACCTTGCCTGCAAGGTGACCATTTACAAAGTCCACGGCGGCGTGATTTGGACCAGGGAAGTTGGCAAGACTGTGCGAAGGCGGGATCAAGAGGAGGAGGAGGAGGAGGAGCATCTGGAGGAACTGCTGACCAAGCACATTGTCGCCGAAGATAGCAGCTGGGTGTCCTTTGACCTGACTCATGCCGTGGAGCTCCGACGAGAGTTTGGATATGTGACGCTCATGCTGGAGGTCCATATCGCCATTTTGGGGTCGGAGGAGGCGGTGACGCGGGACGGCGAGGTCCTGATTGACACCGAGGGGCAGCACAAGGCAGTGATGGTGGTCTTTTCGGACGACCCCGGCAAACGCCACGAGCGACAGCTTATCCACGACACACCTCGTCGGCTCCGCCGCAATGTTAAGAGCGAGGCCTGCAAGAGGACGCCGCTCTTTGTGGATTTTAAAGACATCGGCTGGGACACGTGGATCATCCAGCCGGTGGGCTACGAGGCCTACACGTGCAACGGCGTGTGCGGCGCCCCCCTGACCCCCGAGGTCTCGCCCACCAAGCACGCCATCGTGCAGACGCTGCTGAGCGTTAAGAGCCCGGAGAGGGCATCGCGTGCCTGCTGTGTACCCACTAAGCTGGAGCCCATTTCGCTCCTTTATCACGATAACGGGGTGATCACTTTCAACCACAAATATGAGGGCATGGTGGTGGCGGAGTGTGGCTGTAGATAGTCTCCCACGCACACAGATAAAGACTGAGGGCTTCAAACATAGTCACTTCTCTACTATACATGGTGTAAATTGTATATTATTACTATCTTTATTAGTATGTAAATGGTTTGCTTAGTTTGTTTGACACCTACGAATGAAATTACCGTAATGTTTAGACCTGAAGGGCAGGTCAAATACGTTATTTAATCATCTAAATGCTGTTCTTTTGGTGATATTTAATTATGTCCGCATGACGTCGGCACGATAGCAGACACTTTAATAGGCACACTGTAGTTGAATTCTGATAAAACTGCTCAGTTGTGACAATGTTAGAGAGGTATTAATGTGGTATACATATACAATTCATACATATACTGTGTATGTGTATATATATATATATATATACATATGTGTGTGTATTAGAGATGCGCGGATAGGCAATTATTTCATCCGCAACCGCATCACAAAAGTCGTCAACCATCCGCCATCCACCCGAACTAACATTTAATCAAAACCGCACCCGTCCGCCATCCGCCCGTTGTTATATATCTAATATAGACGATGCAAGGCATTAGTGAGGTTATAAAGCTTTTGCCTGTTAAAGAAAGGAGACTGATCCAATGCAGCAGAGACATTCAATGCGTGCCACGCTGTCACGGCCCAGACGCACACCAGTGCGCAATCATCTGGGAGCCGCGCTGAGCGCATCTCCAAGCGCGCTCGCGCCACTCAAACTGCTGCAGGCAGCTGCGTTCTATCTTGTTTTAACATCCTGTGGCACTCTTCTGGGATCACGGCGGACGAAACTGCTCATGCTCAGGATGTTTGTGGAGATTCGGGGTTTTGCACAAATGTGATGCACCATGTTAGATGTCCCGGTTTTGTGACTGTCGTAGACATAAACAGCGTCGCAGCTCTTGCAAATCACGTAGCCAGCATTACTATCATCCTGATTTACAACCTCATAAAAACGAGTCCACGCTGAACTTTTCTGGCCTTTTTTTCCCCTGGTCTTTAGTATTCCCTTTTTTAGTTTGTCGCGTACCACGTTTGCTGCCGGCGTTGCCATCTCTTTTTTTTTTCTTCTTCTGTTGTGGCATGCTGCAGGTGCCTGCTCGTTTTTCGTATGTGGGTAACAACATTTAACTATGTATATATATTTCCGAATTGGTTTAACTGCCACCCGCCTGAATCTATTTAAAATCTAATTTTTTTTTAATTTCAACCGCCCGACCCGACCCGCGGATAAAATCTAATTTTTTTTTATTTCAACCGCGCGACCCGCGGCTAATCCGCGGACTCCGCGGTTGTGTCCGCAAACCGCGCATCTCTAGTGTGTATGTATATATATATTTTGTATATATTTTTAGATAAAAAATATATATAATGAAAACTCATAAATAAATAATGAATTGTTTGTATACAGTACAGGCCAAAGGTTTGGACACACCTTCTCATTCAATGTGTTTTCTTTATTTTCATGACTATTTACATTGTAGATTGTCACTGAAGGCATCAAAACTATGAATGAACACATGTGGAGTTATGTACGTAAGGTGAAATAACTGAAAACATGTTTTATATTCTAGTTTCTTCAAAATAGCCACCATTTGCTCTGATTGCTGTTTTGCACACACTTGGCATTCTCTCGATGAGCTTCAAGAGGTGACCTGAAAGGGTTTTCACGATATTACGGTTTTCACAGTCTGCAAGGGATACAGTCCGTAAGCACACATGATTGTGCGTGCTGCTGGTCCACTAATAGTACTAACCTTTAACAGTTAATTTTACTCATTTTCTAGTTTCAATGTAACTGTTTTTATATTGTTTTACTTTCTTTTTTATTCAAGAAAATGTTTTTAATTTATTTATCTTATTTTACTTTATTTTTATTTTTTTAAAGTACCTTATCTTCACCATACCTGGTTGTCCAAATTAGGCATAATAATGTGTTAATTCCTCGACTGTATATATCGGTTGATATTAATTGATATTGTTAATTTTACTCATTTTCTAGTTTCAATGTAACTGTTTTTATATTGTTTTACTTTCTTTTTTATTCAAGAAAATGTTTTTAATTTATTTATCTTCTTTTATTTTATTTTTGTTTTTTTTTTAAAGTACCTTATCTTCACCATACCTGGTTGTCCAAATTAGGCATAATAATGTGTTAATTCCACGACTGTATATATCGGTTGATATCGGTATCGGTAATTAAAGAGTTGGACAATATCGGAATATCAGATATCGGCAAAAAGCCATTATCGGACATCCCTAGTTTTCACTTCACAGGTCTCATAGTTTTGATGCCTTCAGTGACAATCCACAATGTAAATAGTCATGAAAATAAAGAAACCGCATTGAAATTAGAAGGCGTGTCCAAACTTTTGGCCTGTACTGTATGTAGATAAATTGTATAAGTATATCGCATATCACATTACATATTATATTAATATGTAAAGATGATTATTCAAGAAATGTATTGAGAATCATATGTTAAATGTATCTATTATTGTGGTTTGCAGCAGTGTCATAGTGAAGTTTTTAAACACTATTAATATTAATATTGATAATAATGTAATAATAATGATAACAATAACAGCAATAACAACAATAATGATAACAATAAAAACGTAGAAAAATTATTATGTAAGTATTAATAATGATAATAATAATATCCATAATAATGATATTAATACGCTGCAAAAAAAGTCTGTAGATCTGGCAGCTCAGTCACCAGAATTTTACCGTAAAAATAACAGTGGTATAGTTTTTCAATGGAGAGTAATCCGGTGCAAAAAACACTGTGAATTTTACTGTAAAATTCTGGCGACAGCTGCCAGTTTTTACTGTAAAATCTACAGATTGTTTTACAGTGTAATAATAATACAGTCAGTAGAATTTACAGTAAAAATCCGGCACCTCAGTCGATAAATTTTACCGTAACAATAACGGTGGTGTTTACTGATTTTTTAAATTTTCATTCATTTGGTGTAAAAACCTTTGTAAATTTAACTGTAAAATTTGGGTGACTGATCCGCCATTTTTTAACGGTAAAATCTACAGATATTTTTTATTTTGCACTGTAACAATAATAATAAAAATACAAATTGAGTAATAAAGACCTCAGAATAAGTTAGAATAACATTAAAAATGCAATAAAATCAAACATGACCATACATTTTTTACAATTAATATTTGAAAATCTGCATTAAGGCAGCACGGCAGGGCAGTGGTGCTCTTGCCTCACAATAAGGAGGCCCTGAGTTCGATTCCCGGGCTCAGGGTCTTTCTGTGTGGAGTTTGCATGTTCTCCCCGTGACTGCGTGGGTTCCCTCCGGGTACTCCGGCTTCCCCCCACCCCTAAAGAGATACACCTGGGGATAGGCTGATTGGCAACACTAAATATGGCCCTAGTGTGTGAATGTGAGTGTGAATGTTGTCTCTCTATTTGTGTTGGCCCTGCGATGAGGTGGCGACTTGTCCAGGGTGTACCCCGCCATCGGCCTAAGTTCAGCTGAGATAGGCTCAAGCCCCCTCGCGACCCCAAAATTAACAAGCGGTAGAAATTGGATGGATGGAAAATCTGCATTAACTAAACATATGTTTAATATTCTGATTATTGCAGGTTTGCAGAGGTGTTATAGCGAAAGCTTGTTTTTAACACCTTTGAGTATGATGCAACCACAATGAAAATACATATTGCTGTATCAATACTTCTCTAATACTGCATGCATTCATACTGCATCTCTTGTACTGAATCACATTTGAGCAGGCGAGTGTACATAATGAAATGTACGTTATAATGTAAATCACATTTTTCAACAATTTACATTTGTTTTGCCCTAAAGCATGTACAAACCCCAAAACCAGTGAAGTTGGCACGTTGTGTAAATCATAAATAAAAACAGAATACAATTATTTGAAAATCCTTTTCAACCTATATTCAATTGAATAGACTGCAAAGACAAGATACTTCATGTTCGAACTGAAAAACGTTGTTATTTTTTGCAAATATTAGCTCATTTGGAATTTGATGCATGCAACATGTTTCAAAAAAGCTGCCACAAGTGGCAAAAAAGACTGAGAAAGTTGAGGAATGCTCATCAAACACTTATTTGGAAAATCCCACAGGTGAAAGGGCTAATTGGGAACAGGTGGGTGCCATGATTGGGCATAAAAGCAGCTTCCATGAAATGCTCAGTCATTCACAAAGAAGGATGGGGCGAGGGTCGCCACTTTGTGAACAAACGCGTGAGCAAGTTGTCGAACAGTTTAAGAACAACATTTCTCACTCAGCTATTGCAAGGAATTTAGGGATTTCACCATCTACGGTCTGTAATATCATCAAAAGGTTCAGAGAATCTGGAGAAATCACTGCACGTAAGCGATGATATATGGAGAGGTTGTTAGGTGACCACACGTAACATTGAGTGCCCGTGACCTTGGATCTCTCAGGCGGTACAGCATCAAAAACCGACATCCGTATGTAAAGGATATCACCACATGGGTCCAGGAACACTTCAGAAAACCACTGTCATTATTTACAGTTGGTCGCTACATCTGTAAGTGCAAGTTAAAACTCTACAATGCAAAGCGAAAGCCATTTATCAACATCACCCAGGAACGCCGCCGGCTTTGCTGGGCCCGAGCTCATCTAAGATGGACTGATGCAAAGTGGAAAAGTGTTCTGTGGTCTGGCGAGTCCACATTTCAATTTTTTTTTGGAAACTGTGGACGTCGTGTCCTCCGGACCAAAGAGGAAAAGAACCATCCGGATTGTTATAGACGCAAAGTTCAAAAGCCAGCATCTGTGATGGTATGGGGGTGTATTAGTGCCCAAGACATGGGTAACTTACACATCTGTGAAGGCACCATTAATGCTGAAAAATACATACAGGTTTTGGAGCAACATATGTTGCCATCCAAGCAACGTTATCATGGACGCCCCTGCTTATTTCAGCAAGACAATGCCAAGCCACCTGTTACAACAGCGTGGCTTCATAGTAAAAGAGTGCGGGTACTATATTGAATTGTTGAACAACTTAAGCTGTACATCAAGCAAGAATGGGAAAGAATTCCACATGAAAAGCTTCAAATTTGGTCTCCTCAGTTCCCAAACGTTTACTGAGTGTTGTGAAAAGGAAAGGCCATGTAACACAGTGGTAAAAATGCCCCTGTGCCAACTTTTTTGCAGTGTTTTGCTGCCATTAAATTCTAAGTTAATGATTATTTGCGAAAAAAAAAAAAGTTTTTTAGTTCGAACATTAAATATCTTGTCTTTGCAGTCTATTCAATTGAATATAAGTTGAAAAGGATTTGCAAATCATTGTATTCTGTTTTTATTTAACATTTACACAACGTGCCAACTTCACTGGTTTTGGGTTTTGTAGGATATACTGACATGATTCATATACACCACAACGTACTAAGTTTTGTATTCAAAAGTTGCATCTTTTATCCTTGTACAATTATATATGGAAAATAAACGCACACTGTAAATAGATTTGTAAAAAAAAAACATTTTATCAGTATTGATTGCCAGTCACCTAACAACCTTAATCCCCCCCCTCGTCAAGATTCTTGCATCACATGCCTGACGGGCCTCTCGCTGCCATGCTGCCATGCCATGCCGCCGTGATAACGAGGTGTCAGAGCCTGGAGTCTTGTGGGCCATCACTCAGGACGGGACGCCACTCCAAGTGGCAGCGTTTGTGAGAGGGTGGTGTCAGATTCCTGTTCCCCAGCGCCGGCGTCAGGTTGACCTCCCGAGACCTCCTACTTCCTTTTTCTGACTCCGGCAGCGTCACGGCCAACCTTATCGAGGCCGCCGGCAACTGCACAAATGGAAAAAAAACAACTACATGTTACATCATCACTTCACTCGGGCTGTTAACAGTCGGAAGCCGATAACAATAACTGTGGAAACAATTGAGTTGAAAGCACTCAAGTGTGTCAGGAAGATGTTTTTTTAAGAGAAGTTCAAGTTGGTTTTGTGGCTGTGTTGAAAGTGCTACTACAACCCCGGGCACAAATGATGGAATCACCAGTCTTGAAGGATGTTGTTTAGTTTTGTAGAAAAAAAGCAGATAACAGACATAAGACAAGACTACAGTCATTTCAAATAACAACTTTCTGTCTTTAGGAAACACTAAAAGAAATCAAGAAAATAAATTGTGGAAGTCAGTAACTCTTTAGTTTTCGGATCAAGCAGAGCGAAAACATTATGGATTCACCCAGTTCTAAGGATATAATTATGGAGTTATGAAAAACAAACAAAAGATACTTCAACACACCACTATACTATATCAATCAATCAATCAATGTTTATTTATATAGCCCATACTTGCCAACCTTGAGACCTCCGATTTCGGGAGGTGGGGGGCGTGGTCGGGGGTGGGGCGGGGGGCGTGGTTAAGATATATATATATAAGAAATTCTTGACTTTCAGTGAATTCTAGCTATATATACATATATATTTTATTACATATATATATATATATATATATATATATATATATATATATATATATATATATATATATATATATATATATGTATACATATATATGTATAAAAATAAATAAAAGAAATACTTGAATTTCAGTGTTCATTTATTTACACATATACACACACATAACACTCATCTACTCAATGTTGAGTTAAGGGTTGAATTGTCCATCCTTGTTCTATTCTCTGTCACTATTTCAGAACACACACATTATACAAATATACATTATAAAATCAATAAGAAAACGGGAGCTCTAATTTGGGAGTCTGAATTAGGATCAGAAGTTCCTATATAAACATTGCGCACTCACGTCACCTTTTTGTATTGATTACTGCAGCTGTGCACTGGATTCATTCACAAATACAAACTACAACTCACAAACACTTTAGAGTTAGGCTCCACCATCAGAATGTGTACTTAAACTTATAAAGATCACATGGATATTATTCAGTGAGTTGATTCACCAAAACTAACCTGTTATACAGGAGGAAAAAGCACACAGGACGTTTCAATTGTTCACAGACTGGTCGCGCTCATCAGAATGACAAGACACTTCCGGTCTGCAGGTGATAGCATTCAATTGGGAAGAAACGCCCTACTGCCCCCTACTGACCAATGTGAATACTGATAAATGTGTAATGACAGCTCCAAAAACGAATTCAAACCACAAAATAAAATAAATAAATCAACACAAAAATGTGACACATTATGGGTGGGTCACATATGCATGTACAGTAGATGGCAGTATTGTCCTATTTAAAAATGTCACAACATTGCTGTTTACGGCAGACGAACTGCTTTACGGTAGACAAAAAATGTGACTGCTGCTGTTGTGTGTTGTTACCGCGCTGGGAGGACGTTAATGAAACTGCCTAACAATAAACCCACATAAGAAACCAAGAACTCGCCCTAGATCATTAGCTGTTTATATTGTGTGAAAGCGGACGTGTGAACAGGTTGTCAACACGTCACTCAGGTCCGCATGGAGCTGGAGGGGGCGTGGCCTCCAGCTCCTCCTGAATTTCGGGAGATTTTCGGGAGAAAATTTGTCCCGGGAGGTTTTCGGGAGAGGCGCTGAATTTCGGGAGTCGCCCGGAAAATCCGGGAGGGTTGGCAAGTATGATATAGCTCTAAATCACAAGTGTCTCAAAGGGCTGCACAAGCCACAACAACATCCTCGGTACAAAGCCCACATAAGGGCAAGGAAAAACTCACCCCAGTGGGACGTCGATGTGAATGACTATGAGAAACCTTGGAGAGGACCGCATATGTGGGTAACCCGCCCCCTCTAGGGGAGACCGAATTCAATGGATGTCGAGTGGGTCTGACATAATATTGTGAGAGTCCAGTCCATAGTGTATCCAACATAATAGTAAGAGTCCAGTCCATAGTGGGGCCAGCAGGAAACCATCCCGAGCGGAGACGGGTCAGCAGCGCAGAGATGTTCCCAGCCGATGCACAGGCGAGCGGTCCACCCCGGGTCCCGACTCTGGACAGCCAGCACTTCATCCATGGCCACCGGACCTGTGCCCCCCCCCCTCAACAAGGAAGAGGGGAGCAGAGGAGAAAAGAAAAGAAACGGCAGATCAACTGGTCTAAAAGGGGGGTCTATTTAAAAGCTAGAGTATACAAATGAGTTTTAAGATGGGACTTAAATGCTTCTACTGAGGTAGCATCTCTAATTGTTACCGGGAGGGCATTCCATAGTACTGGAGCCCGAATAGAAAACGCTCTATAGCCCGCAGACTTTTTTTGGGCTCTGGGAATCACTAATAAGCCGGAGTTCTTTGAACGCCGATTTCTTGCCGGGACATGGTACAATACAATCGACAAGATAGGACGGCAGTAAGTCGGACACGTTTCCAGTGAGGGTTGGACTCCGCCAAGGCTGCCCTTTGTCACCGATTCTGTTCATAACTTTTATGGACAGAATTTCTAGGCGCAGTCAAGGCGTTGAGGGGATCCGGTTTGGTGGCTGCAGGATTAGGTCTCTGCTTTTTGCAGATGATGTGGTCCTGATGGCTTCATCTGGCCAGGATCTTCAGCTCTCACTGGATCGGTTCGCAGCCGAGTGTGAAGCGACTAGGATGAGAATCAGCACCTCCAAGTCCGAGTCCATGGTTCTCGCCCGGAAAAGGGTGGAGTGCCATCTCCGGGTTGGGGAGGATACCCTGCCCCAAGTGGAGGAGTTCAAGTACTTAGGAGTCTTGTTCACGAGTGAGAGAAAAGTGGATCGTGAGATCGACAGGCGGATCGGTGCGGCATCTTCAGTAATGCGGACGCTGTATCGATCCGTTGTGGTGAAGAAGGAGCTGAGCCGGAAGGCAAAGCTCTCAATTTACCGGTCGATCTACGTTCCCATCCTCACCTATGGTCATGAGCTTTGGGTTATGACCGAAAGGACAAGATCACGGGTACAGGCGGCCGAAATGAGTTTCCTTCGCCGGGTGGCGGGTCTCTCCCTTAGAGATAGGGTGAGAAGCTCTGCCATCCGGGGGGAGCTCAAAGTAAAGCCACTGCTCCTCCACATCGAGAGGAGCCAGATGAGGTGGTTCGAGCATCTGGTCAGGATGCCACCCGAACGCCTCCCTCGGGAGGTGTTTAGGGCACGTCCGACCGGTAGGAGGCCACGGGGAAGACCCAGGACACGTTGGGAAGATTATGTCTCCCGGCTGGCCTGGGAACGCCTCGGGGTCCCCCGGGAGGAACTGGACGAAGTGGCTGGGGAGAGGAAGGTCTGGGCTTCCCTGCTTAGGCTGCTGCCCCCGCGACCCGACCTCGGATAAGCGGAAGAAGATGGATGGATGGATGGAGATAGGACGGAGCTAGACCGTGTAGTATTTTATACGTAAGTAGAAAAACCTTAAAGTCACATCTTAAGTGCACAGGAAGCCAGTGCAGGTGAGCCAGTATAGGCGTAATATGATCAAACTTTCTTGTTCTTGTCAAAAGTCTAGCAGCCGCATTTTGTACCAATTGTAATCTTTTAATGCTAGACATAGGGAGACCCGAAAATAATACGTTACAGTAGTCGAGACGAGACGTAACGAACGCATGAATAATGATCTCAGCGTCGCTAGTGGATAAAATAGAACGAATTTTAGCGATATTACGGAGATGAAAGAAGGCCGTTTTAGTAACACTCTTAATGTGTGATTCAAACGAGAGAGTTGGGTCGAAGATGATACCCAGATTCTTTACTGATTCGCCTTGTGTAATTGTTTGGTTGTCAAATGTTAAGGTTGCACAACCTCTGGCTTTTATAACTGCTTGCAGTCGCTGAGGCATAGACTTAACGAGTGACGAACAGAACTCTTCACCAATCTTGCTCCAACTTTCTCTAATTGTCAGGTCTTGTCATGGACCGTTTTCTTTCATTTCCACCACACGTTTTCAATTGAATAGAGAGCGGGACTATTTGCAGGCCATGGCATTGAGCTCATGCATTTTCTTCTAGTAAAGTTTTCATATGTTTTGCTCAATGACAAGATGCATTATCATCTTGAAAAATGATGTCATCATCCCCAAACATCCTTTCCATTGATGGAATAAGAAAAGTGTCCGATATGTCAACATAAACTTGTGCATTTTATTGAAGATTTAATGAAAGCCTTCTCCCCAGTGCCATTGGCTGACATGCAGCCTCATATCATCAATGACTGTGGACATTGGCATGTTTTCTTCAGGCAGTCGTCTTCATAAATATCATTGGAATGAAACCAAACAAAAGTTCCACCATCATCACCTTACCCAATGCAGATTTGCGATTCATCATTGAATATGACTTTCATCCAGTCATCCACAGTCCACCATTGCTTTGTTTAACTCACTGGAACCTTGTTTTTTTATGTCTAGATGTTAATGACGGCTTTCGTTTAGCTTTTCCGTATTTAAAACCGATTTTCTTAGGGCGGTTTCTTATAGTTCAGTCACAGATGATGAAACCAGCTTCCACCAAATTGTCCATTTGTTTTGCTGTGCATTTTCTGTCTTGAAAACATATTGCTTTAAGTTTTCTGTCTTGACACTTTGTTTTCCTTAGTCTACCGGTATGCTTGCTTTTTACAACCTTCCTATTTTGGTTATATTTGGTCCAGATTTTAGACACAGCTGACTGCATACTTGCCAACCCTCCCGGATTTTCCGGGAGACTCCCGAAATTCAGCGCCTCTCCCAAAAACCTCCCGGGACACATTTTCTCCCGAAAATCTCCCGAAATTCAGGCGGCCCTGGAGGCCACGCCCCTCCAGGTCCGCATGGAGCAATGTTGTTGTAATATATTGAGTTGGAGGCAATAAACAGGTAGGGGATGAAGTACGTCTCTTTACTGTAGACTTCAGAACAGACTCACACACTTGACGCCAGGTGCGCAACACCACGTAAATTGTTGGCCAACCAAAAAGTAACCCCAGTACGCTATAGCCAACATTCACCAGGAGATGGCAAAAGACAAACATCGATCACTCTCTTACATTCCAGTCTCTCCATGTTTTCTCCATGGTAACATGTGATCCACATGCACTGTCTCTGTCCCTCTTGATATATATATATGTATATATATATATATGTATGTGTGGGAAAAAAAAAATCACAAGACTATTTCCTCTCTACAGGCCTGTTTCATGAGGGGGGGGTACCCTCAATCATCAGGAGATTTTAATGGGAGCATTCGCATACCATGGTTTATATAGGGCACAGAGTGGGTGGGTACACGCTGGCGTAGGGGCGTGGTGATTGGCTCATGTACTAGGAGGTGTTTCCGTCTATGGCGGCATGCTGTTACAATTTCGCTGCGCTTGTTGAGGGATGACAGGTCTGGACGGTAAATAATAAACAGTTTCTCTTTCAAGCATAGGTTGCGTCTTTTATTACCGCTATTGTAAGGTGTGCTGGATGCAAGAATTTGCCATGTTATTGAATATTCAACATTATTGTCTTTGAGGTCCCAAATGTGTTTGCTGAGTTCTGTGGTATTTCGCAGGTTTTGGTTCCTGAAAGAAGCCTTGTGATTGTTCCATCTGGTTTTGAATTCTCCCTCGGTTAATCCTACATATGTGTCGGATGTGTTAATGTCCTTGCGTATTACCTTAGATTGGTAGACAACTGATGTTTGTAAGCACCCCCCGTTGAGAGGGCAATCAGGTTTCTTTCGACAGTTACAGCCTTTGTTGGTTTTGGAGTTGCTCTGTCCGGGGGCCGGGGGCTCATTTGCAATTGTTTTGTTGTGGTTTGAGATGATTTGTCGTATATTGTTCATGCAGCTGTAGCTCAATTTAATGTTGTTCTTGTTGAATACTTTTCTTAGGGTGTTGTCTTTGGGAAAGTGTTTGTCAATCAGATTGAGGAATTTGTGTCCAATGTTAGTTGAGACGTTTTTGCTGTATGGGGGGTTGTACCAGATGATGTTGTTTCGTTTTCAGTTCTTTTTTGGCTGGTTTCCTGGCGTGGGTTCATAGGTGAGGGTGAAATTGTATCCGCTTTCATCAAGGGCTTTTTGGTACGGGGGGGTTGCTTGGTCAAATTCAGCTTTGCTAGATGACAGCATCGATAGCCTTTTATTGATTCCGGTAGGTATTCTTTTCGTGGTGGTGGGTGGGTGGTTGCTGTCATGGTGCACGTATTGGAGTGTTGTGTTGGGTTTCGTGAATGGTTGGTAGCTGTTATTTCTCAGGTTGAAAGTGACGTCAAGGAAGTATGTGTGTATATATATATATACATATATATATATATATATATATATATATATATATATATATATATATATATATATATATATATATATATGTATATATATATATATATATATATATATAAAATATATATATATATATATTTATATATATATATATATATATATATATATATATATATATATATATATATATATATATATATATATATATATATATATATACTGTATATTTATATGAAATACTTGACTTGGTGAATTCTAGCTGTAAATATACTCCTCCCCTCTTAGCCACGCCCCCAACCCCCCCCCCCCTCCACACACACCTCCCGAAATCGGAGGTCTCAAGGTTGGCAAGTATGGCTGACTGTGAACAATTAATTAATCAAAGATTATTTATATAGCCCTAAATCACGGGTGTCTCAAAGGGCTGCACAAGCCACAACGATATCCTCGGCTCAGATCCCACATCAGGGCAAGAAAAAACTCAACCCAATGGGATTACAATGACAAACCTTGGAGGAGACCGCAGATTTGGGGACCCCCCTCCCCTGGGTGACCGGTGCAATGGACGTCGAGTGGATCTATCCACATCCAATCCACATCTTTTGCAACATTGCAGGATGATTTATCTCCTTGAAGAAATTTGATAATCCTCTCCTTTGGTTCAATTGACGTCTCTGGTGTTGGAGCCATGAATTATGCAAATCCACCTGGTGCAGCAGCCAGGGGCGCCGAAAAGGGGGGGTAAAGGAGACGGATTCTAGGGGCCCATGATGGAGGGGGGCCCAGAGAGGCCCCTAATGATGATGAAATTATAATACAGAAAAAATAATGACACTGTGTTGGGGGCCCTGTAAAGATTCTTTTCATGGGGCCCAAAATCCCAAGTGGCGCCCCTGGCAACAGCTCTCCAAGGTGTGAACATTGCTTTTTAACTTCAGACGAATTAACCGATTTAATCTGATGCAGGTGTTAGTTATTTGAGTGATTTCCATAACTGTTTTACTCTGCTTGATCTAAAAATTAAACTGTTACAGACTACCACTATTTATTTTCTTTAATTCTTTGACTGTTTTTTAAAGCCACAAACTTGTTAATTTAAATTACTACAGATTTTTGTTATGTCGGTTGTCTGCTTTTTATTCCCACAAAATTAAACAACAGAATAAACGTCCTTCAAGTCGGATGACTCCATTTTTTTTTTTGCCTGAGGTTGTATTTACTATTCAGTCCAATCCAAATTTATTTGCAGGGCACTTTCAAAGTATTAAGTGGACCAAAGTGCTGAACTGAATAATGAATAAATGGCATAATAAAAGGCACAGAAACTAACTAATACATTATGATACATCTTAAAAACCCATAAACAAATATAAAGATTCAGAAATGAAAAACATGGATGGATAACCAAAATAAACTACAATAAAAACAAATAAAATGGAATCAACAAAAAACAAGGCTAAAACTAAACAAAATACTGTATGAGTGGGAATAAAAATATCATCAACCTAAAAAGTGGCAATGGCCAAAGACTATTTGATATTTTTGTTTACATAGGAAGAAAGCCACAAAAGTAAGCATAAAGAAAATTATTCAAAATATGATTATTTTACCACAATTTGGGACATTATTGCTGCATAATTACAACAAAATCTGCCTTGACATAGATAAAAATGCTCATTTTTGGCTTGCTTTTTAACAAACATTATTTGTCAGGATAAAAAAAATATAAAATAACTGCAGAATGTATTTGTTATTTACAATTTTCCAAATCATTAATCAAGAGGAGCCAGATAAGGTGGTTCAGGCATATGGTCAGAATGACCTCCGAACGCCTCCCTGTTTAGAGCGTGTCCGACCGGGAGGAGACCACAGGAAAGACCTGGGACATGGTGGAGAGACTTCATCTCTCAGCTGGCCTGGGAACGCTTCGGGATCCCCCAGGAAGAGCTGGACAAAGTAGCTGGGGAGAGGGAAGTCTGGGCTTCTCTGCTTAGGCAGCTGCCCCTTGACCTGACTTTGGATAAGCTGAAGAAGATGGATGGATAAATCATTATTTCTCAATAATATATATATATATACGGACCATTCTACAGAATTGGTTCAAAATGAGGTTGGACATCATTTTTAATTTTGTAAGTTTTATTCTCAAAACTTTGTCCCTACCGGTCGGACGTGCCCTAAACACCTCCCCAGGGAGGCGTTCGGGTGGCATCCTGACCAGATGCCCGAACCACCTCATCTGGCTCCTCTCGATGTGGAGGAGCAGCGGCTTTACTTTGAGCTCCCCCCGGATGGCAGAGCTTCTCACCCTATCTCTAAGGGAGAGCCCCGCCACCCGGCGGAGGAAACTCATTTCGGCCGCTTGTACCCGTGATCTTGTCCTTTCGGTCATAACCCAAAGCTCATGACCATAGGTGAGGATGGGAACGTAGATCGACCGGTAAATTGAGAGCTTTGCCATCCGGCTCAACTCCTTCTTCACCACAACGGATCGATACAGCGTCCGTATTACTGAAGACGCCGCACCGATCCGCCTGTCGATCTCACGATCCACTCTTCCCTCACTCGTGAACAAGACTCCTAGGTACTTGAACTCCTCCACTTGGGGCAGGGTCTCCTCCCCAACCCGGAGATGGCACTCCACCCTTTTCCGGGCGAGAACCATGGACTCGGACTTGGAGGTGCTGATTCTCATCCCAGTCGCTTCACACTCGGCTGCGAACCGATCCAGTGAGAGCTGAAGATCCTGGCCAGATGAAGCCATCAGGACCACATCATCTGCAAAAAGCAGAGACCTAATCCTGCAGCCACCAAACCAGATCCCCTCAACGCCTTGACTGCGCCTAGAAATTCTGTCCATAAAAGTTATGAACAGAATCGGTGACAAAGGGCAGCCTTGGCGGAGTCCAACCCTCACTGGAAACGTGTCCGACTTACTGCCGGCAATGCGGACCAAGCTCTGGCACTGAGCATACAGGGAGCGGACTGCCAAAATCAGACAGTCCGATACCCCATACTCTCTGAGCACTCCCCACAGGACTTCCCGAGGGACACGGTCGAATGCCTTCTCCAAGTCCACAAAACACATGTAGACTGGTTGGGCAAACTCCCTAAGTCCCTAAATATATTCTACAATATCTGAAGTACACACTTCTGTAAAAAGAACAGTCAACTCGTATTGTCTGAATATTTGGAAATGTTTGTTCTCTCCCCAAATTTGTCACAACAGAATCATAGCCTTCAAGAGATGAGCTTCAAGAGATAGTCACCTGAAATGGTTTTCCAACAGTCTTGAAGGAGTTAGCTCATCAAGAGAATGTCAAGAGTGTGCAAAACAGTAATCAGAGCAAAGAGTGGCTATTTTGAAGAAACTAGAGTACAAAACATGTTTTCAGTTATTTCACCTTTTTTTGTTAAGTACATAACTCCACATGTGTTCATTCATAGATTTGATACCTTCAGTGACAATCTACAATGTAAATAGTCATGAAAATAAAGAAAACACATTGAATGAGGAGAAGGTGTGTCCAAACTTTTTGCCTGTACTATATATATATATATATATATATATATATATATATATATATATATATATATATATATATATATATATATATATATATATATATATATATATATATATATATATTAGCGCGCTACCTGCTTCTCTAAGAAATTAGCAGTGTCATCGAAAGTTTTTTTTATAGTGGGTAAGCAATTACGTTTTTTTGATAATTAAACAAAATGTGTTTGGTTACCTTTTTAAAGTGCAATGGAGTAACAAAACATTACTGTGAATTATTCATTATATTTATGTATACCTAATGCAGTGTTTTTCAACCTTTTTTGAGCCAAGGCACATTTTTAGCGTTGAATAAATCCGGAGGCACACGACCAGCAGAAATCATTAAAAAACAAAACTCAGTTGACAGTAAAAAGTCGTTGTTGCAATTGTTGGATATGACTTTAAAGCATAACCAAGCATGCATAACTATAGCTCTTGTCTCAAAGTAGGTGTACTGTCACCACCTGTCACATCACACCGTGACTTATTTGGAGTTTTTTGCTGTTTTCCTGTGTGTAGTGTTTTACTTCTTGTCTTGCGCTCCTATTTTGGTGGCTTTTTCTCTTTTTTTGGTATTTTCCTGTAGCAGTTTCACGTCTTCCTTTGAGCGATATGTCCCGCATCTACTTTGTTTTAGCAATCAAGAATATTTCAGTTGTTTTTATCCTTCTTTGTGGGAACATTGTTGATTGTCATGTCATGTTCGGATGTACATTGTGGACGCCGTCTTTGCTCCGCAGTAAGTCTTTGCTGTCGTCCAGCATTCTGTTTTTGTTTACTTTGCAGCCAGTTCAGTTTTAGTTCCGTTCCGCATAGCCTTCCCTAAGCTTCAATGCCTTTTCTTAGGGGCACTCACCTTTTGTTTATTTTTGGTTTAAGCATTACACACTTTTTTACCTGCACGCTGCCTCCCGCTGTTTCCGACATCTACAAAGCAATTAGCTGGCGGCTGCCACCAACTGATACGGAAGAGTATTACACGGTTACTCTGCCGAGCTCTAGACAGCATCGACACTCAACAACAACTCATCATTTGCAGATTTATAATTACTGTTTTGCGAAAAATATTTTTAACCCAAATAGGTGAAATTAGATAATCTCCCACGGCCATACTTGCCAACCCTCCCAAATTATCCGGGAGACTCCCGAATTTCAGTGCCTCTCCCGAAAATCTCCCGGGACAACCATTCTCCCGAATTTCTACCGATTTCCAGCCGGACAAAAGGCACGCCCCCTCCAGGTCCGTGTGGACCTGAGTGAGGACAGCCTGTCGTCATGTCCGCTTGGCCAACCAAAGAGTAACCACAGAACACTATACCGCATAGTGTTCTGTGGTTACTTTTTGGTTGGCCAACTGTTTACGTTGTATTGCACACCCTGACGACAAGTGTGGGAGTCTTTTTTTTTTTAAATTTAAAAACCTTTATTTATAACATTCAACATTTACATATAATAAAAAAAATAAAAAAAATAAAAACAAGTACAGAAACAGTACAAAACAGCGCCAGGGGTTTGTAAACTCAATAAAGCAACTAAAGAAGAATGCAATATATATATATATATATATATATATATATATATATATATATATATATATATATATATATATATATATATATATATATATATATATATGTATATATATATATATATATCATACTTGCCAACCTTGAGACCTCCGATTTCGGGAGGTGGGGGGTGGGGGCGTGGTCAGGGGTGGGGCAGGGCGTGGTTAAGAGGGGAGTAGTATATTGACAGCTAGAATTCACCAAGTCAAGTATTTCATACATATATATATATATATACATATATATATATATATATATATATATATATATATATATATATATATATATATATATATATATATATCTATCCTGAAAATATGCAAACAAAACTGTGTTTGGATAATTGATACTTCAAACTTGCATACATAAATCTTAAGGAATATAACATAACTTGGCTTCTGAGAGCTTCAAAATGTAATGAATAAAATGCTAAGGTTGTTGATAAACAAGCAATTATTTTAATAATTAAATATGGTCATTTTAAATGAATTATTATGATAATTTAAAATTAATTATTTCAAATATGTTTATTTTAATGTATAATTCTAATGCCTGGATGTAATAAGGAGTCAGAAAAAATACAAATAAAAATACAATTAATTTTGATGTTTTTAGCAAAATATAGTAAAAATGTATTTAGTTTTTCTTTTTTTTAAAAATTGATAAATATATTTATTTTTAGGTAAGATAAACATAATAATACAATTTATCTCTAGTCTGGATGATTTAGTTCTTGTCACCCTGTTGTCCTCCCGTCGTGAAAAAAGGCTGTCCTCACTCAGGTCCGCAGGGAGCTGGAGGGGGCGTGGCCTCCAGCTCCGGCTGAAAATCGGGAGATTTTCGGGAGAGGCGCTGAATTCCGGGAGTCTCCCGGAAAATTCGGGAGGGTTGGCAAGTATGATATATATAAAACAAAATGTAAAGCCATAGGCTCACACAAGTTCCATAAATAATCCAAATCGTTTTCACAGCTTTTTGGTTGTTAGAGGTAGAGAGTGTTTTAATGTAGACTTCTAAATATTTTTTAAAGGGGCAAGTGTGGGAGTCGATTCTGAAGTATGAAGTAAAGAGACGTAACTTCATCACCTCGCCTGGTTATTGACTCCAACCCGGAATATTACACTGCACATACCTATGCTCCTTCAAAGGCTGTGCTACTGGCTGCAAAGCATTGCACTTTCAAATACAACAATGAATAGAGAGGAGTGTTATGTGTGTATATGGGTAAATAAATGAACACTGAAATTCAAGTATTTATTTTATTTATATGTATATATATATAATAAAATACATATATATATATATATATATATATATATGTATATATATATATATATATATATATATATATATATATATATATATATATATATATATATATATATATATATATATATATAGCTTGAATTCACTGAAAGTCAAGTATTTATTTTATATATATATATATATATATATATATATATATATATATATATATATATATATATATATATATAAGAAATACTTGAATTTCAGTGAATTCTAGATATATACTCCTCACCCTTAAACCCCGCCCCCGGCCCCGCCCACCCCGACCCCACCAACCCTGACCCCGCCCACCTCGTGCCGCGGCACAGTGATTGAAAAACACTGCCCTAATGTATTGGCCTACTGGTGTTTTGGTCCACTGCCAGCTTTCCTATATAAAAAAAGCACATTTATAATGCATTTGAATTAGGGTTGCGGTTGAACAGCTTTTATTTGCCAACCTTTAAATTAGTATTCTACTATAAAACATTATTGATGCAATCTGCGCATGCGCAGTTCGTCCGGTGTGGGAGGGGAGGAATGTTCTGTTTATTTTCTGTGCGAGCGAGACAACTGTTGTTAGCATCTCTCGCTGCGCTCACATGCGGACATTTATCACCAGCGGAGCTCAAACACGACCCTGGGGGATCATAAGACCCCAGAACAGAGTGGCCTGACCGCGGAGGACCGTCACAGAAAGAAGGTTAGTAAGCTGGAAGTCACTAAAAGTCTCCTATAGTTAGCACTAGCCGTCAGCTAGCTAACTAGCCAGCTCGCCCTACAAATCAGTCACGCTAGCTCTAATTGGAAAGCGCCATTATTTCCCCCCTGTTCCTTCTCTCTATTATTTGCGTTAAAAGTCGTCGATTAACAGACGAGTTTGTGTTCGTCATTGGTGTTGTTGCGAGACGTAAACATTTTATTTTAATTACTGTTAGGCCCAGCTAACGCAAAAACAGCACCACGGATACAGTATGTTAGGCTGGCGGTGTTAGCTCACAGCAATAAACCTGCTCATTTTCTTTTAAACCTAAACTTGTAGATAATTTACAACAACACACTTTTGCTCTGCATGTTTATCCTAAAGTATAAAGTCATGCGTATATCGTGTGCCTAATTAGGTACATGTGGTGTTGTTAACAGCTAATTATTCTCTAATTGACCTGAGCTATTAACACACATATTACTAAACATTTTATTTTTTATCTCGTATTGTTTACTGTCAATATATGGTGTTCCCTACATTGTACTGTAGTACATCCATTTTCTACCGCTTGTCCC
The DNA here is from genome assembly GCF_033978685.3 of Nerophis lumbriciformis. NCBI lineage: Eukaryota > Metazoa > Chordata > Actinopteri > Syngnathiformes > Syngnathidae > Nerophis > Nerophis lumbriciformis. Next base: position 11,240,334 of record NC_084579.2, on the reverse strand, counting down.
TTTCGGGGACAGAAAAGACTTGACTCTCAAACATACTTGCCAACCCTCCCGAATTTTCCGGGAGACTCCCGAAATTCAGTGTCTCTCCCGAAAACCTCCCCGGACAAATATTCTCCCGAAAATCTCCCGATTTTCAGGTCCATGCGGACCTGAGTGAGGACAGCCTTTTTTCACGACGGGAGGACAACAGGGTGACAAGAAGAAAATCATCCAGACTAGAGATAAATTGTATTATTATGTTTATCTTACCTAAAAATAAATATATTTATTAGTTAAAAAAAAATAAATAAATAAATAAATGTTTACTATATTTTGCTAAAAACATCAAAATTAATTGTATTTTTATTTGTATTTTTTCTGACTCCTTATTACATCCAGCCATAGAATTATACATTAAAATAAACATATTTGAAATAATTAATTTTAAATTATCATAATAATTCATTTAAAATGACCATATTTAATTATTAAAATAAGTGCTTGTTTATCAACAACTTTATCATTTTATTCATTACATTTTGAAGCTCTCAGAAGCCAAGTTATGTTATATTCCTTAATATTTATTTATGCAAGTTTGAAGTATCTATTATCTAAACACAGTTTTGTTTGCGTATTTTCAGGATATATATATATATATATATGTATATATATATATATATATATATATATATATATATATATATATGAAATACTTGACTTGGTGAATTCTAGCTGTCAATATACTCCTCCCCTCTTAACCACGCCCCGCCCCACCCCCGACCACGCCCCCCACCCCCACCTCCCGAAATCGGAGGTCTCAAGGTTGGCAAGTATGCTCTCAAAGTACCACCATAATGACCAACATTAATAAACAGTAGCGTAGTTGGCCTAGGTCAGGGGTCGGCAACCTGCGGTTCTAGAGCCGCATGCGGCTCTTTAGCGCCGCCCTAGTGGCTCTCTGGAGCTTTTTCAAAAATGTATGAAAAATGGAAAAAGATGAGGGGAAAAAATATATTTTTTGTTTTAATATGGTTTCTGTAGGAGGACAAACATGACACAAACCTCCCTAATTGTTATAAAGCACACTGTTTATATTAAACATGCTTCACTGACTCAAGTATTTGGCGAGTGCCGTTTTGTCGTACTAATTTTGGCGGTCCTTGAACTCACCGTAGTTTGTTTACATGTATAACTTTCTCCGACTTTCGAGGACGTGTTTTATGCCACTTCTTTTTCTGTCTCATTTTGTCCACCAAACTTTTAACGTTGTGCATGAATGCACAAAGGTGAGTTTTGTTGATGTTATTGACTTGTGTGGAGTGCTAATCAGACATATTTGGTCACTGCAAGACTGCAAGCTAATCGATGCTAACATGCTATTTCGGCTAGCTCAGGGGTCGGCAACCCAAAATGTTGAAAGAGTCATATTGGACCAAAAATACAAAAACAAATCTGTCTGGAGCCGCAACAAATTAAAAGCCATATTACATACAGATAGTGTGTCATGAGATATACATTGAATTGAGATGACTTAAAGGAAACTAAATGACCTCAAATATAGCTACAAATTAGGCATAATGATGCAATATGTACATATAGCTAGCCGAAATAGCATGTTAGCATCGATTAGCTTGCAGTCTTGCAGTGACCAAATATGTCTGATTAGCCCTCCACACAAGTCAATAACATCAACAAAACTCACCTTTGTGCATTCACGCACAACGTTAAAAGCTTGGTGGACAAAATGAGACAGAAAAAGAAGTGGCATAAAACACGTCCTCGAAAGTCGGAGAAAGTTATACATGTAAACAAACTACGGTGAGTTCAAGGACCGCCAAAATTAGTAGGACAAAACGGCGCTCGCCAAATACTTGAGTCAGTCAAGCATGTTTAATATAAACAGTGTGCTTTATAACAATTAGGGAGGTTTGTGTCATGTTTGTCCTCCTACAGAAATCATATTAAAACAAAAAATATATTTTTTCCCCTCATCTTTTTCCATTTTTCATACATTTTTGAAAAAGCTCCAGAGAGCCACTAGGGCGGCGCTAAAGAGCCGCATGCGGCTCTAGAGCCGCGGGTTGCCGACCCCTGGGCTTGCTATATGTACATATTGTATCATTATGCCTAATTTGTAGCTATATTTGAGGTCATTTAGTTTCCTTTAAGTCATCTAAATTCAATGTATATCTCATGACACACTATCTGTATGTAATATGGCTTTTAATTTGTTGCGGCTCCAGACAGACTTGTTTTTGTATTTTTGGTCCAATATGGCTCTTTCAACATTTTGGGTTGCCGACCCCTGGCCTAGGTACTCATTAAAAACAAGGCAGAGGTTGCATTTAACAAGTATTTTTAATATTTTTGGCCACTGTAACATTACACACATTACATTGAACAGTAACATTGTGTTTGATTTAGGGCTGGGCGATATGGCCTTTTTTTAATATCTCGATATTTTCAGGCCATATCGTGATACACGATATATCTCTCGATATTTTGACTTAGCCTTGAATTAACACTTGATGCATATAATCACACCAGTATGATGATTCTATGTGTCTACATTAAAACATTCTTGTTCATACTGTGTTAATATATGCTCATTTTAAACTTCCATGCAGAGAGGGAAATCACAACTAAGTCAATTGACCAAAACTGTATTTATTAAACAGTTATTAAGCAGTGGCACAAACATTCATGTAATTTCCAAAACAGAAAGTGCAAGATTGTCAGAGACATTTTAAAACAAGCTATTAGTGCACTTTTGTGCACTAAGATGACATGTCAAAACAAAACTAAATTAAAGTGCACTTTTTGTACAGAACGCCACTGCAATACTTTAAAAACATGATGTCACACAAGATATTTCAATAAGTGTCAAATAAAAATGAGCTGCATAATAGGAAATCAAATAGTGTTCGTCCTTCGCTATGTGGTAGGTTCCTGCGGACATTATCTCCTTTTTTTCTTACGGTGTTGATCTGGAAATGTTTGCCTCGGCATTTTGGTGGTGTGGGCGTGTGGCACCAAATGGAGATGTTGACATGCGGAGTAAGCACTCTTCATTCTCTAGCAGGTGACTTTTCAAATGATGCTACATATTAGCAGTAATGCTACTTTTTGTAGAAACACTTTTGCCCCACACTTGACAAATTACGGTTGTCTGTTCGACATATTCCCACTTGAAGCCAAACCACCGCCAGACGATGGGCCCCCTGCTGTTTTTCTTGGGAATGAATTCTTCCTTCATTTGTTACCAGCTTCGCACCTTCTTTCTCTCGTATTACCACTCGCACCACAGCTAACTTTAGCCATGCTACTACCTCTCTGCTGCGCGAGGGCGTATATGTATGTGACGTATGTAGAAGGTGCGCTTGCTGTCTGTGAGAAGGAGACACAAGAAGGAGTGGGAAGAGCCTGTCGTGTAATGCCAGCAGCTAAAAGCAACTGCGTGAGAACGTATACTCGAATATCACGATATAGTCATTTTCTATATCGCACAGAGACAAACCCGCGATATATTGCGTATGTCGATATATCGCCCAGCCCTTCCTGAGCTGTTAACACACATATTCCATCCATCCATCCATCTTCTTCCGCTTATCCGAGGTCGGGTCGCGGGGGCAGCAGCCTACGCAGAGAAGCCCAGACTTCCCATCTCCCCAGCCATTTCGTCCAGCTCTTCCCGGGGGATCCCAAGGCGTTCCCAGGCCAGCCAGGAGACCTAGTCTTCCCAACGTGTCCTGGGTCTTCCCCGTGGCCTCCTACCGGTCGGACGTGCCCGAAACACCTCCCTAAGGAGGCGTTCGGGTTGCATCCTGACCAGATGCAACACACATATTACTAAACATTTGATTTTTTTTATCTCGTATTGTGTTGGCAATTATTATGTTATGTTTAATGTCTATTGTCAATACATGGTGTTCCCTACATTGTACTGTAGTACATCCACTTTCTACCGCTTGTCGCGGGGGGGTCGCTGGAGCCTATCTCAGTGGTTCTTAAACTTTTCTCACCAAGTACCACGCCAGAAAAGACTTGACTCTCAAAGTACCACCATAATGACCAACATTAATAAACAGTAGCGTAATCGGCCTACATATTCATTAAAAACAAGGCAGAGGTTGTATTTACCAAGTATTTTTAATATTTTTGGCCACTGTAACATTACACACAGTTTGAACAGGAACATTGTGTTTGATTATAGGAAAATAAAACACTGTACTTTAATGAAGGGATTCTTTGGCATATTATTATTATCGGCGGTCACTCGAACGAGTATGACGATCCTCTTGGTAGGGGTGTATCCCTCCATGGAGGATGCCTGTGCTTTACGTGGGCAGACTGGTGCACAGACAGTCACCACACGATCCTTGACGGAATCGGGTCAGGGTCCAGTGGCATGGAGTCCCAAGACGACTGGGGACCCTTTTCTGCTGCAGCCTTCTTCCGCCATCGCAGCCGTTGTGGTAGTTCTTAAATCTACCGTCTTCCGCCTGCTCCGCCGTTGAGGTCTTCACCGTATCCCTGGCTAGGGGGCAGTCAGGTACTAGGCCTTTGCCAAGGGCCACCTGGGGTAACAGTAGTAAAAGGGTTAACCTCCTAGTGCCCCAAGACCCCATAGAGGAGCCTCCACTGCCGGATGCACTTTAATGTCATGCCCAGGACTTTGGCATACCACTCGGTAGAGCCCGTACCACAGTTTTTTTTTCAGTTCAGTTCAGTTTCAGTTTATTTCGAACATGCATACGATACAATGTAATGCATCGCACATTTCCAGTTGTTTCGTTACAGCACGTCCGAAAAGGAGTAGGACGAAGCAGAGCTTATTTAATCCTACCCCTTTTCATACCGTAGCAATTTTTATCCAATTTCCCTGTTCTCTGTAACAGAACAGTGAACAAATAAATAATATACCATAGTAAGCATACGAATATTAAATACAAAAATAATCTCTGTCTCAATAAAAAAAGGGAAAAGAAGGGTCCAAGATGTTCATCATGATTCTTGTTTCGTGTACTTTGTGAACACTTGTAGTTTGAACAGTCTCTTAAACTGAATCATATTGGTGCTTAGATTTCTTTGGTTAATCCGTTCCATAATTTAATTCCACATACTGATATACTAAAGGTTTTAAGTAGGGGTGTCCGATAATGGCTTTTTTGCCGATATCCGATACTCCGATGTTGTCCAACTCTTAATTGTTGATTCCGATATCAACCGATACCGATATATATACAGTCGTGGAATTAACACATTATACCTAATTATGTTGTGATGTCCCGCTGGATGCATCTAACAATGTAACAAGGTTTTCTAAAATAAATCAACTCAAGTTATGGAAAAAAAAATGCCAACATGGCACTGCTATATTTATTATTGAAGTCAAAAACTGCATACATTTTTTTAACATGCCTCAAAACAGCAGCTTGGAATTTGTGACATGCTCTCCCTGAGAGAGCATGAGGAGGTTGAGGTAGACGAGGTATATTGTAGCGTCCCGGAAGAAGGTATTTGTTCTGTTGTGTTACAGTGTGGATGTTCTCCCAAAATGTGTTTGTCATTCTTGTTTGGTGCGGGTTCACAGTGTGGCGCATATTTGTAACAGTGTTAAAATTGTTTATACGGCCACCCTCAGTGTGACCTGTATGGCTGTTGACCAAGTATGAATTGCATTCACTTGTGTGTGTGTGAAAGGCCGTAGATATTATTTGACTGGGCCGGCAAGCAAAGGCAGTGCCTTTAAGGTTTATTGGCACTCTGTACTTTTCCCTACGTCCGTGTACCACTCCGTACAGCGGCGTTTTCAAAAGTCATAAATTTTACTTTTTGAAACCGATACCGATACTTTCCGATATTACATTTTAAAGCATTTATCGGCAGTCCGATATTATCGGACATTTCTAGTTTTAAGTGTTGTAAAACCTTTAGTATATCTGTATGTGAGAATCAGTTTGAGAATCTTTGCTATAGTACATGAATTGACCTCATTACAGTAAGTTCACCTGCATAATTACGTCAACGACTTCCTTTAACAAATGCTCATCTTATGAATTTGAAGAGGATGTACTGCATGTTTATTGTTATTCTTGAACTTGGATTTAATAGATTGCAGCGGCATTCTATTCGCAACTTTCACACTAAATAATTCACTTGCTTCTCTTTGTGTCTCAGGTTTCTGGCACTGCGCTTGTATCGACTCTAAAGCGGCCTCTGGCACAGGCACATACACTGGAGCGAGAGACAGAGAGAAACTCCCCAAGGCTGAAATCTAAGGAGCAGGATGTCCATCACGAACACGCCCACCAGTAACGACGCTTGCCTGAGCATCGTCCACAGCCTGATGTGCCACCGACAAGGGGGGGAGAGCGAGAGCTTCGCAAAGCGAGCCATCGAGAGCCTGGTCAAGAAGCTGAAGGAGAAGAAAGACGAGCTGGATTCGCTCATCACGGCCATCACCACCAACGGGGCGCATCCCAGCAAGTGTGTAACCATACAGCGGACTTTGGATGGTCGCCTACAGGTATTGGAGGAATAAAAACAATATGCTTTACGCAGGGGTGCCGCTAGGGATTTTGGGCCCCATGAAAATAATCTTTACAGGGCCCCCAACACAGTCTCATTATTTTTTCTGTATTATAATTCCATCATCATTAGGGGCCTCTCTGGGCCCCCCTCCATCATGGCCCCCTTGAATCCGTCTCCTTTACCCCCCCTTTTCGGCGCCCCTGGCTTTACGCCAAAAAGCTGTGTTCGTCCACACCCGTCTTGTCCAAGAAACACGAATGTGTACTTGATCCACTTTTTACTTAATAGATAACAACATAATAGATGTCTTATATCGCATACAACAATGGAGTGAGACAGCAGGACACAAACATTAGCAAAACTAGCATAGTTGTGTGAGTTAAAGTGCTAACATTTCACTCACAGCAACATCATGCTCCGTTAGTTCGGATAAAGACACAAAAACGTACAGCTCCACAGCCAAAACTAAAAAAAAAACCCCAACATATTTTTACATTTGTGTTAACAAAAATGGGCATATACAGTGTAAGCAGGGTGGGTCAACTGTGGCAGTGTGGTGCTTCAAAAGCGTCTGAGCGCCTCTTCTCTTAAAAGTAGAGATGTGCGGATCGATACTGAAATATCAGTACCACAGATACCAGATCTTTATGCCCTAATATCCATTCTTAAATCAAAATATCGATACTTTTGATAATTTAGTTCAGCGGTGTCCAAACTTTTGGGGTGAGGGCCATATTAATAGTTTTGTATTTAAAATAAATTATACAAATATTTAAAGACATCATTTTGTGTCAGCTTTGTATTACAGGTGACTATTATTAATTATTGGTTACACCAATTCAGCCATGTCTTATTACATACCAATTTTTTTGCACTTTTTTCTTAGATTTTATTGTTTTTTCCCCATGTAAGAATAGAATTTAAAAAAAATAATAATATGATTGTAATAATCATATTATAACACAAATTCTGCCCGTACAAAAATATTAATGTTCAGTCACTCATTTAAGTGTTTACTAAGGTAGTTGTAATTTTTCAAATGAATTCATCCATAAATTAATTATTTTTTTAAAACCTGACTAACTAAACTTTGTTTGCATTTCTAGTACCGGTACAGTACATTTCTATTTTGAGAGCTTCTAATATTTTAGATCAGGGGTGTCTAATTTGTTATACCAAGGGCCGCATACTGAAAAGTCAAGAATGGGGGGTGCATTTAGATGTGTATATATATACAGTACAGGCCAAAAGTTTGGACACACCTTCTCATTCAATGCGTTTTCTTTATTTTCATGATTATTTACATTGTAGATTGTCACTGAAGGCATCACAACTATGAATGAACACATGTGGAGTTATGTTCTTAACGAAAAAGGTGAAATAACTGAAAACATGTTTTATATTCTAGTGTCTTCAAAATAGCCACCCTTTTCTCTGATTACTTGTTTGCACACTTTTGGCATTCTCTCGAAGAGCTTCAAGAGGTAGTCACCTGAAATGGTTTTCACTTCACAGGTGTGTTTGAAGCTCATCGAGAGAATGCCAAGAGTGTGCAAAGCAGTAATCAGAGCAAAGGGTGGCTTTTTTTGAAGAAACTAGAATATATAACATGTTTTCAGTTATTTCACCTTTTATTGTTAAGTACATAACTCCACATGTGTTCATTCATAATTTTAATGCTTTCAGTGACAATCTACAATGTAAACAGTCATGAAAATAAAGAAAGCACATTGAATGAGGAGAAGGTGTGTCCAAACTTTTTTGGCCTGTACTGTGTGTGTGTGTGTACATATATATATATATATATATATATATATATATATATATAAAAACACAGAGGCTATATCATCCCTACAAGCCTGTTTCGCAGGTTTCCCTGCTTGTCGGGATTTTATAACTTTAGAAAATCCCCTGATGAGCAGGGAAACAGGCTTGTAGGGATGATATAGCCTCTGTTTTTCCTGATCTAACGTACCGGTGTATATATATATATGTGTATATATATATATATATATATATATATATATATATATATATATAATTTATTAAATGCTATACACATATAATATATATATTTAAAGATACAACTTGGTGTTATAGGTGACTAAATATACAATTATTAATTAGTATAACAATTTCAGCTTTTTCTCATTACATTCAGATTTTTTGCCCTTTTTTTCTTACATTTTGCTGTGTTTTTTTTTTGGATAGGTATATTATTTGCAAACACAACTTTTTACATTTGGATAGGTATGATATTATTTGCAAAAACAACTTTTTACATTTTAGCAGACACATTAGGTATATTTTCACAAAGTATCGGTATCGCCGATACCAGCCTAAATTTTACTCGATATCGGATCGAAAAGAAAGTCAGTGGTATCGCACATCACTACTTAAAAGTGAAGCAAACAAGTAAAGGGGAGGTTTGATTCTCGTCATTAATTTAGCATATTAGGGATTTTTTAATCATCACACAAATGCGCTTTGTTTTTTTAGGTTGCTGGTCGTAAAGGATTCCCCCATGTTGTCTATGCGCGACTGTGGCGGTGGCCCGATCTACACAAGAACGAATTAAAACACGTCAAATATTGCCAGTATGCCTTTGACCTCAAATGTGACAATGTTTGTGTCAACCCATACCACTATGAGAGAGTGGTCTCACCAGGCATCGGTATGTACACACACAACTTGGTGATCAAAGTTTTTTAAATCATTGGACACATAATATTAATATTTTCGCAGACCTATCAGGACTGACACTCTCAAGCTCAGGTAAGTTCTTCCATATTAAACAAGTTGTATTAAATAGAGACAAGCTTAAGTGTACTTGTTGTTATCTCCTCCAGGTCCTCTCATGGTGAAAGACGAGTATGACTACGACAACCAGCAGTCTCACCCCAGCTCTGAAAGCCACCTACAGACAATCCAGCATCCTCCATCCAGGCCCGGCCCACAGGAAACCTTCAGCAGCCCAGCGTTACTCCCTCCACCCGAAGGCAGCAGCTCGGCTTCCACGTCCGCCTTCTCCTCTATCAGCGCCGGACCCTCAAGTGAGTCGCCTCAATGTCCAAACACGTTAATGATGGAGCTCGTTGGATTATTATTTCCTTTTCTTTCTTTTTTTTTACAGATTCCAACCCCAACTGGAGCAGAAACAGCAGCTTCACCCCTGCGGTGCCTCCGCATCAAAATGGACATCTACAGCACCATACACCCATGTCTCACACGGGACATTATTGTACGTATATAAGTTCTGTATTTACACTCTTTGTCAGTTATTTAGCTTATTACAATATATTTAGTATGATAAGCTATACTGTCATGAGTTTATATAACTGACATATATCAACATTACCACCCTCTTCCCCTTTCTAATGTGTTCTTGCAGGGCCTGTTGGCAATGAAATAGCATTCCAGCCTCCTATATCCAACCACCCAGGTGAGTTACCGTAAATACGACAATTAACGCCTCGATTCAAATACCTGCCAATTTTCCTATAATTGCCGGCGCTTGGTATACAAAAACAAATAATTGGCAGGGTCTCTAAGGATGTAACAATATGAAAATTCCTATTAATAAGTATTATTTTTTATTATTATTAATAATTGTTGAATGCGCTCAAAAAGTACACACTAAAATAAAATCAATCAATCAGTCAACATTTACTTGTATAGCCCTTAATCACAAATGTCTCAAAGGGCTGCACAAGCCACGACGACATTGTCGGCTCAGATCCCACATCAGGGCAAGAAAAAACGTGGACAATGGGACAACGAGAAACCTTGGAAGGGACAACAGATGTGGGCATCCCCACCTGGGTGACCACTGCAATGGATGCCGAGTGGATACAGTTAATAATGTGTCATATTATTGTTGTTTGAATGTGTAAATATTAGGGCTGTCAAACCATTTAAATATTTAATCACGATTAATCGCATTTTGTTTTATAGTTAACTCAAAAGTACTCCTGATTAATGACAGACAGGTATAATTTTTCATCATTAATAAGACAGATCATTTTCAGATGGGTGTGGCTTCATATTGCTGCATGACAATGTTTTAATCTTCCCTATTAATTAATAAAATGTAATATTGAGTCTGCTAATCATTCTGTAATTGAGAACTCGACCAGAACATATTATACAAGAATTTACACAAGATTTTAGCCAGCCAGAAACCCCACATCGCCTCCACCCCCATATTCCTAAACTGGTGTATACTAGAATTTCTTTAGGCGCAAATATCACAGAATAACTTACAAAACATCGTTGACAAAGCATCATTATGTAAGACATTTTGTTAATGTCACGGTTTCCCCTAAATTGCCAAAATACCTGTGGCGGTGGAAGCATGGATAGGGGCGTGGTCAATATGACATTGCATGATTTGCTATATTGCTATATATTCTTTAAAAAGGATGTGACTATACATTTAAAACGAATCTGTTAAGTATAGTATTAACATATATATTTTTCTTACATATATTTTTGTTCTATTTTTAAATTGTTGGTGCTTATTGTGCAATGTACTTTGAGAATTTTTTTAATTTTTTTTTTTTAGAGATTTCTCCTATCCTTTTAGTCACTTTTTCTGTAGTAAAACGATTGGCAACACATTTAGCATCTATTTTTGGGGTCATAGGCGACTGTACTCGTGTTTAGAGACTCTGTTTGGATTCTGTCGCGCCATCTCTGTGACCAAAAGCCTGATGTCACACTTGATTCGCCTTCCTGGGAGCCTTTCTCTCATTAACAGTGTCATCTTAACTTGTGAAGATAGCTGTCCGCGGGTATAACTCGAATATACGAACGTACGCCCACGGTGCGGACATGATGTCTCCGCTCCAGACAACCCTATGCGTATGGCTGATGCATGTGTTTGCTGCTGGGATGTCACCTCTTCTCACGGTGAAAAATAGTCCTTTCTTGTTGGGAGAACAACTTTCCATGGCTTTGAACCTGATATTTCTATAATGTAGACTTTCCGGGACGGCGTGGCGCAGTGGAAGAATGGCCGTGCGCGACCCGAGGGTCCCTGGTTCAATCCCCACCTAGTACCAACCTCGTCATGTCCGTTGTGTCCTGAGCAAGACACTTCGCCCTTGCTCCTGATGGGTGCTGGTTAGCGCCTTGCATGGCAGCTCCCTTCATCAGTGTGTGAATGTGTGTGTGAATGGGTAAATGTGGAAGTAGTGTCAAAGCGCTTTGAGTACCTTGAAGGTAGAAAAGCGCTATACAAGTACAACCCATTTATCATTTATCATTTATCCGTTGTCCATTTCTGCTCGCTTGTGGCTTATCAGTAACAAGTGAACTGCAGTCAAGTTCCCCCTGCTACGGCATGGCAGGATGGTCAAAAAGGAAGTGTTCGCGTTAAAGGGGAACATTATCACAATTTCAGAATGGTTAAAACCATTAAAAATCAGTTCCCAGTGGCTTATTATATTTTTTGAAGTTTCTTTTAAAATTTTATCCGTCACGCAATATCCCTAAAAAAAGCTTCAAAGTGCCTGATTTTAACCATCGTTATAAACACCCGTCCATTTTCCTGTGACGTCACATAGTGAAGCCAACACAAACAAACATGGTGGAAAGAACAGCAAGCTATAGCGACATTAGCTCGGATTCAGACTCGGATTTCAGCGGTTAAAGCGATTCAACAGATTACGAATGTATTGAAACGGATGGTTGTAGTGTGGAGGCAGGTAGCGAAAACGAAATTGTAGAAGAAACTGAAGCTATTGAGCCATATCGGTTTAAACCGTATGCAAGCGAAAGCGACGAAAACGACACGACAGCCAGCGACACAGGAGAAAGCGAGGACGAATTCGGCAATCGCCTTCTAACCAACGATTGGTATGTGTTTGTTTGGCATTAAAGGAAACTAACAACTATGAACTAGGTTTACAGCATATGAAATACATTTGGCAACAACATGCACTTTGAGAGTGCAGACAGCCCAATTTTCATCAATTAATATATTCTGTAGACATACCCTCAAGGAAAACAGTCGAAAAAACGGAAAATAACAGAGCTGATTTGACTCGGTGTTTGTAATGTATTTGAGAAAATGGCGGATTGCTTCCCGATGTCGTCATCGCTCCGAGAGCGAATAATAGAAAGGCGTTTAATTTGCCAAAATTCACCCATTTAGAGTTCGGAAATCGGTTAAAAAAATATATGGTCTTTTTTGTGCAACATCAAGGTATATATTGACGCTTACATAGGTCTGGTGATGATGTTCCCCTTTAATCGGCCGCTAATAAAATTAGTACCGTTATTGAAATTTATAGTTAACGCGTTATCGCGCTAACTTTGACAGCCCTATAAATATGTTTTGTCTTATTCCTTTTTAATTTGTAAAGGTTTTACAGCAGTCATTCTAAACCTTGCGGCCCGCAGGCGGGAACGGGTTTAAGTCGGCCCGCAAGATGAGTTTGCTAAGTGTAAAAATTAGCTGCATTTTTAAATGAACGAAACCGCTGCAAATACATTGTTTTTTGGCACCAACATTTTTACAAAATGTCTCTGTCAAAAAAGAGAAAAGCAGTGTTACTAGAAAAAATTATCATCCTCCTATTTATTCACAGGAGTCAATGGGAAACCGCATATCTTTGTGGGCAAATTTTCTCTGTAATGAGCATAAAAAAAAACCAAAGCTGCGCTCAGAAGCACGCACAAGCATATGTTTAGCATCCTGAGATTGTCTGCCACTGAAGATGTTACACCTGATACTGATGCACTTGTGAAAGCTAAAAGATGCCAGGTTTCAGGAGTAAAATAAACAATTGGTAACGCCACTTAAAATGCTGCATGAGGCAGTGCACCTTGATATAGTTCTGTGAAAATGATTGTCTTCTGTGGATATTTAAAGAGAATGAACAGTGTGTGATTTAGTACTGCAATACTGTCAGTCTCTGAAGTTTATACATTTGATTTGTTGAAATTGTTTATGCATTGCACAGCTTTATTTTTCTATCAATACACAGTAATGCCTACAAGGCAGGGAGTATCAACCCTTCTAAATAGTTTCTACTTCCGTTTGCATGGTTTGTTGAGTTGGCACAGGATTAATATGTGGAAATGACAAATGAGGTAGTTGATGCATAGAATACTTTTTTAAAATTTTGTATTTTATTCAACCCCAGATACTGTACAGTAGGTGGTGACTTACAGTATATTAGTTTTGTAGATACACATAGGTAAAGTCTAAGTTCATTGTGTTCTTCCGTGTTTTTAAAACTGCACCATTTTTTTAAACATATTTTTCCAACTAACTTGGAAGTGTTTTGTCAAAAAGATTATTTGTGATATGTACCGTATTTTCCGCACCATAAGCCACCCTGGGTTATAAGCCGCGCCTTCAATGAACGGCATATTTCAAAACTTTGTCCACCTATAAGCCGCCCCGTGTTATAAGCCGCATCTAACTGCGCTAAAGGAATGTCAAAAAAACAGTCAGATAGGTCAGTCAAACTTTAATAATATATTAAAAACCAGCGTGATGTGGGCGCGCATGGAGTCGTATATCAACATGGACGGAGCTGCGTGAAAAAAGCCACCCGGCCTCTTCGCGTAAACTTACCTTAACCACTCGCTCATCTTTTCTTCATCCATCCATCCCTTCGAGTTAGCTTTTATGATGACGCCGGCTGGAAAGGTCTCTTTTGGCAAGGTCTTCCTTTTGAATATCACCATGGGTGGAAGTTTCTGGCCATTAGCATGGCAAGCTAGAACCACAGTGAAGGATGACTTCTCATTCCCTGTGGTGCGAATATTCACCGTACGTGCTCCCGTTGTATCCACAGTGCGGTTCACAGGAATATCAAAAGTCAGTGGAACCTCGTCCATGTTGATAATGTTCTCTGGCCGGATCTTTTTTTCAGCTATCTTGTTTTTACAATATGCACGGAAAGTAGCCAGCTTTTCTTGAAAGTCTTTAGGCAGTTGCTGTGAAATAGTAGTCCGTGTGCGGATGGAGAGATTGCGTCTTTTCATGAACCAGAAACCTGTCGCTTAGTAGGAGCCATTTTGTGGTCTTTACAGATGTAAACACACATAGGAAATGAAACGTAATATCCGCGCGCTTCTTCTTCTTCTACGGGGGCGGGTGGTTGCTTACAGTAGAAGAAGAAGCGCTTCCTGTTCTATGGGGGCGGGTGCTTACCTTGGCGGTTGCTTGCGTAGAAGAAGAAGCACTTCCTCTTCTACGGGGAAAAAAGATGGCGGCTGTTTACCGTAGTTGCGAGACCGAAACTTTATGAAAATGAATCTTAATATTAATCCATATATAAAGCGCACCGGGTTATAAGCCGCACTGTCAGCTTTTGAGTAAATTTGTGGTTTTTAGGTGCGGCTAATAGTACGGAAAATACGGTACATCTTCAGAATGTGCTTGTTCTATTTTGGGTCAAAGTAAAAGAAGGAAAACAACCTGAAGTTGTCGTAGTTGTATTTTTAAGTTATCATGATTTTACCAGTCCGGCGCACATGGGAATAGATTTTCCCTCATGCTGCCCCTGAGCTAAAATGAGTTTGACACCCCTGTTTTAGAGTGTTTCTTAATGATAAATACAAAACGAGTGTTGCACGTCAGGTAAGTATATAGCTGTTTATCCGTGTATGGCTCTTCACTGCTATCACTTTGTTCTGAGAGAGCACAGCCTGTCGGTTCAATGTGCACAATTGAATAGTTTAGTTGCTCAGACAGCAATGTGTTTATACAATTTTAGAATAGGGTTTGACGTTTGTAATGGGGAAAGACTTCAAAGGGGAACTTAAAAAAAAAAATGTTGCCTATCGTTAGCAATCATTACGAAAGACATGACGACGGGGTTGGGAGGTCCTCTATTCCGCCCATAAAACCCTCCAAAAAACATCAAAAAACCGCCAATAATACTCTGTTTACATTTTGTGATTTAAATATTAACCAGGTTTTAGTAATATTGTTATTACAAGTGCTAACGCAGACAATGTATTTATTGCGATGACATCATTGAGTGGTCTGCTGTTTCCTCGCTTTCCTGCTCCTTGGAAGTTTATTGTAGATCATAAATCATGCCTCTCACCTGGACAGAAGAAGGCTGAGGGCATATTCCGACAAGTTTGTACACTTTGACATCCAATTTAGACCCAGAAATGGCGAGAACAACACAAAAAGACACGTGGTCAACCCCACCCCCTTCTTCCCGAGGATTGGGGGCGGTATAGCTCGGTTGGTAGAGTGGCCGTGCCAGCAACTTGAGGGTTGCAGGTTCGATCCCCCCGCTTCCGCCATCCTCGTCACTGCCGTCGTGTCCTTGGGCAAGACACTTTACCCACCTGCTCCCAGTGCCACCCACACTGGTTTAAATGTAACTTAGATATTGGGTTTCACAATGTAAAGCGCTTTGAGTCACTTGAGAAAAAGCGCTATATAAATGTAATTCACTTCACTTCATTTATGAGTCATTCTTCATCTAAATGGGAATATATAAACAATTTAGTTGTCAGCATCCTAATGACAGCAGACGTTGTACAGTAAGTGATGTAATATTAGGTTTGTTGGCTCTCATAAAGTCTGCAGTGAGCAGAAATCGGTGATGAAGGGAAAAAAAAGCGAACATCGTGATGTGTTTATGAAATGAATGTTTAAAATGATCAAAATACGTAAATATTAAATGTTATGAATGTTCCCGTTACTACATTACATATATACTTACTGTGTATACTGTATACAAAACCTTAATGGAGGTGTTTGGAGGTTTTTTAAAGGGCTATATAGGCAGAATAAAACCGCTCTGATAGGCTCCATTGTAAGCTGACTTTTGATCACATTTATTTTTTAAATATAGACTGCATTAAAAAAATATACATCCATCGTCATGTCTTTCATAATGATTTTCAACGATAGGCAAAATTCCCCCAAAAAGGGCAGTTCCCTTTTAATGTGTCTTGGATTATAGAATTATATTAGTAAAGTATATCAGTATTCAAACTAACTAACGATTAGTGGCTTCTCCACAAAATAAGCAGTATCACTGAACTATGAATTAATCAAAGTGGGGTTATGAATTACGGTTTTACGATCATTTTAGTTTAAAACGGTAATATTACTTTATTATTAGTACCATTAATCGTTGCGCTAGTCTCAATTAAGCGCACGGTCAAAAAACATAGGCATTAAAAGTTTGCTTTGTTTATCGATCATGAATAGTCAGCATCCAGAAGATTTATCTACCTCAGCATGCGCTTTAAATTGGTGGCTGCGCTACATAGCTGTTTTTGTGAAACTCATGCATTACACTTACATGTACTGTAAATAGATAGATAGTACTTTATTGTATACTATGTATATATATATATATATATATATATATATATACACACCGTATTTTTCGGACTATAAGTCGCAGTTTTTTTCATAGTTTGGCCGGGCTCCAGTGTGACTTAGTGAGACTTATATATGTTTTTTTCCTTCTTTATTATGCATTTTTGGCAGGTGCGACTTATACTCCGGTGCGACTTATACTCCGAAAAATGCGGTATATACATATATATATATATATATATACATATACACATATATATATATATATATATATATATATATATATATATATATATATATATATATATATATAATATACTGTAATCAACTCTCCAACACTATTAACGCTGCCTAAGCAGTTTGCTCGTACCACTATAACAACAATGGTGCTGCTGCTGCTGCTACGATGTGCAATATTTAATTATATTTGTTAATAAATTACCAGGTGGTCAAACATATTATTTTCCTTTCCACTTTGTCAAAATCATTATTAACGTGACAAAATGAGTTAATATAATAGACTTAGACAAACTTTATTGGTCCCCAAGGAATATACTTTATGTATCCCACAATGGATTCAGAAAGTCCTCAAAAAATAAGGTAAAACAAGAGGGAAACAATCAACAACACAAAGGAGGATATAAAAGACCACATAGCTGCTGCAACAAGCTGCCACTTGAGCGGCGCCATTCTTACAAAGTAAAACAGTGAAACACAAAAATAACTCGTAAATAATACATATTGTGCACACACCAATTGTTTTACATTTTATGTTACTTTTGTAAAAAACAGCCTGTGTTTAATTTTTTGCCTGCTTCCAATTTGTAAGGCAAGGCAAGTTTATTTATAGAGCACAATTTGTACACAAGGCAAGTCAAAGTGCTTTACAGAAAATTACAAGAATCATAAAAGTAATAATTAAAAGTAAAACATAAAATAAAATAATCATAAAACTGTTATAATTTAAATTAAAATGAAAGAATGGAGGTAAAATACTTTCAGTTGGCATATTCACAATTAATTTAAAGTGTTTTCAGCCTGGTTGACAATCTGCTGCAAAAAAACCCCCGCAACTCCTAACATATCATCAGCTGATTTGACATGATTGTTTTTTTTCACACAGCTCCAGAATATTGGTGCTCAATCGCGTACTTTGAGATGGACGTCCAAGTCGGTGAGACGTTTAAGGTGCCCTCCACGTGCCCGATAGTGACCGTGGACGGCTACGTGGACCCCTCTGGAGGCGATCGCTTCTGTCTGGGTCAACTGAGCAACGTCCACAGGACGGAGAACATAGAGAGGGCCAGGTACTTTGCTGCTTTCACGTAGATAACAAAAACTATATACAGTAATAAGCTCCATATATACATGTTTGTTTTGTTTCTTAGGCTTCATATTGGCAAAGGCGTGCAGTTGGAGTGCAAAGGTGAAGGAGACGTGTGGGTGCGCTGTTTGAGTGACCATGCAGTCTTTGTGCAGAGTTATTACCTGGACAGAGAGGCGGGACGGGCACCCGGGGACGCCGTCCACAAGATCTATCCCAGTGCTTACATCAAGGTAATGCATGAAAAACAAAATTGCGTGCTCCCCACAGCCTTTTGAACCCATCGTATCCGTTATAACTCAATGTATGAGTGTTTGTCCCGGCCTCCTCCAGGTCTTTGACCTGCGTCAGTGCCACAGGCAAATGCAGCAGCAGGCAGCCACAGCTCAAGCGGCTGCTGCGGCTCAGGCAGCAGCGGTGGCCGGGAACATCCCCGGGCCTGGCTCCGTGGGCGGCATTGCTCCGGCCATCAGTAAGTGTTGGAACTACTGTAGATCAGTCTAATTATCTTCAGGGTTTGTTCTTTACAAAGTCTACTTAATTTTCATCAATAACTGTAAATAGCACTTCAGCTCAGTTGCACAGGGTGTACCTCAAGGCTCAATGCAAAGTCCCCTTCTGTTGATCAACTACATGCTATCAATTTAAAAAAAATCGATATTAAAGAAAATATAGAAAGAGAAAAGCCTTTGTCAAACCCTAAAGATTTAGCATTGAAGTGCAGAAAAAATTCCTACACGTAACACCCTTGTTACAGCTTAGTTTTTTGTATCAGTGGCTTTGTACTAGAGATGTCCGATAATATCGGACTGTCGATATTATCGGCCGATAAATGCTTTAAAATGTAATATCGGAAATTATCGGTATCGGTTTCAAAAAGTAACATTTCTGACTTTTTAAAACGCCGCTGTACGGAGTGGTACATGGACGTAGGGAGAAGTACAGAGCAGTTGCGTCTCCCAGTCATACTTGCCAACACTCCCGATTTTCCAGAGAGACTCTCGAATTTCAGTGCCCCTCCCGAAAATCTCCCGGTGCAACCATTCTCCCGAATTTCTCCCGATTTCCACCCAGACATCAATGTTTGGGGCGTGCCTAAAAGGCACTGCATTTGCATGCCGGCCCAATCACATAATATCTGCGGCTTTTCACACACACAAGTGAATGCCACACATACTTGGTCAACAGCCATACAGGTCACACTGAGGGTGGCCGTATAAACAACTTTTAACACTGTTGCAAATATGCGCCACACTGTGAACCCACACCAAACAAGAATGACAAACACATTTCGGGAGAACATCCGCACCGTAACACAACATAAACACAACAGAACATATACCCCAAACCCCTTGCAGCACTAACTCTTGTGGGACGCTACAATATACACCCCCCGGTACCCCCTACCCCCCAACACCCCACCCCTTCAACCCCGCCCACCTCAACCTCCTCATGCTCTCTCAGGGAGAGCATGTCCCAAATTCCAAGCTGCTGTTTTGAGGCATGTTAAAAAAAAATAATGCACTTTGTGACTTCAATAATAAATATGGCAGTGCCATGTTGGCATTTTTTTTTTCCATAACTTGAGTTGATTTATTTTGGAAAACCTTGTTACATTGTTTAATGCATCCAGCGGGGCATCACAACAAAATTAGGCATAATAATGCGTTAATTCCCCGACTGTATATATCGGTATCGGTTGATATCAGAATCGGTAATTAAGAGTTGGACAATATCGGAATATTGGATATCGGCAAGAAAGCCATTATCGGACATCTCTACTTTGTACATTTGAAAAAGTAGGGGAAAAACACCTGGAACTATACTTAAAAAAAAAAAAAAGTACAAATTAAATATATGGCTGGTTGTACATTTTTTATTCAGACTTGCACCAAAATGTGACAGATTGTTCCAACTCCATTAGGTGTAGCTTTGACCCTTTCGCCGTTTGTGGAGATAAAATATGGACAGAGAGATGAGGGAGAGCAGCGGGCGGCACATTTCTCTGTCTAATCTTGTCCTTTTTTTGTCCAGGTTCTGGATTCTTGTTCCAGTTTGCATCATTGGCTCAAACTAACTTTTAGAGATGTCCGATAATGGCTTTTTTGCCGATATCCGATATTCCGATATTGTCCAACTCTTAATTACCGATACCGATATATATACAGTCGTGGAATTAACACATTATTATGACTAATTTTGTTGTGATGCCCTGCTGGATGCATTAAACAATGTAACAAGGTTTTCCAAAATAAATCAACTCAAGTTATGGAAAAAAGTGCCAACATGGCACTGCCATATTCATTATTGAAGTCACAAAGTGCATTATTTTTTTTAACATGCCTCAAAACAGCAGCTTGGAATTTGGGACATGCTCTCCCTGAGAGATCATGCGGAGGTTGAGGTGGGCGGGGTTAGGGGGCACGGGGTTGCGATAAGGGGGGGGAATATTGTAGCGTCCCGGAAGAGTTAGCACTGCAAGGGGTTCTGGGTATTTGTTCTGTTGTGTTTATGTTGTGTTACGGTGCGGATGTTCTCCCGAAATGTGTTTGTCATTCTTGTTTGGTGTGGGTTCACAGTGTGGCGCATATTTGTAACAGTGTTAAAGTTGTTCATACGGCCACCCTCAGTGTGACCTGTATGGCTGTTGACCAAGTATGTATTGCATTCACTTGTGAGTGTATCAAAAGCCCTAGATATTATGTGACTGGGCCGGCACGCAAAGGCAGTGCTTTCAAGGTTTATTGGTGCTCTGTACTTCTCCCTACGCCCGTGTACACAGCGGCGTTTTAAAAAGTCATAAGTTTTACTTTTTGAAACAGATACCGATAATTTCCGATATTACATTTTAAAGCATTTATCGGCCGATAATATCGGCAGTCCGATAATATCGGACATCCCTACTAACTGTGTATTTAAATGTCTCCTGTCCTCCTCTTGTCCCGCAGGTCTGTCTGCGGCCGCAGGCATCGGCGTCGACGACCTTCGCCGGCTGTGCATCCTGCGCATGAGCTTTGTCAAGGGCTGGGGGCCCGACTACCCGCGACAAAGCATCAAAGAGACGCCCTGCTGGATCGAGATCCATCTACACCGCGCACTGCAGCTCCTGGACGAGGTCCTGCACACCATGCCCATCGCCGACCCGCAGCCTCTCGACTGAGTCTCAAGACGTGAGCTTGTCCAAAAACTTTTTTTTTTTTTTTTTTAAATGACGGCACTCTCCTGGGAGGGCAGAGGAGAGGACTGCACAGCCACAGGGACAACAAGAGCTGGGCCAGGCGGTATGATTAGAAGCGAGGACACTGTATAGCCCGGGTAAAGCTTACCGAGTGGGAACGTGTGGCTGCAGTACACTGACAACCAGTATTTTTTCTCTATGTGGGAAATCTCTCAAAAACAAACACGTCAATGCTAGGGCTAGGCAATATGGCAACAAAAAAAAAAAAATCACGATTTTTTTTTTTAAATTAAAGCTTATTGTCCTGTGCAGGATTATACAGAGTACCACCTCCCAACTGTTTGCTACTGCAGTATCTTGTAACAAACATTTCCACCATGTTTGTTTGAGGTAATACATGCTAAAAGCTGACAACTGTCATTTTGTTCATATCTATATTTGTGTTTACTACAGGTGCAGCAGTACAGGTAACCCACGCTAAAGTCCGTACCTGGTCTTAGAGTCACGGTTTGATTCTTTTTCGGTACGTTTTGTTGGGGTAATGAGAACAACTTATTCGCCTCTCAAAAGTTACTTAGTTTTTTTTGCTCGTCATTACAAACATTCTGCAGTAAACAAAGTATAATTGGTGTAGTGAACACTATAAGACTTGTATTTCAAGTTAACATTTACTAAACAACACTTTCAAAATGGTAAATTACTATTTGTATTTTTTAATTACTTGTATACATCAGTACTTCTCAAGCACTGATGTATACAAGCGGTGACCAAGATTGTGGGGTTTTTAAAACCCAAATACTGTATCTTATACTGAATGAAAATACATTAAAGTGCAGTTTAAAATTGAGGTACCGGTACTGTAAAATTATATATGCCAACACAGATTATTTCAAGAACAAAATGTTTTTTTTTCTGCACAAACAAAAAGAACACAAAGTGTCTCTCTGCAGAGTTTTTAGTACATGAGAGAAATATTTGCAGACACATAAACAAAAAGTCTGATTTAAAATAATTTAGATATAAAAATGCCGTTACTGATTAAATTAGTGGGTGTGTTCATTCTCCCAGTCGGGACCAATACAGTCACATAGACGTTCTGAGTGCCTGCAGGTCCGCATTCAGGGCAGGATTACTGGTGAACTGCAGCAGACCGTGAAACTAAAGTCGCTGGTCCTTTTTAAATGTTGTATTTCAACTTCTATGCTCGTGTTAGTCACATGTCTTTATTTTGTTCTTGTGGGCTGCACTTCCAGCTGTGTCAGGGGAAGAGGCACATCGCTGATTGAACGTCAATCAAGCCTCACTTTTGCGACGGTGGAACGGGAGGTGGCGCATACACACGCAAACGTACACATTCACAGACACACACAGGATCACGGTCAATAAAGATGGATTGTTCCGTGCAGGATTATACCAAGCATTGTTGCTTCCCTACTGTTGACTACTGCCGTAACTTCTAACAGACATAATCGAGTAAATATGCTATCATCTGATCACTGGGATCGAACTCAAATTAATCACGATCATATAATCGCCCAGCCCTAGTTCACACTAGCGCAAGTAAATCCACTATTTATTCAAACTTATAGTGCTGCACAAACGATTCCCAAACGGTCTTTTTTCTCTCCGCTATGTGGACATTTCATGTATTTAATATTTAAACTGTGCAGAGCCCCTGTTTTGAACTTTTTAATGAGACTGCTTGGCTTCTGCTGGTCGAGTGCTCCTCATCCTCATCCTCCTCCACCGGCTCTCATATGGCTTCATGTAAGTTTTTCATCCTCCTCCTCTTTGCTGTCACATCAGGATGTTACTCTTGTGTATTGTTTGAATGCTGGTTGGTTTTGGAAGTTTTTTTTAATGATTTTTGAGAGATGCTAAGAACTCCAACTCCCGCCCCCTGACCTTTTTCAAACTGTTATTCTCATCTAGACTGGCCTGATGGTTACATGATCATCATCTTTTAAGTGATATCTCTTTTTAAGCACTCAGTTTGTCATCTTGTGCATAGTCTCGCTAAATGCTACAGTATTGGACAAAATGCATCATGTGCTAACTCGCCCTGATAGCTCAAAACATCCCAAAAGCTGCGAGAGGAAATGCAAGCCATATTGATGCGAAATGCAGTCATTTCAGTGATACTCTTTATTCCACATAATATTGATAAAACGCTTGTATTTTCCTCTTTTTTTTATGCTCTATCCATCAGCCGCCACATAACTTCCAGCATCTGAAATACATAACAAATCTGGATTATAGCAGTGTTAATATGTTTGAATAAAAATGTAATGGGCTAACATGATTGGTTTTAGGTGGAGTTTGTACACAGGAGACTCAAGGCGTTGAACAAGAAAACGTTTATTACTGCAAAGACAAAGTCACAAAAACAAACAAAAAAAACCACTAAAAAGAAGCTAGCCTGAGCTGAGATCTGAAATATTCAGAAAAAACGAACTACATGTGTCTATTTTTTTGTTTAAAGTTTCTATAGTCAGCAATACGACACACTAAATAAATGGGAACATCTTTTATAAATATAAAAGTCCTTGTTTTTATACAAAATGCAACGATACAAATCACCCTACACGCTCGCCATATTGAAAAGATATATATTTACTGTATATATTTATGAGAAAAAACGGCACACGGAAAGAAAGACATGAAATCTGTGTGTATATATTATATCAGATATTATACAGGATTAAAAGAAGACAGGGGATGGGGGTAATAACCAAATCAAATGATCAGGACAAATAAATAAACCTTAAGTTCAGGATATTTACATTTGTGTCTCAAATGAACAAAAATAAGCCTCTAAAAGTCACTGCCAAAATGCTTGTGCTTGCATTTGAGCGTGCTACAGATGGCCACAACTCACTAAGACTGTCCAATGGCACTTGAAATCATAAAACATGAAAATAAAACGGATCACAGCATTCAGAAACAAAAACAAAGAAAAATCAGCATCATTATTAGGAATAGGGAAACAAACCTGGAAACAAAATGACTCATTCATGGTTCTATACAATTAAAAAGAAGCCTTAGGGGTAATCTGTCACATGATATAATAAATAATAATCCAGTCAGGATCAATTTCATGCTGCCGTCCTTACAACAAAATGCCACTAATGGAGCGTGTCTGTCTGAAGTACGCCATAAACCCAAAAGTCAGCTGGGTTTTGGAGGGAGGGGGGGAGTTAAAAGGCACTGGAGTCTTGCTATGGGTCAAATGAAGCTGCTGTCAGAAAGCACTTTTTTATGCTCAGAGATTCTCTTAGCACAGACGGCTCTGACAAGAAAAAAAAAACATGTTGTGTCGGCAGCATTATCATCACTCCTGTGTGAGACTTTTAAGAAGCAGAAATAAAAATCACTGTCTGGCACTATAGTGTATCAAAGTAAATAAAATAAACAATCTAGCAGCACAGACCAGAAAGCACTTGATCCCAAAGCACATCCATACGATTTGAAGAAAGCAAAGCCATTTTTTCCCCATAATTAGGCACAAATAACAAGTTTACCATCTATGTGTTGTGTGGATTTATACAACAGAAGAGAGGTGAGATTTACATTACAAACCACAACGCAGATCCACGTCGCTTTTCTGAAGATTCATCTACAGATTTCTTTTTTTTTTTTTTTTTGAAGAATAAGGCAAAGATCCAGTGCAGTCCATTCTGACACATATCTTGACCTCCTTAAGGGGCCAACTCAGTAGAGCATGTAAACAAAAAGAAACGCGTTACACCTGGTCCTTCTGTACAGTAGCGCTGCACTTTTTCATTCCTTAAAACAGTACCACCGACTGTATGGTGTGGGCATGTGGAGCCAAACACAATAAATATCAATAAATAAAATGAAGGGAAATGGTGCAGACCATTTAAAAAAAAAAAAAAAATCCTATTTAGGAGGAATAATCTCAGTAGTGTCCACAACGTAAGAAGGGTTTGACAGTTCAAGTGTAGATGGTACAGTAGTTTTTTTTGTTTTTTTTTAAAAACCCTTTTTCAGTCTACTTACATCAGCTACCTTGGAAACAATCACACCCACTGAAAGCCACACATAGATGTAGTGTAGAAGCATTATATATATAGATTCTATACATATATATCTAGATTTATATATCTCTTTGAATATCAGAAAATATCTACTTTGGGTCCACTGTACAAAGATGACCAAAGTGGGGAAGGATGGGGAGGCGACCAAAAAAAAAAAGAGAGAAGAAAATAATGTTTTTTGTTGTGTAGTTTGTGTGTGCAATAGGGTTTGGACAGACTGTGCTGCACACGTCAAAGGGGGCTGGCACCACTGGCTTGAGGTAGGGTGACTGATGTGTTCGCACAACACACACACATTTAAAAAAATAGAGCAGAGCGACACACACTTCACCCAAAACAAAGGCTTGTACACAACAAAAGGCCTCAACACGGCAGAGTGGGGGTGTTTGAATAGAGTGTGGGAGTGCAGGGGGACTAAAGGGGGAACAGGAGGTACAGTATTGCAAGAGGAGTCAGGGTAGGGACATTTTGGTGGAAAAGTGAAATACAGTACAGCGAGACACAGTAATGGCGCCTTGGGGGAGTGAGTGGGAGTAGGAGCAGGACAGAGGACTAAACCACAGGTATGATCGAAATTTGGAGACAGCAGGGACAGGGGTAAAAGTGTAAAAAGAGGTATAGTACTGCAAAGACAGACCAGGAGAAAATGTATTGAGAGTAGAAAGAAGCAGGACTATGGTTAGGAAAAGGCCACAGAGCAGCAGATCATGTCGCAGGAACGAGACACGGGAGTGAAAGGAGGTGCTTGCTAGATTGAGAGATGTAAGAAGCTTAGCGGTGCTGATCCCGACAAAAGCAACAAGTGTGTCTGCGACTGCATCCCTTGGTCCAAACACCGATGAGCCAGCCCAAATCCAAGCCTATCCTGTGATCGGGGCGCCCCAAAACCAAATGAAGTAAGCAGAGAGAAAAGAAGGGGGCCGGGGGGGACACTGAGAACATCCCTATTTAAGGATAAGGCACTGTGATAAAGCCGAGGTACATGAAATCCCTGACATTCCTTTTGCTCCGCAACATGGCACAACAGCTATTGGCTCACCCTCAGCCGCCTCTCGTTGGGTTAGGTTTTTTTTTTGTTTTTTTTGGTCCTTTGCAAATGTAATAAATTTGATTGAGACAGAAAACTGCAAAAAACAGGGGAACATGTCCAGTAGGCTGATTTCTTCACGATTACGTGGACAAAGGCAAACGTTATGTACCGAGTGCATAATAGTCTAGTGGCCAAGGTGTGGGTTTGTACAGCCGGGGTCCTCCTCCTATTTACAAGAGTAGCAGCGCACATATTCTTTAAGGGGTCCGTTTGACTGGGGGCTAAAAGCTTGACGTATTTACCATACGAAGGCTACCACCCCATCCTGGTTGGTCGAATGGCGTACGTAACCGCTACATACAATCGTCCAGAATAGTTCTTGTTCAGCATCTAATTCAACACAATGATAGCACCATGAGTTTTTGGGTTACACTATTTAAGAAGTACAGTAAATACGTATGTACAGTGGGCCATTTGAGCTCAGAGACATCAGTAGTTTGGAGGATTTGTTAAACCCTGTTATTCTAGACCAGCAGAGGCCTTTCATACTGTCCTCCTCCAGCAGACGCTGCTAAAAGCAAAGACTTACAACAGGAGACCACGTCCTGGCCGCAGTATCCATATCCCGGGCTGGACCGTGTGGACCAGAGTGCAGACAGAGACAAAAGAGATGTAAACATGGAGGCTGACAGAGAAGTGGCGGAGCCAGACAAGGTCAGACACGCCCTCTCGCACCATCAAACCGAGGCGTAGGTGTTGCCCGTGGCGCTGCAGTGGCGTATGGTCGGGGTACCGGCCGAGGGGGTTAGGATGTGCTCGCTGTGGTCTTGGGGGGGCAGTGGCAGCGAGTGGAGGACGCCCGGCTGGACCACGCCCACCACAGGGTGCGATCCGTCGTCGAGGGCGCCGACCTGAATGACTTGGATCACCTCGTGTTCAGACTTCTCGCGTTTGGCAAGAGGCTCCCCGGACTCTTCCGACTCGTCGTCCAAATCGCTATCCAGTCCGCTTGTTTCATCTGCGGGTGGAGGGGAAAAAAACAGTTGATAAAATAGACTTGTGATCATACGGTGCAGACATCCTACTTCTTGACTGAACGGTACCATTTGACTTGTGGGGCGGAATAGAATGATCCGCATCAAAACATAGCACTCTAATAAAGAAGTTATTATACACCCCTAATAAAAAACAAATGTTTTTTTTTTAAGAAAAACAAAACCACTTTTTTACAGATGGAACAAACAAAAAAATAGAAATTTGTGTAAAAGTCCATTCATTTCTGCATTTCAACTTCAAATATGAAACTAATGTCGTATAAACTCATTACATATCAAGTGAAATATGTCATGATTGTATTTGTTATTTCGATGTTCGTGGTTTACAGTTTTTGAAAATCTGACATTTTCAATTCGAGGTTTTCAAAAGCTGTAAAGTTAAAGTTAAAGTACCAATGATTGTCACACGCCATAATCATCAAAATAAGGCTTGAAATATCTTGAGTTGGATGTTATGAGCCTGTCATATTACTTTCACCTTGTAAATCTAATTGCTGCTATAAACTAACCTTTGCACTATATTCAATTTTTTGGAATCCAACATGTTTATCTTGTTGTCTTTTCTCCCTTTATCCCTCGTTCTACTTGTGTCCCCACTGCTCTGTTGTACCCTTTAAAGGCCTACTGAAATGCGATTTTCTTATTTAAATGGGGATAGCAGGTCCATTCTATGTCATACTTGATCATTTTCGCGATATTGCCATATTTTTGCTGAAAGGATTTAGTAGAGAACATCGACGATAAAGTTTGCAACTTTTGGTCGCTGATAAAAAAGCCTTGCCTGTACCGGAAGTAGCAGACGTCACAGGTTGTGGAGCTCCTCACATCTGCACATTGTTTACAATCATGGCCACCAGCAGCGCGAGAGCGATTCGGACCGAGAAAGCGACGATTTCCCCATTAATTTGAGCGAGGATGAAAGATTCGTGGATGAGGAAAGTGAGAGTGAAGGACTAGAGGGCAGTGGGAGCGATTCAGATAGGGAAGATGCTGTGAGAGGCGCCGTGGCAGCCGTGGGCATGGCAGGACCACTCGGCCAGGCCCAACCGCAACAAGGGATAGAGCCATACCGCTTTGAACCCAACGGTGACGGTCAGGAGGACGCTGCTGATATTGATGCTGGAGTAGCACACGACATAGATCGCCTTCAGAATACAGAATGGTAAAATTGTATTTATTTATAGACTAGTTTCAGCTTGTGGCCTAGTCTTGCACTGTAAGTGTTACAACTTACACCCCAGGCCCAGGCCTATCTATAGACTAAGTATCTATGTGGTCCAATCCAACCGTGTTCGCTTGACCTCTGTTCCATAGTAAAGCTTGACTATCATTTTTCGGGAATGTAAACAATGAAACACCGGCTGTGTTTGTGTTGCTGCAGCCGGCCGCAATACACCGCTTCCCACCTACAGCTTTGTTCATTGAACAAATTGCAAAAGATTCACCAACACAGATGTCCAGAATACTGTGGAATTTTGCGATGAAAACAGACGACTTAATAGCTGGCCACCATGCTGTCCCAAAATGTCCTCTACAATCCGTGACGTCACGCGCAGGCGTCATCATACCGAAACGTTTTCAGCAGGATCTTTCGGCGCAAAATTTAAAATTGCACTTTAGTAAGCTGATGCCGTATTGGCATGTGTTGCAATGTTAAGATTTCATCATTGATATATAAACTATCCGACTGCGTGGTCGGTAGTAGTGGGTTTCAGTAGGCCTTTAACCTTTGTTCTACTCATTAGCTCTTGGATTTACGTGTTCACATCCAGCTCACATCCAGTATGCCAATTCCCTGTGAGGTTAAAACAATTCATTTTTCCTATCCAAATCCTTCTTCTCTTCTGTTCCTCATTACACACTTGCTCTTTTCTTCCCTTCAGCCCACACTCCTGCTTCTACTGTTTTGAATCTCCCCTCTCACTCCTGCTTCCCTTTTTTCATATTCCTTCTCTTGTCCCCACTACCAAACTTGTCACTTAAAGAAGCAGGATGCACCTACCTTTATCCATGTTGGACAGCGTCAGGTTGTTGAGGCTGTCGAACTGGAAATGCAAAGCAAAATTGTTTTCAGAGTTCATCAATGAAATGAACCTAGATCTGAAAAATAGGTATGTAGTAACAATACCTCGCCCATGACACCAATGGGCGTCTCTCCGGTCGCCTGGGCCACGCGGTGCTCCACCAGGTAGAACATGTACTCGTCGTAGAGCAGGCGGATCAGGTGAAAAGAACCGAAGCTGGCAGCGCTGCGCAGGGTCAGGTCCCGGATCACCATAGAGCTAAAGACAATTCACAGTAAGCTCATTCTTAAAGGGGAACTGCACTTTTTTTGGATTTTTGCTTATTGGTCACAATCATTGAGAGAGACAAGAAGACAAATGTCTTTTTGAATGCAATCTAACTCTTCAATAAAAGTCTGCTTACAATGGAGTTCATGGGAGGTCCTCTATTCCGCCCATAAAGCCCTCTAAATAAAAGTGCCAACAATACTCAATTTACATTTTGTGACCTGAATATCACCCAAGTAAGTGATATTGTTTATATACATTTTTTAGTGGCGCATTGTCACAGAGAGCTAACTAGCTTGTTGCTGCTATATTGACATCATTGGCTGGTGAGCTGCTTTCTCGCCTTGGAGCTGGTGAAAGTTTATTCTAGATCATAATGCCTCTCACCTTGATAGTAGAAGGATGAGGATGTAATCCGACATGTTGGTCAACTTTGGCATCCAAGTTAGACCCAGAAATGGTGAGAAACCCAAATAGACGCTTGGTTCCACCCCATTTTTTCTTTGTGAGGATTGAGTCGTTCATCTTAACAGGAATATATGAACTTCCTATCAGTGAGAGCAGACTTTGTACAGTAAGTGATGTTTTATTATGTTTGTTGTTTCTCATGAAGTCTGCAGTTAGTAGTAATCCGTGATGTTGTTGAAGGAAAAAGCGAATGTTGTAATGCTTTTTTTAAATGAATGTGCCGCCGTATGCTTAAAATGAGCAAAATATGTAAATGTTACATTTTATTATAAATGTACTTGTTACTACATTTCATATATACTCATACCTGCCAACTGCTCCGGTTTTCCCGTAATTAGTACGGTTTTCATCAACCTATTCCGGGTTACGGTTGCAGTGATAAAAAATACGTTTTTTCATTAATTAAAAAAAAATTTTTTTTTAAAGTTATATCACGAAATCGCGTAACAACAATGATAATCGACACTGCTTCCCGTAACTTCCTATCGAGCCATTCCGAATGCCATGCGCGAGGCTATTTATAGCACCGCTGCCAAACACGAGGCACCAGTTGCCATTGTTTCCAAACAAGCGAACGATCATGGAATCAGCCGGAGAAAAATCGCAAACAAGTCTTAAACCGAAAAGAAAACTGCAGTCATTCCGTGAAGAATATTCAAAAGCCTATCCGGGAATAATTATCCGTTCCAAAAAGGGTGAAAACTACGCGAATTGCACCTTGTGCAGACAAGATTTTTCGATCGGACACGGAGGAATTAGCGATGTAAAAGACCACGTTGGGACAAAAAAACACAAGTCTAATGCCGTTGCTAGCGATACAAGTGGAAAACTTTCAACGTTTTTCAGATTTTAGCCACAAAAAGGTAATGACACCAATGTTATCTATTGGAATTGTTTAGTACTGTTATACTGTTAAAAGTGTTTATACTGTTTATGCTTTCAAGTTCAAGTTGAAGAAATCTTGTTAAATGTTGACAGCATAACTACCAAAATACAGAAGTATGTCCTTAATATTTTTGCAGTGCTATTTCTGTTGAAAAGTTAAAATTATTACATTAGAGATGTGATGTGCCACTTTTCAAGTGTCTGATGGCTTAAATTAATTTTCATTAATTTTTCATATTTTGAATTCTTTTGAAAGGCTTACAAAAAAACTACATTTGAATTGTAATTCCATGCTATTGACAGGACTATTAATTTTAATGAAGTTAGCTTACCATGTTTACAGTATGATAATTGTGATAGAAATGTGAATTTTAGGCACAGAATATTTTTTACAATTGAACAAGGCAGTAGATTATACAAGCTTGGACAGAAAGTTAATAATGACACCAATTTTTTTTTAATGGAATTGTTTAGTACTGTTTTACCATTTGTTTACTGTAAAAAGTGTTTATACTGTTTATACTTTCAATTAACAAATTGAAGTCTTGTGAAAGGTTGACAGGATAACTGGCATTAACTGTCAAAATAATTTCAAACTATTGAAGTTAGCTTACAGAATAAACATGTCAATCAACCCATATGATTTTTGCTGTAATATTTTTGTTTTGAAAAGTCACTGTGACTGATAGAACAGTGATGGTTTTAGCAACATTTTAACCTGTCTGAATGCTAATAATCATTTTGCGTCGGGCCCCCCTGAACCCCCCACCAGGACTTTGTCCTGGACCTACCGGGGCCTGCGGCCCCTGGACCCTGGCTACTAGGTTTTTCTGATTTCAAAAGTTGGCAGGTATGTATACTTACAGCTTGCATATAAAGATGTTAGGATGGTTTTTTAAAGCGCTTTCTAGGCAGAATAGAGTGACTCATTGTAAGCGGACTTTTGATGACATTTATTTACTAGTTGGAATGCATAAAAGCACATATGTTCTCGTCTTACGTCAAGATTGTGAATCATAGGCAACATTCCAAAAACGTGCAGTTCCCCTTTAAGGCCTGCAACACATTGATGTGGTTTTAGTGGTACCCACCTGTAAAAGGACCACTTGAGTAGGAACTGCCGTGCCGCCTTTGGGAAGCTGGGCCGCTGCTCATAAGGCTTCAGCACCTGAGTGACCACGTTATCCAGCCAGGCTGCCCACTGCTCCAGAGAGCTTTGCTGCTGTAGCGTTGCCTTGAAGTCCTGCTCCAAGTGCTGAACCATGCCTTCCTCGCACTGGCACACCCACGACGCCTGCTCCTGTTCAGCGCAGAAAGAAGCGGCGTTAAAAGTCCCCGCGGCTCTGGGCGGAGACACCAATTTTGCGTGGCCGTGACACAAACCTGCACGTTGGCGAAGTCGACGCGGTTGAGGTCGCTCAGCATCTGGTTGATCTGCGACGTGTTCTGCAAAACTGCACGGGCCGCCTGAGCCAGGTGGTTCAGAGACGTGTATCTGCGGAGTGTTTGCGCAAAGGCACTAACAGCAGCAACCTATGAAAAGGAGACCCTAGTCATGTGACTTACTTATACTGAATTGTTTCTTATGCATTACAAAAGGTGAAAATCGATCAGGACCGTGAATAGACATGCTTGGTATTTACATTTATTTGGGATAGCTCTTTGAAAGGCAGCATTTTGTGTTCATGGTGGTCCCTTGTGAAGTAGGGCTGCACGATTCATTGACATTGAGGTTTTATTAGTGCGATTAAAAAAAGGCTGAGGTTTGTTTTCCTCCACCGTCACTTGAGTGAGAGCCATGCTCACCAATCACAATTGTTAAGCCTCACATTTTTTTGTCTCCCGCTACAAACAGGGAGAAAGAGGTCTCACTTTGTGCAGCGTCCTCAGCAATGTTTATTTAACAGTAGAATTAACTGAACGCAGTGAGCCCGCTTTTCAGTCATTAACAATCGTTGTTTTGGTGGATGGAGAGCAGGGTGCAGAGACTCGTGACTTGCCAGTAAGCAGCTCCACAAAGTAACAAAAATGAAGAGGAGCAAAATATGATTACAAAGCCAAATTTCCCGTTAAGGAAATATTTCAGTTTCAAATTGGATGGGCAATAAGCTGGTCTCCTGCTGGCCCCACTATGGACTGGACTCTCACTATTATGTTAGATCCACTATGGACTGGACTCTCACTATTATGTTAGATCCACTATGGACTGGACTCTCACAATATTATGATAGATCCACTCGACGTCCATTGCACTGGTCGCCCAGTGGGGGGGTCCCCACATCTGCGGTCCCCTCCAAGGTTTCTCATTGTTCCATTGGGTTGAGTTTTTCCTTGCCCTGATGTGGGATCTGAGCCAAGGATGTCATTGTGGCTTGTGCAGCCCTTTGAGACACTCGTGATTTAGGGCTATATAAGTAAATTGATTGATCAAGCGAGAATGCCGTGATCACATGAAGTTGGTCCATTTTATTTTGTTTATTTATTAAATATAACAAAGTTATTTACCTTCCAATTGTAAACAATTCCACAGTAATGAGAAATGAAAGTTTATATATTTTTAAATGGTTACGTACATTATTATATTATGATGACATTACATTATAAACACTATTTTTTTTAATCAGTTATTTCTTCAGTTAAGGAGCATGATGTAGACAAAAGCTCCGAGTCTGTCTCGATGAAGCAAATATGTTTTTAGGTCAATTATTGCACATTGTTCTAATGTGTGGCACCTTGAGACAAGTATGTGTTGATTGACAGTCTAAAAGTAACATGTCTTCTTTCACTTGCTATTTTCCCATTTTAATGTAAGGAATTTAAAAATCGCAAATCCAATTGCAATTTTGGAGAGATTAAACACAATTTTTTTTTTCTCAAAATTGTGCAGCCCTACCGTGAAGACACTGTTTTTAAACCTTTCATTAAATGCATTATGGACACCTAGTTTATTTTTTATTGTATTATTTCTTCGGTCAATGGTCAACAAAATAAACAAACAGTTTTACATAAACAAACAGATGTACATTCATAAACAAACAGTTGTACTATCAATCAATCAATCAATCAATCAATGTTTATTTATATAGCCCTAAATCACAAGTGTCTCAAAGGGCTGCACAAGCCACAACGACATCCTCGGTACAAAGCCCACATAAGGGCAAGGAAAAACTCACCCCAGTGGGACGTCGATATGAATGACTATGAGAAACCTTGGAGAGGACCGCATATGTGGGTAACCCAACCCCCTCTAGGGGAGACCGAATGCAATGAATGTCGAGTGGGTCTGACATAATATTGTGAGAGTCTATGATCAATGTTAATTAAAAACTACATGTGGGATATAAATATAATGGAAGTATAATTGTTTGTATATAGTATATAATTGGTGCAAAGGTTTAACATGTGTACAAGGATATTTCACATGCCTTTACTGTGTATATACCGTATTTTTCGGAGTATAAGTCGCACCGGAGTATAAGTCGCACCTGCCGAAAATGCATAATAAAAAAGGAAAAAAACATATAAGTCGCACTGGAGCCCGGCCAAACTATGAAAAAAACTGCGACTTATAGTCCGAAAAATACTGTAATTGAACAGTATTTATGTTGTGTATAATGTGTATTTATAATATGTTGTGAAAAGGAAATTTCATATTTTTTGGAAGCTCATCTCGTACTTGACTTTGTTTATAGGGTTAGGCGCAATAAGTGTTCAACTTCAGCCTAAACCCTTTCGGTCTGCAACATTTTCAATTTATGAATGTACAACTGTTTGTTTATGAATGTACATCTGTTTGTTTATTTTGTTGACCATTGACCGAAGAAATAATAAACATTATGGACACCTACACCAGCTGCAGCTTAGAATAGCTCTGTTCATCTATTGTTTTTTTTTTTTAACCTTACTTTCAACCTTTTTCCTGGTTCATTTCTCACTAAATAGGTGACGCACGTGCTGTCCCCTTACTGATTACGTTACTATTTCATGTTACAAAAAGTTCTCCTTTTGCACCTTGGACTGGATCATCCTTTGCGGGATTGCGTTCATGGCATTATTGAGCCAACTTTCCAGGCTTTTGGCAAAATTGCGAATGGCTTGAGTCAAGGCACCTGGGAAGTGAAAGACGATAATGAATGATGACTTTGGCAAGGACGAGGTAAGTCGTGTCGGGGATCAGTGACTCACTGGGAATGGGTCTCAGGACATCCGGGATGAGGATCTCCACAAGGGCCTGGTACATAAGATGGTCGCAGGTGCTCATCCACTTGAGCACCACCTCGTTCCGGCACAGCGCCAGCAGCTGCGACTGTGGGAGTCGGGCTTCGATCTCGCTTATGCTGCTGCACAACGAGTTCAAATGTAGGTTTCGCATTTATTCATGTAGCAATCACCACGCCTACAAAGCCAGCATTACATTCCCACTTGTCGGTACCTGTTTTCTGTTACAGTGGTGCCCTCTACAGAGTCGGGCGGAGTGTAACGCCAGAATGTTTGCCAGAGCTTCTCGATGAGACTAAACTGGAGGTTGACCACCACGTCCAGGATGGCCTGAGACAAGTGGAGAGACACAAACAGTGAGTGATGTTTTAGCATTTACTGTAGGTTGGCTTTTCAGTCGGGTATTTGAGGACACGAGCGGGGAAGATGTAAACTTTAGATAATTTTTTTTCAAACTTTATAATGTTGAGAAATCAAAATGCCAGCGCTTGGCATTTCAAAAAAAAAAATATCTCACTGTAAACACACATGACCTTTCTGAAGTGTGGATCCAGATGAAGTTTGATTAGGTGTTATATCGTCTTTAATTTGTCAAATTGTTGTTCATTATTTTCCAACCTTTTCTCACCTAAACCCATACTCAAAGATTAATACATATGTATGTGTAAGGGAAAACCAGATGATGGTCTTTAAAAGGAAGTGCAATTACAGAAGATGAATGAGGAGCGGTGGAGTCTCAGACATGATTGGAACTGTGAACAGGAACATGACCCCATTACCTCTCTTATTAATAAACTACAGTGGTACTTCGGGTTTTGTACGCCACATTTTTCAAGTGATACGGGTTTCAATCAGACTTTTTTGCAAAAATGTTCCTTGTTTATGTTTACCTTCCAGGTCAGGTGTGTCAAACTTGTATTTTTTGAGGGCCACATCACAATTATGGCTGCTTGTGACCGTGAATACATATAAATAGTACACAGTTGGCACAGGCAATAATAATAATGGATTAGATTTTATATCGCGCTTTTCTATTGTTAGATACTCAAAGCGCTCACAGAGATGTGGGAACCCATCATTCATTCACACCTGGTGGTGGTAAGCTACATTTGTAGCCACAGCTGCCTTGGGGTAGACTGATTGTTTGATTATTGCATTTTTTACCAACATATTGTTGGAGAACTTGCTTTAAAATCGTAAGTCAGGGTGACAAGCAGATGTTTAAGTATGTATTTGTGATAACCAAAAATAAATACTTACAATATTTTGTTGCATGATCGGATAAGACTATTATAGATTCATACATATACATTCAGTGCATTTTTTCTGCCAAAATTGAAAGAACCAATTTAGCCAGAAGGTGCTTTATCACATCATTCTCAGCCTCCGGACCTTGAGCCAAACCACACCTAAGATCTAGGATGAGGGGTCTGCAACCCGCGGCATTTGTGGCTCTTCTGCCCCATTGTTGTGGCCCCCCCCCCCCCTAGATTTTTTATAACCCCGTAGTGAGAAAAGTTTGCATTTTACAAAGAAATCTATAATTCCCGGCTGTCCGTGAGGCCGTGAACGCACATAGACTAAGTTCTGAGGCGCAAGGAAGGCCTGTGTGTTCAGTTCAGCTTCTTGGGTAACCTAACCATGAATACTTGCCAAAAAGGTAAAATAGTTTAATTTCACATGGACAGATTGCTTTGCCTGTAAAATAAAAAAAAGATGAAAAGTTTATAAACTGTGTTACGTTTTGCTACTCGATACTATTTTTCTTTAGTGAAAGAGGCAGCAACAAGTCTCTTTTGATAGTAAAGGTTGCAGAGGTTATCATTCTCTGTGAGCGTTTTGAGTATCTAATAATAGAAAAGCGCGATATAAAATCGAATCCATTATTATTATTATTATTATAATTATAATACAACCAAACATTGCATGTCACAAACTCGTCTATATCAATCGAGTACCCAAGCTAAGACTCAGGCCATGTCCACACAAACACAGATACTTAATAAACGCATACTTATCTCTGCGTTTAGGCCTATTGTCCAAACGCAGACGCATACTTTTGTCTTTAAAAATGCAGACTTTTGCAAACGCTGGCCAAAGTGTAGAGTTCCAAAATTATCCGCTTAGCGTATACGTGTATACGGCACAAACAGAGACTTGTGATGACGTCACGGTTGTGCGCTGGCATTTCCCAGCTCAACAACACTGCCTTGCTGCCTTTAAACACACTATAAGATGACTTACTGTGTGTCTGAACGTAACTGCTGTTTTCACTCAACATTAATAAAAAAAAAAATCAAAATGGGCTTTGCGACACTAATGACAGTCAGCTGTTTTGGATATGATCGCTGTCGAACGTCCACTTGATGGGACAACTTTGACAAGCAAGACTTTTTGCTCTGTGTCATAACAAAGGTGCAACACTATCTTATGTTTTTAGTCCTTGTTTAACGATAAATCATTAAGTTAACTTACGTGTCTTGCTTGCATTTTTGTTAGAGATGTCCGATAATATCGGCCGATTAAATGCTTTAAAATGTAATATCGGAAATTATCGGTTACATTTTTTTTTATTATCGGTATTATTATTTTTATTTTTTTAACTGAACATAAAAAACACAAGATACTTACAATTAGTGCACCAACCCAAAAAACCTCCCTCCCCCATTTACACTCATTCACACAAAAGGGTTGTTTCTTTCTGTTATTAATATTGTGGTTCCTACATTATATATCAATATATATCAATACAGTCTGCAAGGGATACAGTCCGTAAGCACACATGATTGTGCGTGCTGCTGGTCCACTAATAGTACTAACCTTTAACAGTTATTTTACTCATTAATTACTAGTTTCTATGTACCGTAACTGTTTTTATATTGTTTTACTTTATTTTTTATTCAAGAAAATGTTTTTAATGAATTTATCTTATTTTATTTTATTAATTTGTTTTAAAAAGGACCTTATCTTCACCATACCCGGTTGTCCAAATTAGGCATAATAATGTGTTAATTCCACGACTGTATATATCGGTATCGGTTGATATCGGTATTGGTAATTAAGAGTTGGACAATATCGGAATATCGGATATCGGCAAAAAAGCCATTATCGGGCATCCCTAATTTTTGTAGATCGAGCCGGGTGCGACCAAGCAACTAAAAAAAACAAGTAGCGTCCTTCTTATAGTGTGTACTGACGTTAAAGACAATATACACTTCATTACACACGTACTGTATCACTATATCCATGATTAAATGCTTTATAATACCCTTAAACATGCAAGATGGTTTCCTTGGCTCGTTAGTGCGTGGTGATTATAGAAATAATGTACACTTGTCTGCACATGTAATACATCACCATGGTGCTGAACATGTTATAGTTCTATGAGTGTTGGATTTCAGCAGCACAGGCGTGCATTCGCTCTTTAATAATGTTCCCAGGGCTCTGTGTATGTGCAGGCTGGTTTTAAAGATAATGTACATGTCATTGTACGTCTAGTATATCAAAATGAACATAATAGGAGGTGTAATGCCACCAAGTCAGCTATTGGTGCTTTTTCCAAGCTTCTGATTGGATAAAATGTGCATGACAGCAGGTGTATGTGTTTGTGTGTAGACATAGACACTTTTGAAACTACACTTGTGTGGATGGAGATTGTTTTAACGCCAAATATGTGTTTTTGAAACTCTCCGTGTTTGTGTGGACATGGATGGCATGGCTTCAGTCTCACTGATGCTTTTTAATTGAGTACAACTTCTAAATAAGCCACCTTGGGCCCAAAGAAAGCTGCGAGTGCTGGCGTTTTGATAAAGAAAGTGAAAAACACTATTGAATTTAAGAAAGAACTTGAGTACTAAGGTGGCGTATGTGTTGCTCTCCCTCCTTTGCTCCCTTTCTGCTCAGAGTCATCAGGAAAGGTAAAAGTGATGTTGAATGTTCTTTGATCCATTTAAATTGTAATATATACTTATCTCACATTGTAAAGCTATGATTATTCTCAATCAAATAATTATAATACATCAGACAAACGTGGAATTAATAGAATACAATAAAGCAATAACAGTTATTCACTTCAAAAGAGAAAACAACTATGCATTGAATGAAGTAATAGCATTAAAGGGGAACATTATCACAATTTCAGAATGGTTAAAACCATTAAAAATCAGTTCCCAGAGGCTTATTATATTTAAGTTTTTTTCAAAATTTTTCCCATCACGCAATATCCCTAAAAAAAGCTTCAAAGTGCCTGATTTTAACCACCCGTCCATTTTCCTGTGACGTCACATAGTGAAGCCAACACAAACAAACATGGCGGAAAGAACAGCAAGCTATAGCGACATTAGCTCGGATTCAGACTCGGATTTCAGCGGCTTAAGCGATTCAACAGATTACGAATGTATTGAAACGGATGGTTGTAGTGTGGAGGCAGGTAGCGAAAACGAAATTGAAGAAGAAACTGAAGCTTTTGAGCCATATCGATTTGAACCGTATGCAAGCGAAACCGACAAACGACACGACAGCCAGCGACACGGGAGAAAGCGAGGACGAATTCGGCGATCGCCTTCTAACCAACGATTGGTAAGTGTTTGTTTGGCATTAAAGGAAACTAACAACTATGAACTAGGTTTACAGCATATGAAATACATTTGGCAACAACATGCACTTTGAGAGTGCAGACAGCCCAGTTTTCATCAATTAATATATTCTGGAGACATACCCTCATGTCAGCAGGCCAGGGAAGCTAG
Source organism: Nerophis lumbriciformis (assembly GCF_033978685.3). NCBI lineage: Eukaryota > Metazoa > Chordata > Actinopteri > Syngnathiformes > Syngnathidae > Nerophis > Nerophis lumbriciformis. The sequence continues at coordinate 11,200,257 of NC_084579.2, read as the reverse complement.
GGTCGATATTCTTCTCTTGATCATCTTCGGGACGGTGTGAGCCAAAACATCCAGGGGGTTTAGCTCGCTCGTCTGCGGGAACAAACTGCCGCCATTGCTTGCCGTGCTAGCGAGGTCCTTTGTCCCTGAATTGCTCACACACTCCGGCAGATTCAATGGGGGTCTGGCGGCAGATTTCTTTGACTTTATTGTTGGAAATGCATCTGCTTTGAGTGTCGCAGGATATCCACACATTCTTGCCATCTCTGTCGTAGCATAGCTTTCTTCGGTAAAGTGTGCGGAACAAACGTCCAATTTCTTGCCACTTTCGCATCTTTGGGCCACTGGTGCAACTTGAATCTGTCCCTGTTCGTGTTGTTACACCCTCCGACAACACACCGACGAGGCATGATGTCTCCAAGGTACGGAAAACAGTCGAAAAAACGGAAAATAACAGAGCTGATTTGACTCGGTGTTTGAGAAAATGGCGGATTGCTTCCCGATGCGACGTCACATTGTGACGTCATCGCTCCGAGAGCGAATATTAGAAAGGCGTTTATTTCGCCAAAATTCACCCATTTAGAGTTCGGAAATCGGTTAAAAAAATATATGGTCTTTTTTCTGCAACATCAAGGTATATATTGACGCTTACATAGGTCTGGTGATAATGTTCCCCTTTAAAGATTCAATTAAAAAAGTGAGTTTTGATGATGACATGTTAGTGCAGTTGTGGGCGGGAGTTAAAGAGGGAGGGGGCAGCGGATTTATTGCATTTACATTATTTCTAACAGGAAATAATTGCTTTGGTTTCTTTCTGTTTTTTCTCCTCAAAAAGCGTGTTAGGTCTGTATTAGTGCAAAAGCGTGCAAAGCAAGACAACGTGCTCTAACCTCACAGTGCTCCCTGTAAAGTGACTGGAGAGCTTTCACGTCCTCCGGGCTGATGTTCTCTGCGTTACTCTGCCCCAAGTCCAGCTCCACAAAATCAGGCAGAGCCCGCGATGCATCTGTTGCCATGACGACAGTTAAATCGGTTGCTACGGAGTCATTAAGAAGACAGTCAGGGTCATTTTTATGCGGCTGCGACTGACCTAAGAACTGCTGGTGGTGCTGACTCTGTGCGATAATCGTCTGCTCAGCTGCACCCGGCTGGTTAAGACCCCCACCTGAGTAGTTCTCTGCCGGACTGGTGTCAAACTTCTGCACTGGCTTGAATCTGAAATGGTCCGCCTTTGGGTTTATTGTCCTCAAACCAGTTACTGCGTGTGTGCACGCGCACGGGAGAGTCTACCTCTGTTTCTGCTGGACCGGCTGCTGTCTGAGGGCCATATACTGCATGTCCTCCTGGAGTCTGTTGAGCGGCGAATCAGGCTTGACACGTATTCCGTAGTAGTGATATTTGGAGTTCCCCCTGCAAGACGCAACGCCGACGTCAAAGGCGGATAGGGCGTCCGGGCCACGAGAGCGTACCTTGTCCCGAGGCGTCTTGTACGGAGTCCCATGAAGATGGAGCGGATGAGTTTGCCAAAGGAGGCTGCGTTCACCGGGTCCAGTTTTTGCTCCTGGCAGTGGCGCAGATAGTGATTGTAGAGGGTGGATCGCGGTAGACTCACACCCTCTGCTGTTTCGTAGTTGTCCAGCAGCCACTGCAGCTGCAGGGGCGGAAAACAGTTTGAACAACACACAAAAGACGTAGGGCTGCCTGTCTGTAATTCAAATCCCCCCCTCAAAAAAAAAAAATAAGCAAAGCAGGCAAAAGAAGCAAGAGAGACAGGAAAAAACCGAAAGAGGCAAAGCGCAGCAACTTACATGGCTGTTGAGTAGCGAGCTTCTCTGACTGGATAAACCCTCAGATTTTTGGAGCGTCTCAATCGCCATTTCAATCTGACAACGCACCAAGCACAGGACAACAAAATGTAAGAAGAGGGAAATAAAAACAAAAGCCAGGAAGAGTCAAACAAAATAATGGAGTGACAAAGAAAGCCTCGGCAAAAGCCCTTCACCTCAGAGCAAGCGCTTGTAAACCCGAGTAGAGCTGGACATAAAATAACATATTTGCTTAGTTAAGACATATGAAGGCGTCTCATGTGAAAGTTAGCAATGCTATACTTGCAGAGAACTAACCCTTCCAGATTCCTCTGGTACACATCCAACTGTTACAATCACCCGCTGCACAGGACCGAACAAGACTACAAATTGCATGATAATCAAACTTCGGAAACTGAAGTCATGCTTTGTCACTTTTACATTAAATTTGGTACAAGGTTCTTAAAAAAAGTATTTATTTTAGTATTGGGATGCTACAATTCAGGTACTAGTCTATGACACATTTGCCACCGTGTGGCACAATTTTTGTAAATTTATAAACCACCACATTTTCTCTGACTCAACTTTCGCCTCTCCCACTAGACACACCATTTAGCTTGTTCATAGATGAATAATAGAACTCGGAAAATGAATTTGCCACTTGTTATGTCTTCGCAATGAACATGTATGCAAATGTTCCAGATTGTAGACAAAGGCTAATTTCCATCTGCAATCCCCGGCAGGTTGATGGTATACAGTAGGGAAGGGATTTATATGGCTCATTCCTGGGTGGATTTTGCGTAGGGGAAGGTGGGGGTTATTCATTTTGCGATGCAGTCTGCTGAAAATGATTGAAAGAGCCACTCTACATAGCAACTGACACTGTGGTCAAAGTTGGAATAGCACAAAACACATATTAAGATATTCAGCACTCTGCCGTCTGGCGGCTAAATTGGATAATACATCCCCCCCAATTCGTCACGTTTCATGTGTCAGGTAAATTGCAACGACTGGAGGAATATGAATCCCCTTCCTACTGCATACCATATCTAATTCCATCTCATCGCAAAGAAACCAACCAAGGTCTCCCACTAATTCAGCGTTATGGTGAGTTGTATTTTTCATGCACTTATTTTTGCAGTACTGGAAGGCCGGTCCATGAAAATAATGCCTACATTAAACTGGTCTCTGGTGCAAAAAAAGTTGGAGACCCCTGCTCTATGTATGTTTTGTGGTAAAGTGTCCCCCAATAGTAAATGTAATCACAGCCACATAATGAATAGATTAGAATATAGCAGGGCTATTCAATTGGCGGCCCAGGGGCCAAATCCGGCCCGGGAATGACACCATATCGGCTCAAAACCTGGGAGACAAACATTTTTGCAGCAAATTCCTAAAAAAAAAATTCCCCCTGAGTACTCCTGAGTCAATATCAATATAAAGTGCCTTTGGTGTCCTCATCACTATTCAAAGGAAGCAAAAAAATACAACTCTGAAGCCTTATTATAAATGGTCAAACATTTACACACATTAATATAACAATAGGTCTCTTAAAATATGTTGCCTTAATTTAATACATTGTTTTTTTTCATTAATAATGTATGTAACTTTGGCATGTCCCACAAATTGCGCACTACAGTGGTTAAAGGATATAACATCAATTTCTTTTTACCTGGTTTTATTTTCCACAACCACTTCTTTGATAAAATGAGTCATTATAGTGATTTATATTCTATTTCATAATCATTTTGCAAATGTCCCTGGAACATTATGAGCCCAACCTCTCAGGTTTTCAGTGACATTACTACCAACATTGTGTCTTTTAAACGTGGATAGTTGAAAAGTAAGTATTATTTTGACATTTTCATCACATGTCAAGCTTATTAACAACTAAAAAGTAATACAAAAGCTTTTTAGAAATTTTAAATAAATTTGTTAAATGCATACTTGCCAACCCTCCCGGATTTTCCGGGAGACTCCCGAAATTCAGCGCCTCTCCCGAAAACCTCCCGGGACAAATTTTCTCCTGAAATCCAGGCAAAGCTGGAGGCCACGCCTCCTCCAGTTCCATGCGGACCTGAGTCCGCTTTCCCACGATATAAACAGTGTGCCTGCCCAAACACATTATAACTGTAGAATGATGGAGGGCGAGTTCTTGGTTTCTTATGTGGGTTTATTGTTAGGCAGTTTCATTAACGTCCTCCCAGCGCGGTAACAACACACAACAACAGCAGTCATGTTTTTGTCTACCGTAAAGCAGTTTGTCTGCCGTAAACAGCAATGTTGTGACACTCTTAAACAGGACAATACTGCCATCTATAACATCAATAACAAACGGCTTTTAGAGAGTGCAGTGCACAACTGCGCACACAACAAGGAGACGAAGCAGAAGAACGAGGAAGATACAGCCATGGCGACGCCGACGACGAGTAAGATGAAGAAATACGCTTTGCCTGCCTGAGTCCGGCGATTAGTTGCAAATCTTGCTTTATTGATTGCTTGCACACAGCCAATCCAACACAAAACAAACTAGTCCCTGCCCGCACTCACGCTACCGCTCCCTCTCTTCTCTCGCCCACACACTCACTGACGTCACTCACCTCACATGTTCACCTATTAAAGGGCCACACATACGCTACTCTCATAACAGCTTGTAAGTTCCAAGCCGCAGCTGCGATTGGACCTGGATAGCCTCCGGGAAGAAGTAGTGGACTACCAAGTGCTTGGCACTGAAGATCTTCCTCAGGAAGCAAAGATTGACCGGTTTTGGGCCATGCTCGGGAGAGATGGAAGATTCCAGACTCTAATGCATTTGATGAAACACTTTTGTGCGTGCCACACATCAATGCATAATCAGAGAGGGTGTTCAGCGTGGTTAGAAAAATAGTGACAGAGAATAGAACAAGGATGGACAATTCAACCCTTAACTCAACAATGAGTAGATGAGTGTTATGTGTGTGTATATGTGTAAATAAATGAACACTGAAATTCAAGTATTTATTTATATATACATATATATATATATATAATAAAATAAATATATATATATTCAGCTAGAATTCACTGAAAGTCAAGTATTTCTTATTTATATGAAATACTTGACTTGGTGAATTCTAGCTGTAAATATACTCCTCCCCTCTTAACCACGCCTCCGCCCCAACCACGACCCCCGCCCTACCCTCGACCACGCCCACGCCCACCCTCCTCCCCCCACCTCCCGAAATCGGAGGTCTCAATGTTGGCAAGTATGGTTAAATGTTATACGGTTAGCTTGCAAACGGATTCATGTTGCTAACTCAAAGTCCACCATAACCTTATTAAATGCTAAGATCATCCAAAGATGTCTTCTCGGTCATTGGAGGCGTGCTGACAGGGTGGACAAGTGCATTGTTTAGGCCATATGCTGATTGTGTTACATATATTACGGCATTTGTAAACGTACACATAAAACTACATGTTATAACAGTACATATTATACATAGTAAGAGTGTACAAAATGCACTTTTCTGGGGATACCAGTTTAAAAAAAATTTTTTTAGAAGGCAAGCCTAGTTTAGCTGGAAAGGCAATCTAAAATGTGTGAGTGAACATTTTGAATTGTCTTTTTAAAGGAATGAGCTCAAAAAAACTGAGAAAGCCAGAAGTCAGAAGATATAGAGAATGTTGTGATTCTGACCAGGATAATAAAAAAAAAAAGAATCCAAAGAAAGCGAGGCACAAATGGAAAACAAGTGTGATAGTCTGCTGGGAAAAGGAAGAGTGTCAATGAAAGGAAAGTCAAAGTGAAGTGTAAGCCCAATATGTGGAATAGCAACAGCAGAATTGAGCAATGTCTCTGCAGATGTTTGCAGCTGTGTCTCTATAACATTAGATTGATTGATTTTTTATTCAGCAGTTAGAATGGAACAAAACTGTTTAACTGGTAACTTTTTCCTATATGCGGGAAAAAGGACCTGATTTTTTTACAGAATTTCCTTGATATGTATTGAATTAATAAGGTTATTTAATGACATTTCACAATGTATCCACCCTCTTATATCTCTCCTGTCATTTTCATGCTTTATGAAAAAAACAAATTATTTTCACAGGTTTTTGCGCGCATGAACAAGTGAAGGACAAGGAGTATTGATTACAAGTTTCCTTTCCTATCAACTAATATATTTTTTAGAAAGAGACTAAAAGGTGGCGACTTGTCCAGGGTATACCCGGCCTTCCGCCCGATTGTAGCTGAGATAGGCTCCAGCGCCCCCCGCAATTCGAAGGGAATACGCGGTAGAAAATGGATGGATGGATAAAAGCTTTCTAAAATGTACATGTCATAATTACTATGCTATTACAATGTACTTATTCTACTTTGAATATGTCCCTGACAAGGTGCGGTGGACATATTTTGCTTGCAGTTTCGTTATCCAAAGTGTGGGAGCTTCACCAACATACATTTCCAGCAGAATAACATCAACTTAATACAATGAATATAAAGTTTGTTGGAAAATCTCAGGATTTCCTCTTTTGGAAATTGGATGTCTCAAAAGGCGTTGATGTTGACCCTCCTGTTGTAGAGAGGAACTTGGACCACATTGGCATACCATCCATCCATCTTCTTCCGCTTATCCGAGGTCGGGTCGCGGGGGCAGCAGCCTAAGCAGGGAAGCCCAGACTTCCCTCTCCCCAGCCACTTCATCCAGCTCTTCCTGTGGGACCCCGAGGCGTTCCCAGGCCAGCCGGGAGACATAGTCTTCCCAACGTGTCCTGGGTCTTCCCCGCGGCCTCCTACCGGTCGGACGTGCCCTAAACACCTCCCTAGGGAGGCGTTCGGGTGGCATCCTGACCAGATGCCCGAACCACCTCATCTGGCTCCTCTCGATGTGGAGGAGCAGCGGCTTTACTTTGAGCTCCCCCCGAATGGCAGAGCTTCTCACCCTATCTCTAAGGGAGAGCCCCGCCACCCGGCGGAGGAAACTCATTTCGGCCGCTTGTACCCGTGATCTTGTCCTTTCGGTCATAACCCAAAGCTCATGACCATAGGTGAGGATGGGAACGTAGATCGACCGGTAAATTGAGAGCTTTGCCTTCCGGCTCAGCTCCTTCTTCACCACAACGGATCGATACAGCGTCCGCATTACTGAAGACGCCGCACCGATCCGCCTGTCGATCTCACGATCCACTCTTCCCTCACTCGTGAACAAGACTCCGAGGTACTTGAACTCCTCCACTTGGGGCAAGATCTCCTCCCCTTTGCCTTGTAATTTTACACTTTCTAGTAAACATTGAACACCGAGGTCCAAACTTGTGATTTACAAAACTGAGACATTCCTCAAGGCACCAATTTATTAATTTCCTTTTTGGCAGTCGCGCATTTTTTCCGTAATGTGATTTACTGTATGTAACTAAAGTGTTGCTGGAGCTTGTTTACTTCAGATGTTGTCAGTAGTCGTTTGTAAACGTCTTTAGTTGTACTAATGGTGTTCCTAAAGTCCTATTTTAGGTCCTCTCTTTTTCATCATTTGGGGTATGCAACTTGTTAAAAGAAACTTGTGAGAGACTAATTTTTTACAGTAATTTCTTGAAAAGGTTAGAGTGCTGTCAGAGCTGATCTTTGACTAGCTTGTTTTGCAGAGGGTTCTTAAAAACAGCAGTGCGCTCATGTAACTCTGACAAAATAAATAGACCAAAATCAAAAGTCTACTGCAGAGGATGCTGGTTCTCTGGAACATACAAAATAAGACTATTAGTGAAGGTGGAAGTCCGACACCCTCGGTCCTTAGCTTTCTGGAAAAATATAATAGAGGCTAGCACTTTTCAAGGTCTTGAAAGTGGCCAGTGAATATACAAAACCCCAAACCAGTGAAGTTGGCATGTTGTGTAAATCAGAAATAAAAACAGAATACAATGATTTGCCAATCCTTTTCAACCTATATTCAATTGAATAGACTGCAAAGACAAGATATTTAATGTTCAAACTGAGAAACTTAATTTTTTTTTTTTTACAAATAATCATTAACTTAGAATTTAATGGCAGCAACACATTGCAAAAAAGTTGGCACAGGGGCATTTTTACCACTGTGTTACATGGCCTTTCCTTTGAACAATACTCTTTTGAAGCCTTTCAGGTGGAATTATTTCCCATTCTTGCTTGATGTACAGTTGTTCAACAGTCCGGGGTCTTCGTTGTGGTATATTAGGCTTCATAATGCGCCACACATTTTCAATGGGAGGCAGGTCTGGACTACAGGCAGGCCAGTCTAGTACCCGCACTCTTTTACTATGAAGCCACGCTGTTGTAACACGTGGCTTGGCATTGTCTGCTGAAATAAGCAGGGGCGTCCATGATAACATTGCTTGGATGGCAACATACAGTATGTTGCTCCAAAACCTGTATGTGCCTTTAAGCATTAATGGTGCCTTCACAGATGTGTAAGTTACCCATGCCTTGCGTTTTGATGCAGTACTGCCTGAGGGATCGAAGGTCCGTAATATCATCGGTTACGTGCAGAAATTTCTCCAGATTCTCGGAACCTTTTGATGATATGACGGACCAAATTCAGTCCATCTTAGGTCAGCTCGGGTCCAGCGAAGCGGGCGGGATTTCTGGGTGTTGTTGATAAATGGCTTTCGCTTTGCATAGTAGACTTTTAACTTGCACTTACAGATGTAGCGACCAACTGTAGTTACTGAGAGTGGTTTTCTGAAGTGTCCCTGAGCTCATGTGGTGATATCCTTTACACACGGATGTCGCTTTTTGATGCAGTACCGCCTGAGGGATCGAAGGTCACGGGCATTCAATGTTACGTGCAGCGATTTCTCCAGATTCGCTGAACATTTTGATGATATTATTGACCGTAGATGGTGAAATTCCTAAATTCCTTGCAATAGCTTGTTGAGAAATGTTGTTCTTAAACTGTTGGACAATTTGCTCACGCATTTGTTGACAAAGTGGTGACCCTCGGCCCCATCCTTGTTTGTGTATGACTGAGCATTTCACGGAAGTTGCTTTTATACCCAATCATGGCACCCACTTGTTCCCAATAAGCCTGTTCACCTGTGGGATTTTTCCAAATAAGTGTTTGATGAGCTTTCCTTAACTTTCTCAATCTTTTTTGCCACTTGTGCCAGCTTTTTTGAAACATGTTGCAAGCATCAAATTCCAAATGAGCTAATATTTGCAAAAAAATAACAGTTTTCCAGTTCCAACGTTAAGTATCTTGTCTATGCAGTCTATTCAATTGAATATAGGTTGAAAAGGATTTGTAAATCATTGTATTATGTTTTTATTTACCATTTACACAACGTGCCAACTTTACTGGTTTTGGGTTTTGTAAATTGTGTGTCAGTGCTAATTCAGCGTGTCCAGTGTACTACTGCAGGTAAGAAAAGCTTGAAAGATGTGAGCCCCATAAAACACACTATAGATGGGCCTGGAAGGTTAGCGAGACATGAGGCCAGGTGTGGTGCTACTTACAGTAGCCGGGGATGCCCGTGCAGTCTGGGTGGCAGGGTGGGCTCCGGCGTTGTCCATGAGGTAGGCCCCGGAGCCGCCGCTGATAACCTGACCCCCGGTCAGGCCCATGCTCATGCCTCCGCTGCCCCCTCCGCCGTTGCTGGCCATGCCGTGGGAGGTTACCACCGTGGACACTTGAGACGAGCTCCCTTGCGTGTCAAAGTAGCTTCCCCCACTGTTCTGGCTGTACAGCTGTGGCTCCGAGTACGAGTAGGTTCGTCTGTCAGGAAGAGAGCAGCGGAAACAATTCATAAAAGTTTTTTTTTTGCCTTTTAGTTTGTTATTAATGGATTTTCTTGACATGTATCTGTCATGACACAAAATAACACTGATGTGCGACACCCTTACATAAATGCTGCTAATTGCAGATTTTTTTGTCCAGAGTCTGAATCGATCTGAAACTGTGACCGGGTGAATCTATATAATGATCATGAAGTTTATGTTGGACCATTTCTGGAAAAAAATAGTGGTGACAACTAAAGATGTCCGATAATGGCTTTTTTGCCAATATCCGATATTGTCCAACTCTTAATTACCGATTCCGATATATACTGTTGTGGAATTAACACATTATTATGCCTAATTTTGTTGTGATGCCCCGCTGGATGCATTAAACAATGTAACAAGGTTTTCCAAAATAAATCAACTCAAGTTATGGAAAAAAATGCCAACATGGCACTGCCATATTTATTATTGAAGTCACAAAGTGCATTATTTTTTTTAACATGCCTCAAAACAGAAGCTTGGAATTTGGGACATGCTCCCCCTGAGAGAGCATGAGGAGGTTGAGGTGGGTGGGGTTGAGGTAGGGGGGTGGGTAAGAGGTAGCAGGGTGTGTATATTGTAGCGTCCCGGAAGAGTTAGTGCTTCAAGGGGTTCTGGGTATTTGTTCTGTTGTGTTTATGTTGTGTTACGGTGCGGATGTTCTCCCGAAATGGGTTTGTCATTCTTGTTTGGTGTGGGTTCACAGTGTGGCGCATATTTGTAACAGTGTTAAAGTTGTTTATACGGCCACCCTCGGTGTGACCTGTATGGCTGTTGACCACTTTGCATTCACTTGTGTGTGTGAAAAGCCGTAGATATTATGTGATTGGGCCGGCACGCAAAGGCAGTGCCTTTAAGGTTTATTGGCGCTCTGTACTTCTCCCTTCCTTTCTTGTACACAGCGGCGTTTTAAAAAGTCATACATTTTACTTTTTGAAACCGATACCAATAATGTTGTGTTTTATCAAATAAATTTCCCCCAAAAATGCGACTTATACTCTAGTGCGACTTACCGTATTTTTCGGAGTATAAGTCGCTCCAGAGTATAAGTCGCACCGGCCGAAAATGCACAATAAAGAAGGAAAAAAACATATATAAGTCGCACTGGAGTATAAGTCGCATTTTTTGGAGAAATGTATTTGATAAAAGCCAACACCAAGAATAGACATTTGAAAGGCAATTTAAAATAAATAAAGAATAGTGAACAACAGGCTGAATAAGTGTATGTTATATGAGGCATAAATAACCAACTGAGAACGTGCCTGGTATGTTAACGTAACATATTATGGTAAGAGTCATTCAAATAACTATAACATATAGAACATGCTATACGTTTACCAAACAATCTGTCACTCCTAATCACTAAATCCCATGAAATCTTATACGTCTAGTCCAGGGGTCGGCAACCTTTACCAGTCAAAGAGCCATTTTGACCAGTTTCACAAATTATAGAAAACAATGGGAGCCGCAAAACATTTTTGAAATTTTAAATGAAATAACACTGCATACAAAGTTTTTTTTTTGCTTTGTGCTATGTATAAACCAGTGGTCTCAGACACGCTGCCCACACCTTAATATGGAATTTGAAAGCTGGTGCGGCACGCGGGTTTTAAATGATTGGCGCTTGACAGCGTCATGCGTGCCTGATCAGCCACACGTTGTATAGGGCTTCCGCTTGCTCACGGAAGTGACAGCACGGCATACTTGGTCAACAACCACACAGGTTACACTGACGGTGGCGGTATAAAAAAAACTTTAACACTCTTACTAATAATGCGCCACACTGTGAACCCACACCAAACAAGAATGACAAACACATTTCGGGAGAACATCTGCACCGTAACACAACATAAACACAACAGGACAAATACCCAGAATCCCATGCAGCCCTAACTCTTCCGGGATACATTATACACCCCCGCTACCAAACCCCGCCCACCTCAACCGACGCACAGAGAGAGGAGGGGGGGGGGGTTGGTTGATGTGTGAGGGAGCAGGGTTGGGGTGGGGGGGTTGGTGGTAGCAGGGGTGTATAATGTAGCCCACAAGAGTCAGGGCTGCATGGGATTCTGGGTGTTTGTTCTGTTGTGTTAAGGTGCAGATGTTCTCCCGAAATGTGTTTGTCATTCTTGTTTGGTTTTGGTTCAAAGTGTGGCGCATTATTAGTAAGAGTGTTAAAATTGTTTTGTATTGTCACCGTCAGTGTAACCTGTGTGGCTGTTGACCAAGTATGCCTTGCTGTCACTTACGTGTGCAAGCAGAAGATGCATATTGTATAACAAATGTTGGGCTGGCACGTTGTTAATACATTTTGTAGAGGGTGCCAAATGTTGTACTATCATGGCACATCTTTATTATAGCTGTAAGGGTGAAAATCGGTGAATATTAATCCCGGGAGTTTTCTGCGAAAGGCACTGAAATCTGGAAGTTTCACGGGAAAATTGGGGGGTTCAGCAAGTAAGCTGCTGAGCCGCATCAGAATGATCAAAGCCGCGGGTTGCCGACCCCTGGTCTAGTCTCTTACGTGAATGAGCTCAATAATTTTATTTGATATTTTACGGTAATGTGTTCATAATTTCACACATAAGTCGCTCCAGAGTATAAGTCGCACCCCCGGCCAAACTATGAAAAAAACTGTGACTTATAGTCCGAAAAATACGTTATATATGTTTTTTTCCTTCTTTATTATGCATTTTCGGCCGGTGCGATTTATACTCTGGAGCGATTTATAATCCGAAAAATACGGTAATATTATTTGATATTTTACGGTAATGTGTTTAATAATTTCACACATAAATCGCTCCAGAGTATAAATCGCAAACTATGAAAAAAACTGCCACTTATAATCCGAAAAATACAGTAATATTTAGCATATTTTGGCCAATGTCAGATTGGTTTTAGCGTGTTTTATAAACACTAATGTGAAGAACATCAAATGCCCGGCACATCTTTTCAGATGTGGCCGGCTCTTGTTGGAAAACGTTTGGACACCGCTGTCCAAAACTACTCCATTGAAGCCACCAGTAGCTGGAGTCAAACACGCAAGTCTTAGCTCGTTAGTGGCACCGCGTCGCACCGCCCCCTCAGGGGGGAGGAACGCCGCTGAGCCACTTAAAACCAGAATCCTACTTCTGGTCATGTTCAGGTGACGGCGCCCAAATCGCGCTCTGGCCGACGTCATGTGCTAGTGACATGAATGACAAGCGTGAAGAGACTCTCCAGAGGTGAGCCAACAGGCTGTAATCCGTGACTCACATGTTGCCATTGGTGTAGACGCTGCCGTTTTCCTCCACGTACTGCACCTGTGCTGGGTAAACATGCTGGACCTGTTGAACAGTCTGTGTCTGGAATGCAACGGCCAAGGAACACGTTAAAGATGCAGATCCTGAAATATATATGCGGTGTTCACCCGTGGTGATGTTACCTGTTGCTGTACAGGCAGCTGCTGGGTGGAGCCCGCAGGCTGGACAGGCACGCTGGTCTGGATAGGGACGGTGGAGGTGGAGTCAGCGCCTGCTTCAGGGGTCTGCATGGCGCCTAATTAGACAGACGACATTTACAGCCATGCTAAATGCAGATTCAGGTGCAATGCGGATAAACCTTTCAAGTATGACTACTACCGGACTGACTGCCTATTTTACAACAATTTTAGATTTTCTGTTGAGTGTAATATTCATGAGTGACCTCACTTTCTTATCAGTCCGCATGTATTATTCTCATCTTCTTTGAGTCACTGCACTTGGAAGACCTTAAAAAACCCTGCTTTTGGTATTTGATGCATACAGTGGAGCGCCTGCACACTTTATCTACAATGTAGATTATGGTTCTCAGTAATATCCAGGAGTGATGTGACTTCCTGACCAGTCCTCATTTAATATTCCTATTCTTCCCCTTGAGGCATTGTAGGGTTTACTACAATGCATCAAGGCTTTCTTCCCCCCCCCCACCAGAGTAAGGGTGGAGAAAAATCGGTTTTGATATTCCCATTTAGCGATGTATGAACGTAGCCTTCATGCCACCACCTATCAGACTGGCAAAACCAGTTACAGCTCATTAGTAATTACCCATCTTAGCCAGCAATTTGGTTATTGTTAAAAAAAAAAAATCGTTGACGACAAAGGATTATCAGTGACACACTAGCAATAAAAAACAACAGACCAGTGGTTCTCAAACTTTTTCCACCAAGTACCACCTCACAAAACACATGGCTCCCCAAATACCACCATAACGACTAACATTAAAATACTGTAGCGTAGTAGTCCCAAGTATTCATTAAAAACAAGGCAGAGGTTTGAGAGTTTTCCCGAGATTGCCCAAGATACTTGTGGCGGGGGAGGGCGTGGCCATCATATAATTTGCTAAATTTGCTATGATAAGATTCTCTTTAAAAAGGCAAAAAAAATGTATACATACATTTAAAATATTAATTAACATCGTTTCGCTCAAGAACCAAACTTCATGAATGTTTTTTGTGACCAACAAGTATGTGCTCCAATCACTCTATCACAAACAAATAAGAGTTGTAGAAATGATTGGAAACTCAAGACAGCCACGACATTATGTTCTTTACAAGTGTATATAAACTTTTGACCACGACTGTAAATGACATGTGTAGAGTTACAACGGACTTAAAGTTAGTACTATTTGCTGATGATACAACCATGTTTTGTAATGGAAAGAACACACAGAAGCTAAGAAATTAAAGGGGAACATTATCACAATTTCAGAAGGGTTAAAACCATTAAAAATCAGTTCCCAGTGGCTTATTTTATTTTTCGAAGTTTTTTTCAAAATTTTACCAATCACGCAATATCCCTAAAAAAAAGCTTCAAAGTGCCTGATTTTAACCATCGTTATATACACACCCGTCCATTTTCCTGTGACGTCACATAGTGATGCCAATACAAACAAACATGGCGCATAGAACAGCAAGCTATAGCGACATTAGCTCGGATTCAGACTCGGATTTCAGCGGCTTAAGCGATTCAACAGATTACGCATGTATTGAAACGGATGGTTGTAGTGTGGAGGCAGGTAGCGAAAACGAAATTGAAGAAGAAACTGAAGCCATTGAGCCATATCGGTTTGAACCGTATGCAAGCGAAACCGACACGAGAGAAAGCGAGGACGAATTCGGCGATCGCCTTCTAACCAACGATTGGTATGTGTTTGTTTGGCATTAAAGGAAACTAACAACTATGAACTAGGTTTACAGCATATGAAATACATTTGGCAACAACATGCACTTTGAGAGTGCAGACAGCCCAATTTTCATCAATTAATATATTCTGTAGACATACCCTCATCCGCGCTCTTTTCCTGAAAGCTGATCTGTCCAGTTTTGGAGTTGATGTCAGCAGGCCAGGGAAGCTAGGGTCGATATTCTTCTCTTGATCATCTTCGGTGGCATAAGGGACGGTGTGAGCCAAGACATCCAGGGGGTTTAGCTCGCTCGTCTGCGGGAACAAACTGCCGCCATTGCTTGCCGTGCTACCGAGGTCCTTTGTCCCTGAATTGCTCACACACTCCGGCAGATTCAATGGGGGTCTGGCGGCAGATTTCTTTGACTTTATCGTTGGAAATGCATCTGCTTTGAGTGTCGCAGGATATCCACACATTCTTGCCATCTCTGTCGTAGCATAGCTTTCGTCGGTAAAGTGTGCGGAACAAACGTCCAATTTCTTGCCACTTTCGCATCTTTGGGCCACCGGTGCAACTTGAATCCGTCCCTGTTCGTGTTGTTACACCCTCCGACAACACACCGACGAGGCATGATGTCTCCAAGGTACGGAAAACAGTCGAAAAAACGGAAAATAACAGAGCTGATTTGACTCGGTGTTTGAGAAAATGGCGGATTGCTTCCCGTTGTGATGTCATCGCTCTGAGAGCGAATATTAGAAAGGCGTTTAATTCGCCAAAATTCACCCATTTAGAGTTCGGAAATCGGTTAAAAAAATATATGGTCTTTTTTCTGCAACATCAAGGTATATATTGACGCTTACATAGGTCTGGTGATAATGTTCCCCTTTAACAAAACTAAAGAGTTGGTTCGACAAAAACAGACTCTTTAAATCCAAGTAAAACTAAAATAATGATATTCGGTAACAGTAGAAGAGAAAGTCAAACACAAATAGAGTAGACATTGAAAGGAGAAAACAAATCACATTTTTGGGTGTAATAGATGAGAAAATGAACTGACAATCTTACATAAAAAAATATACAACATAAGGTAGCAAAAAATATTCCAACAACAAAAAATGGTAATTATATTCTGGACCAAAAATCACTCCATATTCTCTACTGCTCGCTAGTGTTACCATATCTGAGGCATTGTGCAGAAATATGTGGAAACAATTACAAAAGTACACTTCATTCACTAGCCGTGTTACAAAAAAGGACAGTTAGAATAATGCATAATGTTGGCAAATCCTTTTGTTTATTGAACTATAACCTGCTACCCAAGAATGTTCAACAATTCTTCTCAATAAAAGAGAAATATAACCTCGGAGGAAAAGTGTAATTTAAAACATTTGTAAGCACGTACAACACTTATGACCTTTAGTATATCAGTATGTGGAATTAAATTAAGCGAAGAACTCAATGTACTGATATGATCAGTTTCAGAGGCTGTTCAAATTCAAGTGTTTACAAAGCTCAAGGAAGAAGAATCCTGATAAACATCTCGAACCTTATTGATCTTAATCAGCTCATTATGGGAATCATAACTTACTTAAGTATTTATTCATGAGAACTTTATTTGTATATGTATTTAATATGTATTTATTCACTGTTGTGTTAGAGATTGAGTACAAACAAATACGCCCTGAGATCGGTAGGTTGTGAGTTCAAACCCCGGCCGAGTCATACCAAAGACTATAAAAATGGGACCCATTACCTCCCTGCTTGGCACTCCGCATCAAGGGTTGGAATTGGGGGTTAAATCACCAAAAAATAATACCTGGGCGCGGCCACCGCTGCTGCTCACTGCTCCCCTCACCTCCCAGGGGGTGATCAAGGGTGATGGGTCAAATGCAGAGAATAATTTCGCCACACCTAGTGGGGGTGTGTGTGTGTGTGTGTGTGTGTGTGTGTGTTTGACAATCATTGGTACTTTAACTTTAACTTTATAATGATCATGAAGTTTATTTTGGACCATTTCTGGAAAAAAAAATAGTAGTGACAACTTTAAGATACAGATAACAATTTCAAAAGATAAATTGTGATACTATTGGAGAGGGTGGGGTGTGGTTTTAAGATCAGGGTCACAGTAAAGGAAAAAAAATGACAAGGGGTTTTTCAACATACATTTGTTTTGCCCCAATACGCATATCTAAAAATAATTGTCACTGAAGGCATCAAAACTATGAATAAACACATGGTGAGTTATGTACTTAACAAAAACAGGTGAAATAACTAAAAAAAAACATGTTTTATATCCTAGTTTCTTCAAAATAGCCACCCTTTGCTCGGATTACTTTTTTGCACACTCTTGGCATTTTTTTCGATGAGCTTCAAGAGGTAGTCACCTGAAATGGTTTTCGACCAGTCTGGAAGGAGTTCGCTCATCGAGAGAATGCCAAGAGTGTGCAAAGCCGTAATCAGAGCGAAGGGTGGTTATTTTGAAAAAACTAGAATATAAGAGATGTTTTTTTTTTAATGTACATAACTCCACATTCATAGTTTTGATGCCTTCAGTGACAATCTACAATGTAAATAGTCATGAAAATAAAGAAAACACATTGAATGAGAAGGTGTGTCCAAACTTTTGGCCTGTACTGTATATAATATTTAACTATTTAGCATATTTTGGCCAATGCCAGATTGGTTTTAGCATGTTTTATAAACACAAATGTGAAGAATATCAAATGCCCCGTGCATCTTCTCATATGCGGCCGCCTCTTGTTGGAAAACAAAATTGCTTTGAAATGAAAAGAGGTAGGATTAAATAAGATTTTCGAACATGCTGTAATGAGAAACTGACAAATATGTGATGTATCATATTGTAATTGTATGCATGTTCAAAATAAACAAACACTATAACCAGGTTATGACTCAAAATATTGAAATTGTCCAGTCGGTGGCAGTTTTCTTATGTTCAATGTGGAATGTTGCCCTCTTTCGTACAACACAGGTTGCCTTTTAAAACATTTATTTTTATTTTTTACTACTAAACTTCTCAAATGGTAGCACATAATAAGCGAGGTCTGGGCCTCGTAATAACAGGCTCATCAGTCTCGGGCAAAATCGATAGCTGCGAAAGCACCTGTTCTCCTGCCGTGTGGTACTCAATGTTCTGAGAAGCTCATGCATCAGTGGCACATGGTCCTGTCTCCAGGTCAGCGGCCATAAAGCAAGTTAATATGTAACAAACTCCAAATAGATGCTGCTCCTCCATGCTTTCTACCTTTAGTTCAGGGGGGGGGGGGGGGGAAAGTACGGAGAAGCTCATTTATACCTTTTACTCAACAGATGTTTGGGTAAGAAGATGTCACTTTTTGTCGACTAGTACAGAGTAGAACGCAACACATGCCTGACATTTGTCATCAGTAGTTATTCATGAGTCCCGTCCCCTACTAATAGAGGAATACGACTGCTAAATAGCCATTGCCTCCAGGGGGGGGAAGGCCACCTCCTCCACATCACAGTTTCCATGAACAAACCTCTCTTGGTTAATTAAGTCGGGTTTCCTTACAGCTTCGACTCTCTCCGGGGACAGTCGCACCCCTCCACCCGCCCTCTTTCCTTATCTCCAACATCACACTGGCCCTTTTTCTGTGGGCTTTCACTCGCATTAACAGTTAGAGTGGTTGACCTCCAAGTTAGAATACAAAGCAGAGTCAATAATCTTCGCTACTAAAGGTGGAGAAAAGCGAGAGAGAGAGAGAGAGAGCGTAAAAAAAAAAAAAAAAAGAAGACTCATTTTCCTGAGCCATACAGAGATTCATCAATGGCGAGCTATTTTCAACACCTCGGGGAGGGTAATTGGCACTCTCACTATCACTGTCAGACATGATGCTGAACATCATGGCGCCTGTTTACATATTTATTACATTCTGTGATGTTGACACAATCATTCGTAATGAAAAAAACTCCTTCACAGGGAAGAAGAAAAAAAAAAAGCACCCCTGAACCACAACACATTCCCGGGTTGCCTCACCCCAACCCCCTCCACAAACACTAAACACACCTTCTGCCTCGCCATTCAGGCACACACTCCCTCGTGGCCCACTTAAACGCCGTGCTCCGCCGAGCAAGTGCGAGCCCGACAAAGACACACGGGAACAAAAGCGACCGAGGAGGGCCACGTTTTGGTTTTTCTTTTTGCCCCGCACCCCACACCGCCTCCATTCCCCTTACTAAAAACGATGACGAGCGCAAGGTTCCCCTTTATAAAAAACAAACAAAAAAAAAAAACACTCGTACTTTTGTTTTTTTCAAATTCGTGAACCGAGTCATGTAATTGCAGATATGAAAGAACTTTGAAAGAAGCGCACACACGCACACGTAGCCACCGAGCCAAGGTGACGGCATTGTAGTTAAACAAGGAGACGCTGAAGAAGAAGAAAACATCAGAATAGTCACAGAATTACAAAACTTACACTTTTATTGTATTTTTGTGTGGATAGATTTGACATAGTAGAGGGGGAAAAGTTGTAGTTTTTAATGAAAATGAGGTCATAATATGTAGAGGAAAAATATGTATTATTTATATATATATATATATATATATATACACACACCGTATTTTTCGGACTATAAGTCGCAGTTTTTTTTTCATAGTTTGGCCGGGAATGCGACTTATACTCAGGAGCGATATTGTAGCGTCCCGGAAGAGTTAGTGCTGCAAGGGGTTCTGGGTATTTGTTCTGTTGTGTTTATGTTGTGTTACGGTGCGGATGTTCTCCCGAAATGTGTTTGTCATTCTTGTTTGGTGTGGGTTCACAGTGTGGCGCATATTTGTAACAGTGTTAAAGTTGTTTATACGGCCACCCTCAGTGTGACTTGTATGGCTGTTGACCAAGTATGCTTGCATTCACTTGTGTGTGAGAAAAGCCGTAGATATTATGCGACTGGGCTGTGCCTTTAAGGTTTATTGGCGCTCTGAACTGCTCCCTACATCCGTGTACACAGCGGCGTTTTAAAAAATAATACATTTGACATTTTGAAACCGATACCGATAATTTTGAAACCGATATTGATAAGCATTTATCAGCCGATAATATCGTCAGTCTGATATTATCGGACATCTCTAATTATAACATCATTATCATTTCAGCACATCCGAACTTTGTTGTCAAACATTAAGATTTTTTTTCTCATACCATTGCAACACTATTCATAAATAAATAAATTAATTAATTAATGAAAATAAGGCTTTATTCTTGCTATGACTTTTTTCTTGTTATATGGCCACTTAATTCTTATAACACTGCGACTTCATTCACGTCAAAGCATTTTTTTCATGCTATGCCTCGTTTTTAAGATAATATTATAATATATAATGGGACTATTCTTTTGAATTTCTGATTCTTTTCTTGTAATTTTGAAACTTTATTCTTAGAAGACTCAGTCCTTTTTAGCAGTATGTCCTTGGCAATAGGCACACTGCAGAAAAGTTCAACAGAATACGCAGAATATTACCCCACAGACCGGTTTGAACATAACATTCCTATTGGAACCAAAAAATGTCAGATTCAAATAAATACAAAAAAAATCCTGACTCATGCGGTCATAAGATAATGTTCAGTTTAATTGGCATATGTGGCTTCGGGGCCAGGACGCCATCTCTCCGAATTCAGCAAGGATCTAAAATGCCCGTTTTGCAGAGGAACACGGAAAGCAAACAAATACAAGCTGCATTCTGCTGAGCCATGAAAATGGATGACTGAATAATTGAATTAATCAGGCCCTCTTTTAGTGATTGGAAATGCAACAAGATCCTGCTGGCAGGTGGCACGCCGCTATTCCTGCAGACAACAGGTAAGCAGTAACATGATCTGATAACTAGCAGTTGACTGTAGAAAAGTGGGGTTCAATACTTATCCCATTTTGGGCATGTAAATGCCAACAGATCGATATGTTTATTTCGGAACATGGTACTTTAACCTAATTGTTTTGATTTAATGCGGTCTACTTGCACTATCGTTGCAGGTCTTAGGCGGTCTCGCTGCGACCCGAGGAGGTGCACCTGTACTCCCTATCACCTGCTCTTCCTTCCCCTGATGGGAAATAGGAGGTAGCAGCTGCACAATACACCACAAAATCATTGTGATGCAACAATAGGCCAACGAGACCGATCTAGGGAATATTTAAGATGCAAGGACATAATATAAAACCTTAAAAAACATTCAAAAATGTACCCCAAATTGAAAAAAACTGCTATAAAAATATATATTTTTAGCACTTCCCATGATTCCATCTCTTAAGACTACTTATCAAATAATTATATTTTGTTCTTCCAAACTGTTTTTATTGACACAACTCTAGCTCTGCCCACTCCCTAAAAAATACATTTGAAACTTTTAGCGTATTATTATGAGACTCTGCGATTGATGGATCGACATAAATATAGATTTTCAGTCATTTATTTTTTTCTACAGTTTTAGATGTAAGGTCTGCCTAAAAACTGCTGTAATAATGTTATGTTTTACATCTTTTAAAACTATTTCTGAGATATATACATAGAGTATTCATTATATTTGGGGGATTTGAACACTTTGTATGTTTACATGAGCCCTCTTTAAAAAACAAAACAAAAAACAAGCTGAAGTGAACAGTCAACTTTTTTTTTTTTTTTTTTACACAGTAGCAAGACACCATGGCAGAAAACCGTAAAAAAAAAAAAATGTTTTTGCTGCATGCTTTGATTGGGAAGAAGTAGCACCATCTAGTGGATGAATATGTTATGTTAGAAATAAAGGTTTGCAACGTCCTTCTCAAATAGTGGGGCGTGTGTGACATGCTTTATCAGTATCATGCTTCAAACTAGAGATATAAATGCTTTAAAATGTAATATCGGAAATTATCGGTATCGTTTTTTTTACTATCGGTATCGTTTTTTTGTTTTTTTTTTGTTTTTAATTAAATCAACATAAAAAACACAAGATACACTTACAATTAGTGCACCAACCCCAAAAACCTCCCTCCCCCATTTACACTCATTCACACAAAAGGGTTGTTTCTTTCTGTTATTAATATTCTGGTTCCTACATTATATATCAATATATATCAATACAGTCTGCAAGGGATACAGTCCGTAAGCAGACATGATTGTGCATGCTGCTGGTCCACTAATAGTACTAACCTTTAACAGTTAATTTGACTCATTTTCATTAATTACTAGTTTCTATGTAACTGTTTTTATATTGTTTTACTTTCTTTTTTCTTCAAGTAAATGTTTTTAATTTATTTATCTTATTTTATTTTATTAATTTAAAAAAAAAAAAAAAAGGACCTTATCTTCACCATACCTGGTTGTCCAAATTAGGCATAATAATGTGTTAATTCCACGACTGTATATATTGGTATCGGTAATTTTTCGGTATTGGTAATTAAGAGTTGGACAATATCGGAATATCGGATATCGGCAAAAAAGCCATTATCGGACATCCCTACTTCAAAAAACTGCACTACTAAACATATTTTAGCCATTAATCTTGACTTCCTAATTTTGATTTTTTTTTTTTTAATCAGCACAAATTGTTGAAATAAGTTTAATAAATGTTTCATATATTGTGCTCAAGTTAATGTTGCAGATCAATTAGAATTTATTATTAATCATTGAGATTATTTTATTTTATTTTTCAGTATCAAATTGCTTAAGACAGTCAAAAAAGGTTTATGGTTAAAAAAATTATTTATTTATTTTGTATTTTCAGGCAAATTGATGCACATTAGATATTTTATGTTACAGACTAAACAAACAATGTTAATAAAGGTATTCTTTGTTGTAAGTTTATATTTATTTTGTCTTTTTTTACTGTTAATAAGGATAGAATGTTATGCAGAGGTGTACTTACAACACATTTATAGACAAAGTATCTATTTATGTATAGTCACGGCAGAGTGTGTGTGGGGGGGGGGGGGGGGGGAGATAAAATGGCATAAAATATTTTCTTCTTCCTGGGGCAGGGCACCACAGAAAATACTTGAGAAGCACTGATTTTATAAAATAAGCGAGGTATCAAAAATAGCATTTTCAACAGGACATTTTTGTCACAAAGTGCAAATGTGTAATTTGTTTTGTGTAGCCTTGCTAATTTAAAGAATGGCAGTGACAATTCAAAAATGTATTTCATACAAACGTCACAAAATATCCCTCTTATCGGTTAAAAAGATATATATCAAGTGATTTATTCATAGGGCTGGGACGATAAAACGATAGCAATATATATCGCGATAGACAATATCAATAAAAAATGCGTTCGATAAATATATTTTTTTTTAGTTGGAAAAAACGGAAATGATGAAGCAAGGTTGGTTGCATGAACAAAGGCACTCTGGTAAACTAGCAAAACAGGAAGTAATCATTGAGCAATGGGAAGGACACGCTAACAGCCAATCACGTAACAGTATCAGGTTTGGTTGCGCCATCTTGTTGTCTCGCTGATGATTCTCTGCATGGCGTGGTAAGAGAAAGTAAAAATGAGCGCTGCAGAGAGAGACAAAATTGAGGATAAAACAGGAAAAGTCACCTGCACAGCTTGGCAGTTTTTTCCTATTTTTTTTTAAAACAAACCGTAGTCCTTAGCCGCTCTCACATCTTTCTTTTCAACCCTTGCCCGTTCCCTATTCAGGTATCAAAAAACAACAGGTAGGAGCCAAAGTGCAGGACTGGTCATACCATAGACTATAAAAATGGGAGCCATTACCTCCCTGCTTGGCACTCAGCATCACGGGTTGGAATTGGGGGTTAAATCACCAAATGATTCACGGGTGCGGTGTGACAACCATTGGCACCTTAACTTTATATAAATACAATACATTACAAAATATAACAAATGTGCTTCTTTAAAAGAATGAATTCAAATATTTTTTAAATAATAATTACTGCATAAAATTAATTATTTTCCATACTTACATAGGAAAAACAGACCAAATTAAATGTTACACAGCTGTTACTTCCTGACACGACACTTGCAGATAACAGTTCCTCTCCATGTTTACATTTTCACACTATGCACTATTGCGATACACTTTATTGAGCATTTCTTACATACTCCTTATTTTGCACCTACATTTTGAGAGATTATTATGGTGTTCATTGTGATTTTGTTTAACGTGTTTCAATGGTTTTGATGACATTTGCTTTCCTTTCCGCCTTGATAGCTGAGGGATCACAATCAGAGGAAGGTTACATTTAAAAGAAAAATGTTTACATTTAATATCCTGGTCCTTATTTTCGATAGTTCTTAAAAAAAAAAAGCTCAATAATCATTGATAGACAAATAAAAATTGTTATTCAGCCATTTCATCCAGCCCTAATTATTCTGAACTATCCTAAATATATACTTCTACCTCTGTGTGTTTCTTTTTTTTTTTTTACACCTACGGCTGTATCCTGACAGACAACTGCACAATTAGGTGAGTATTACTCGTTACATATGATTTATTGGATCTCATTAGATCAGTGGTTTTCAAAGTGTGAGGCACCTAGAAGACCTCTGGGATGGAGCAACAGCTTCAAGAAAAAAAAACCTAACATGTTCAAACCTGCTAAGAAATCTCAGTTACGTTTTAATCAGCAACATTTATAGATTTTTAACCAAACGTTGAGAGAATAAAAACATGGGGTGAGCAAAAAAAAAAAAAACCCACCACAAATGAAGCTCATTCATTATGTTTCTGTTACTATGCCACACTTTGAACAAGCCCTGCATTAGACCAGTGTTTTTCAACCTTTTCTGAGCCAAGGCACCTATTTTTCATTGATCCCGAGGCACAACACCAGCAGAAATCACTAAAAAATGAATCTCAGCAGTTGATATTGACAATAAAAAGTTGTTCTCGCAATTATTGGATATGACTTTAAGCCATACTTGCCAACCTTGAGACCTCCGATTTCGGGAGGTGGGGTAGGGGGTGGGGGGCGTGGTCGGGGTTGGGGCGCGGGCGTGGTTAAGAGGGGAGGAGTATATTGACAGCTAGAATTCACCATTCTACATCCTGAAAATATGCAAACAAAACTGTGTTTAGATAATTGATACTTCAAACTTGCATGAATAAATATTAAGGAATATAACATAACTTGGCTTCTGAGAGCTTCAAAATGTAATGAATAAAATGCTAAAGTTGTTGATAAACAAGCAATTATTTTAATAATTAAATATGGTCATTTTAAATGAATTATTATGATCATTTAAAATTAATTATTTCCAATATGTTTATTTTAATGTATAATTCTATGGCTGGATGTAATAAGGAGTCAGAAAAAATACAAATAAAAATACAATTAATTTTGATGTTTTTAGCAAAATATAGTAAAAATGTATTTCTTTTTTTATTTTTTATTAATAAATATATTTATTTTTAGGTAAGATAAACATAATACAATTTATCTCTAGTATGGATGATTTAGTTCTTGTCACCCTGTTGTCCTCCCGTCATAAAAAAAAGGCTGTCCTCACTCAGGTCTGCATGGAGCTGGAGGGGGCGTGGCCTCCAGCTCCGGCTGAAAATCGGGAGATTTTCGGGAGAATATTTGTCCCGGGAGGTTTTCGGGAGAGGCGCTGAATTTCGGGAGTCTCCCGGAAAATTCGGGAGGGTTGGCAAGTATGCTTTAAACCATAACCAAGCATGCATCACTATAGCTCTTGTCTCAAAGTAGGTGTACTGTCACCACCTGTCACATCACACCATGAGTTTTTTGGTGTTTTCCTGTGTGTAGTGTTTTAGTTCTTGTCTTGCGCTCCTATTTTGGTGGCTTTTTCTCTTTGGATGGTATTTTCCTGTAGAAGTTTCATGTCTTCCTTTGAGCGCTATTCCCACACCTGCTTTGTTTTCACAATCAAGAATATTTCAGTTGTTTTTATCCTTCTTTGTGGGGACATTGTTGATTGTCATGGCATGTACGGATGTACTTTGTGGACGCTGTCTGCTCCACACGCTGTAAGTCTTTGCTGTCGTCCAGCATTCTGTTTTTGTTTACTTTGCAGCCAGTTCAGTTTTAGTTTCGTTTTGCATAGCCATCCCTAAGCTTTAATGCCTTTTCTTAGCGGCACTCGCCTTTTGTTTATTTTTGGTTTAAGTGTTGGATACCTTTTTACCTACACGCTGCCTCCCGCATACCTACTCAGTGGCCTAGTGGTTAGAGTGTCCGCCCTGAGATCGGTAGGTTGTGAGTTCAAACCCCGGCCGAGTCATACCAAAGACTATAAAAATGGGACCCATTACCTCCCTGCTTGGCACTCAGCATCAAGAGTTGCAATTGGGGGTTAAATCACCAAAAATTATTCCCGGGCGCAGCCACCGCTGCTGCTCACTGCTCCCCTCACCTCCCAGGGGGTGATCAAGGGTGATGGGTCAAATGCAGAGAATAATTTCGCCACACCTAGTGTGTGTGTGACACTCATTGGTACTTTAACTTTATATTGTGATCACGACAAACCATGTTCCCGACATCTACAAAGCAATTAGCTACCTGCTGCCGCCTACTGATATGGAAGAGTATTACATGGTTACTCTGCCGATCTCTAGACAGCACCGACACTCAACAACGGCACTTTTGCGGATTATAATTACTGGTTAGAGACAAGCGGTAGTAAATGGATGGATGAATGGGTTTGCAAAAAATATTTTTAACCCAATTAGGTGTAATGACATAATTTCCCACGGCACACCAGACTGTATCTCACGGCACACTAGTTGGAAAAACACTGCGTTAGACAGTGCAGGTGCGCCTAATGAAGTGGCCTCGTCCTTTACACACATTCAACAGTAATGCAATTTTAAAAATAAAAAGATGTGCCACAGGAAGGCACACTCATGCTAATTTAGCCTGGTGTTATCAGCTCGCTCAGTGTTTTTCAACCACTGTGCCGTGGCACACTAGTGTGCCGTGAGATACAGTCTGGTGTGCCATGGGAGATTAAGTCATTTCACCTAATTGAGTTAAAAATATGTTTTGCAAACTAGTAATTATAATCCTCAAATGTGCCGTTGTTAAGTGTCGGTGCTGTCTAGAGCCCGGCAGATTAACCATGTAATACGCTTCCATATCAGTAGGTGGCAGCAGGTAGCAAATTGCTTTGTAGATGTCGGGAACGACGACAATGGTTTGCAGGTAAAAAGGTACCTAATGCTTAAACCAAAAATAAACAAAAGACGAGTGCCCCTAAAATGGCATTGAAGCTTAGGGATGGCTATGCAAAAGGAAACTAAAACTGAACTGGTTGCAAAGTAAACAAAAACAGAATGGTGGACGACAGCAAAGACTTACAGCGAGTGGAGCAGACGGCGTCCACAAAGTACATCCGAACATGACATGACAATCAACAATGTCCCTGCAAAGAAAGATAGCGTCCGCACAACTTAAATTTCTCTTGATTGCGAAAACAAAGCAGGTGCGGGGAATAGCGCTCAAAAGGAAGACATGACACTGCTACAGGAAAACGCCAAAATAACAGCACAGGACACTATACACAGGAAAACACCAACAAACTCAAAATAAGGCACAAGGCCCTGGCGGAGTTTCATTTTTTTTTAACGTTTTCTGCTGGTGGTGTGCCCCCGGATTTATGTGCCCTGCCTCAATAAAAAGGTTGGACTGTGCAGGTGTGCCTAATGAAGTGGCCTCGTCCTTTACACACATTCAACAGAAATGCAATTTTTTTTAAAAATGAAAAGATGTGCCACAGGAAGGCACGCTCATGCTAACTTAGCCTGGTGTTATCAGCTAGCTCAGTGTTTTTCAACTTTTTTTGAGGCAAGGCACATTTTTTTCATTTAAAAATATGGAGGCACAGCACCAGCAGAAAACGTTAAAAAAAATTATACTCCACCAGGTCGTCGTGCCTTATTTTGAGTTTGTTGGTGTTTTCCTGTGCTTTAGTTATTATCTTGCGCTGTTATTTTGGTTGCCCTTCCTGTTTTGTTGGTGTTTTTCTGTATCAGTTTCATGTCGTCCTTCGAGCGCTATTCCCCGCACCTGCTTTGTGTTAGCAAGCAAGGCTATTTAAGTTATTGATATCCTTCTTTGTGTGGACATTGTTGATTGATATGTCATGTATGGATGCACTTTGTCCACGCCGTAAGTTTTTGCTGTCATCCAGCATTCTGTTTCTGTTTACTTTGTAGCCAGTTCAGTTATAGCCATTGCCTTTTCCTTTCCCGTTTGTTCATTTTTAAGCATTACATACCTTTTTTACCTGCACACTGCCTCCCGCTGTGGTTAGCACATTGGGATCACAACAAACCATCCTTCGTCTCACCTAACACATTCTGACTTTGCAATTAACTACCTACTGCCACATATTGACATGGAGTACTATGTGGTTACCCTGCCGAGTTTTACCCAGCACTGACACTAAGTGACGACACATTATTTGCAGATTATAATTATTGATTTGCAAAAAAAAAAAAAAAAAATTGGACCAATTAGGTGAAGTTGGGAGAGTGGCCGTGCCAGCAATCTGAGGGTTACTGGTTCAATCCCTACCTTCTACCATCCTAGTCACGTCCGTTGTGGCCTTGATAGAGATGTCCGATAATATCGGCAGTCCGATATTATCGGCCGATAAATGCTTTAAAATGTAATATCGGAAATTATCGGTATCTGTTTCAAAAAGTGAAATATATGTCTTTTTAAAACGCCGCTGTGTTCACGGACGTAGGGAGAAGTACACAGCGCCAATAAACCTTAAAGGCACTGCCATTGCGTGCCGGCCCAGTCACATAATATCTACGGCTTTTCACACACACAAGTGAATGCAAGGCATACTTGATCAATAGCCATACAGGTCACACTGAGGGTGGTCGTATAAACAACTTTAACACTGTTACAAATATGCGCCACACAGTGAACCCACACCAAACAAGAATGACAAACCCATTTCGGGAGAACATCCGCACCGTAACACAACAGAACAAATACCCAGAATCCCTTGCAGCGCTAACTCTTCCGGGACGCTACAATATACACCCCCGCTACCACCCACCCCCTCCCACCTCAACCACGCCCACCTCAACCTGCTCATGCTCTCTCAGATTCCAAAGCTGCTGTTTTGAGGCATGTTGAAAAAAATAATGCACTTTGTGACTTCAATAATAAATATGGCAGTGCCAGCTTGGCATTTTTTTTTTCCATAACTTGAGTTGATTTATTTTGGAAAACCTTGTTACATTGTTTAATGCATCCAAAATTAGGCATAATAATGTGTTAATTCCACGACTGTATATATCGGTATCGGTAATTAAGAGTTGGACAATATCCGAATATCGGCAAAAAAGCCATTATTGGACATCCATAGTCCTTGAGCAAGACACTTCACCCTTGCTCCTGATGGGTCTTGGTTAGCGCCTCGCATGGCAGCTCTCGCCATCAGTGTGTGATTGTGGAAATAGTGTCAAAGCGCTTTGAGTTCTTTAAAAAAAAAAAGCGCTATGTGTACAGCTCCACTAATGGACATTGGAGTGTTACTTTCAAAGGCAATATTAAAGTATTGCTGGAAACATAATTTTATATGGGACATGTTCCAAAAAGAAAAAAGCATAAAACACCACCAGAATTAGAGATATTACAAGTCAAAGTGATGAAGCTTAGTGTTACGCTCATGACTTGGTGTAACTAAACATTAAAGTTAAAGATAAAGTTTTAAAGTACCAATGATTGTCACACACAAACTAGGTGTGGCGAAATTATTACCCTATAAGATGAAGGAAATTGCATTTTATTGATATTTGAAATGTATTCAATGTTTATAAATGAATATTTAAATATACTAGATGTAAAAAAGGGAATAAATATTCAAAATAAGATCATTAAATGAAATCTAGTTTGGTTACGCCATCATGAGTGCAACACAAGGTTGTAAAAATTTCAACTACAATTCTAAATAAGATGTCAAAAGCAAACTGAAATCAAATACACACAGCTTAAAGATTGATCATTACCTATTTAAATTTACTAATACATAAATATGATTTATCAAAAATATAAAAGAAATATCCCTGAACAGAACGCTCATGATGGTTACACCAAAAAGTAACGCTATGAATCACGTTTTCCCAAGTTTTCGGGGCATTTGTATGCTATTTCCAAGCATCTCCTTTTTATTATCGTTGATTTTAAATGGTCAAACTAATGCATATTATACATGCATGCTCTAGTAAACAAACAAACAAAAGTCATATTTATTTTGATCAGGGGTGCTCATTACGTCGATCGCGATCTACCGGTCGATCTCGGAGGGTGTGTCAGTCGATCACCAGCCAGGCATTAAAAAAATAGTCCTAAAAATGAGCGATCATAAATCTTCACTATGACGTCACTTTCGTCACTTGATTGACATTCACGGCACCCGAGGGTCTTCTGAGATGACGCTGGCTGCTGCCAGCTCATTAAAATTACCGACTGGAAGGCGAGAAACACTTTATTTCAACAGACTCTGGCGCCGTACCTGTCGTCAAAACTCCAAAGACCGACTGCACAGTTGCACAATAAAAGCTCTGCTTCATCCTGCCTGCGCTACCAAAATAAGAGTCTCAGAAAGCTGGCGTGCACAAGCTAGCAAGCTACGGAGTTTGCCGACAATGTACTTCTTGTAAAGTGTATACAAAGGAGTACGGAAGCTGGACAAATAAGATGCCAAAAACCAACCACTTTCATGTGGTATTGGACAGAAAGGAGGACTTTTTTTTTCTCCTCCATTCGAAAATGCGGACGTTATCATCACCACTGTCTGATTCCTATCAATGCAAGTCATCAGAATCAGGTAATACACCAACTTATATTCTTGTCTTCATGAAAGAAAGGAATCTACATGTGTTAAACATGCTTGTATTATCTTTAACCACCTTTAAGTTGTTAACAATATTAACTATATGTGTTAAACATGCTTGTTTTATCTTTAACCACCTTTAAGTTGTTAACAATATTAACTATTTGTGTTAAACATACTTGTATTACAGGTAAAAGCCAGTAAATTAGAATATTTTGAAAAACGTGATTTATTTCAGTCAGCAGCAGGAAACATGAAGTGCTCTAAAACTTGCTGGTAGACGGCTACGTTGACCCTGGATCTCAGGAAACAGAGTGGACCGACACCAGCAGATGACATGGCACCCCAAACCATCACTGATGGTGGAAACTTTACACTAGACTTCAGGCAACGTGGATCCTGTGCCTCTCCTGTCTTCCTCCAGACTCTGGGACCTCGATTTCCAAAGGAAATGCAAAATTTGCATGGGTGGGTGATGGTTTGGGGTGCCATGTCATCTGCTGGTGTCGGTCCACTCTGTTCCCTGAGATCCAGGGTCAACGCAGCCGTCTACCAGCAAGTTTTAGAGCACTTCATGCTTCCTGCTGCTGACCTGCTCTATGGAGATGGAGATTTCAAGTTCCAACAGGACTTGGCGCCTGCACACAGCGCAAAATCTACCCGTGCCTGGTTTACGGACCATGGTATTGCTGTTCTAAATTGGCCCGCCAACTCCCCTGACCTTAGCCCCATAGAAAATCTGTGGGGTATTGTGAAAAGGAAGATGCAGAATGCCAGACCCAAAAACGCAGAAGAGTTGAAGGCCACTATCAGAGCAACCTGGGCTCTCATAACACCTGAGCAGTGCCAGAAACTCATCGACTCCATGCCACGCCGCATTAACGCAGTAATTGAGGCAAAAGGAGCTCCAACCAAGTATTGAGTATTGTACATGCTCATATTTTTCATTTTCATACTTTTCAGTTGGCCAACATTTCTTAAAATCCCTTTTTTGTATTAGCCTTAAGTAATATTCTAATTTTGTGACACACGGAATTTTGGATTTTCATTTGTTGCCACTTCAAATCATCAAAATTAAATGAAATAAACATTTGAATGCATCAGTCTGTGTGCAATGAATAAATATAATGTACAAGTTACACCTTTTGAATGCAATTACTGAAATAAATCAAGTTTTTCAAAATATTCTAATTTACTGGCTTTTACCTGTATCATTAAACACCTTTAATGTATTAACAATATTAACTATATGTGTTAAACATGCTTGCATTATCATTAAACACCTTTAACTTGTTAACAAAAACATATATTTCATAAATAAGTAAATATAAATTATATATATGAATGAGGTAGATCCCCACGACTTGATCAATTGAAAAGTAGCTCGCCTGCAGAAAAAGTGTGAGCACCCCTGATTTTGATTGTTACATTTTGAAGTACATTTGTGCAGGCGGGCGCGAATGTACCCATTACCAGAGATGTACAAGTCATTTACCATTTACCAAGTTGCATAATTTCCCAGTGTGCCGCGGCACAGTGGTTGAACAACACTGAGCTAGTTTATCACCATCTGATGCCACAAAAGAGGGGCAGGTGGAGAGAGAGAGAGAGAGAGAGAGAGAGAGAGCTAGCGCTGCTATCTTGCTCTCCCCTCAAGACAAAAGGGAAAGTAATGGCTTAGCTATTATCAAAGACAAGTCATCCCAGCTCAGGTCGCTTTGCTTTTTCAGTATTTGAGTAAAAATGTCACATATAAGGGGGCTCATTGTGACAGGGGTGGGCAATCCAGGCGTTAGCAGCAGGCAGAGACACCTGCTCCAGCTGACCAGCTAGCATCCAAGCGGGGGGGGCGGGAGCTAGCGCCCGTAGCTAGCAAGTTGATTTTCGGCCGAATGTAAAGTTAAAACACATCCCTCACACATAAGCCACGGAGATAAGTCGGCGGTCGAACACGACTACATTGTCCGCTTAAGTGTCGCGGGCGCGCCGGGTGGGGTTAGGGGGGTAGAGAGATGCACAACAACCGCGGCGGTGTTAGCATGGAGGCTAACACGTTACAAAGAAACACCCTCGCTAGCCAAACTGCAACCCGAGCCTCCGCGCTCACACGCCGGACAAAAACACTCTCACGCACCGCCTGCAGGTGAGAACAACCAGCCGGTAAGTGGGAGTTAAAAAAAACAAACCAAAAAAAAAAAACAAAAGATGTTTCCAAACCTGAGCTGTGGACTGGCGGATGAGTATGAGGATGGTGGAGGAGGCGGTGGTAAATGATGAAGCGAGAGGTTGTTGTTGGTGGGTTACAGTCTCCAGGACTACGGTGACTATGGCGCTGCTGCCTCACCGGGCAACAGTTGCTAGAAAACTCACCGACAACTGGGAGGAGATTATCTTGCACTTCGCGGAAATGAAAGCAAGAGGAAAACACCCACGGAACACGCCTTTTTTTTTTTTTTTTTGAAATCCTTTTTATACTTCAAATTATCGTACAAAGCGAGGTGATTTATTCATTCGTCATTTTTTTTTATCAGCCAACTGGTGTCATTATCAGACTGGCGCTTTCTGTTCATCACAACAAAACATGATTAAGATACTTTAAATTCACCCACACATTTTGACCCAAATGACAAAAAAAATAGCAGCTTCCCCAAAAAAACGCTACTGTATATATTTAGTTATCTACTTTACTCTGCAATATATATATCAAATGTAAACTATATTGTTTATTAACACTTCAAATGCACTCACACATTTCCCCAAATGACAAAGAATAGCAGCTTCGCAATCAATCAATCAATTCACGATTTCTTCGGCTTTAAGTTATCCACTTCACTCTGCAATATACCGGTATATCAAATGTAAACTTTATTGTTTATTAACACTTAAAATTCACTCACACATTTCCCCAAATGACAAAAAATAGCAGCTTTCCCAAAAACCGCTATACAGTATATATTTACAATGTAGGTACTCTGCAATATACATATCAAATGTAAACGATATTGTTTATTAACACTTAAAATCCACTCACACATTTCCCCATATGACAAAAAATAGCAGATTACCCAAAACTGCGGTACAGTATATATTTACAATTTAAGTACTTTGCGGTATACATATCAAATGTAAACGATACTGTTTATTGACACTTAAATTCACTCACACATTTCCCCAAATGACAAAAAATAACAGCTTCCCAAAAAGTGCGATGAAATATATATTTACAGTTTTAATTTTACTTTAAGTTATCTACGTCACTCTGCAATATACATATCAAATGTAAACTATGTTGTTTATTAACACTTTAAAATTCACTCACACATTTCCCCAAATGACAAAAAAATAGCAGCTTCCCAAAAAGTGCGATTAAATATGTATTTACAATTTCTTCGGCTTTAAGTTATCTACTTCACTCTGCAATATATCCATCCATTTTCTACCGTTTGTCCCATATATATCAAATATAAACTATCCCATGTTTTTAACACTTAAAATCCACTCACACTTTTGACCCAAATGACAAAAAAATAGCAGCTTCCCCAAAAAAACGCTACAGTATATATTTAGTTATCTACTTTACTCTGCAATATATATATCAAATGTCAACTATATTGTTTATTAACACGTAAAATCCACTCACACATTTCCCCAAATGACAAAAAACAGCAGCTTCGCAATCAATCAATCAATTCACGATTTCTTCAACTTTAAGTTATCCACTTCACTCTGCAATATATATCAAATGTAAACTTTATTGTTTATTAACACTTAAAATTCACTCACACATTTCCCCAAATGACAAAAAATAGCAGCTTACCCAAAAACCGCTATACAGTATATATTTACAATGTAGGTACTCTGCAATATACATATCAAATGTAAACTATATTGTTTATTAACACGTAAAATCCACTCACACATTTCCCCAAATGACAAAAAACAGCAGCTTCGCAATCAATCAATCAATTCACGATTTCTTCAACTTTAAGTTATCCACTTCACTCTGCAATATATATCAAATGTAAACTTTATTGTTTATTAACACTTAAAATTCACTCACACATTTCCCCAAATGACAAAAAATAGCAGCTTACCCAAAAACCGCTATACAGTATATATTTACAATGTAGGTACTCTGCAATATACATATCAAATGTAAACGATATTGTTTATTAACACTTAAAATCCACTTACACATTTCCCCATATGACAAAAAATAGCAGATTACCCAAAACTGCGGTACAGTATCTATTTACAATTTAAGTACTTTGCGGTATACATATCAAATGTAAACGATACTGTTTATTGACACTTAAATTCAGTCACACATTTCCCCAAATGACAAAAAATAACAGCTTCCCAAAAAGTGCGATGAAATATATATTTACAGTTTTAATTTTACTTTAAGTTATCTACGTCACTCTGCAATATACATATCAAATGTAAACTATATTGTTTATTAACACTTTAAAATTCACTCACACATTTCCCCAAATGACAAAAAAATAGCAGCTTCCCAAAAAGTGCGATTAAATATGTATTTACAATTTCTTCGGCTTTAAGTTATCTACTTCACTCTGCAATATATCCATCCATTTTCTACCGTTTGTCCCATATATATCAAATATAAACTATCCCATGTTTTTAACACTTAAAATCCACTCACATTTTGACCCAAATGACAAAAAAATAGCAGCTTCCCCCAAAAAACGCTATACAGTATATATTTAGTTATCTACTTTACTCTGCAATATATATATCAAATGTAAACTATATTGTTTATTAACACTTCAAATGCACTCACACATTTCCCCAAATTACAAAAAATAGCAGCTTCGCAATCAATCAATCAATTCACGATTTCTTCAACTTTAAGTTATCCACTTCACTCTGCAATATATATCAAATGTAAACTTTATTGTTTATTAACACTTCAAATTCACTCACACATTTCCCCAAATGACAAAAAATAGCAGCTTACCCAAAAACCGCTATACAGTATATATTTACAATGTAGGTACTCTGCAATATACATATCAAATGTAAACTATATTGTTTATTAACACTTAAAATCCACTCACACATTTCCCCATATGACAAAAAATAGCAGATTACCCAAAACTGTGGTACAGTGTATATTTACAATTTAAGTACTTTGCGGTATACATATCAAATGTAAACGATACTGTTTATTGACACTT
The DNA here is from genome assembly GCF_033978685.3 of Nerophis lumbriciformis. Taxonomy (NCBI): domain Eukaryota; kingdom Metazoa; phylum Chordata; class Actinopteri; order Syngnathiformes; family Syngnathidae; genus Nerophis; species Nerophis lumbriciformis. The sequence continues at coordinate 11,164,574 of NC_084579.2, read as the reverse complement.
AAATTCACTCACACATTTCCCCAAATGACGAAAAATAACAGCTTCCCAAAAAGTGCGATGAAATATATATTTACAATTTTAATGTTACTTTAAGTTATCTACGTCACTCTGAAATATACATATCAAATGTAAACTATATTGTTTATTAACACTTTAAAATTCACTCACACATTTCCCCAAATGACAAAAAAATAGCAGCTTCCCAAAAAGTGCGATTAAATATGTATTTACAATTTCTTCGGCTTTAAGTTATCTACTTCACTCTGCAATATATCCATCCATTTTCTACCGTTTGTCCCATATATATCAAATGTAAACTATCCCATGTTTTTAACACTTAAAATCCACTCACACTTTTGACCTAAATGACAAAAAAATAGCAGCTTCCCCATAAAAATGCTATACAGTATATATTTAGTTATCTACTTCACTCTGCAATATACATATCAAATGTAAACTATATTTTTTATTAACACTTCAAATGCACTCACACATTTCCCCAAATGACAAAAAATAGCAGCTTCGCAATCAATCAAACAATCAATCAATTCACGATTTCTTCGGCTTTAAATTATCCACTTCACTCTGCAATATATATCAAATGTAAACTTTATTGTTTATTAACACTTAAAATTCACTCACACATTTCCCCAAATGACAAAAAATAGCAGCTTACCCAAAAACCGCTATGCAGTATATATTTACAATGTAGGTATTCTGCAATATACATGTCAAATGTAAACTATATTGTTTATTTACACTTAAAATTCCCTCACACATTTTCCCAAATGACAAAAAATAGCAGCTTCCCAAAAATGGCGATGACATATATATTCACAATTTATTTGGCTTTAAGTTATCTACTTCACTCTGCAAAATATATCAAATGTAACACTTAAAATCCACTCTCACATTTGACCCCAATGACAAAAATAGCAGCATCCCAAAAACTACTATAAAATATGTGTTCCTAATTTATTCCACTTTAAGTTATCCAGTTCACTCTGTAATATACATATCAAATGTAAACTATATTGTTTATTAACACTTTAAATTTGCTCACACATTTGACCCTAATGACAAAAAATAGCAGCTTCCCCAAAAACGCTACAAAGTATATATTTACTATTTAAGTTATCTACTTTACTCTGCAATATACACATCAAATGTAAACTATATTGTTTATTAACACTTAAAATGCAATCACACATTTTCCCAGATGACCAAAAAATAACAGCTTCCCAAAAATTGCGATGAAATATATATTCACAATTTATTCGGCTTTAAGTTATCCACTTCACTCAGCAATATATATCAAATGTAAACTATATTGTTTATTAACACTTTAAAATTCACTCACACATTTTCCCAAATGACAAAAAAATAGCTTCACAAAAATTGCGATGAAATATGTATTTACAATTTCTTCGGCTTTAAGTTATCTACTTAATTCTGCAATATATCCATCCATTTTCTACCATTTGTTCTGTGTATATCAACACTATCCCGTGTTTTTAACACTTAAAATCCACTCACACATTTGCCCCTAATGACAAAAAAATAGCAGCTTCCCCCAAAAAAACGCTATACAGTATATATTTAGTTATCTACTTTACTCTGCAATATACGTATCAAATGTAAACTATATTGTTTATTAACACTTAAAATTCCCTCACACATTTTCCCAAATGACAAAAAAATAGCAGCTTCCCAAAAATGGCGATGACATATATATTCACAATTTATTTGGCTTTAAGTTATCTACTTCACTCTGCAAAATACATCAAATGTAACACTTAAAATCCACTCTCACATTTGACCCCAATGACAAAAATAGCAGCATCCCAAAAACTACTATAAAATATGTATTCCTAATTTATTCCACTTTAAGTTATCCAGTTCACTCTGCAATATACATATCAAATGTAAACTATATTGTTTATTAATACTTTAAATTTGCTCACACATTTGACCCTAATGACAAAAAATAGCAGCTTCCCAAAAAATGCTACAAAGTATATATTTACTATTTAAGTTATCTACTTTACTCTGCAGTATACACATCAAATGTAAACTATATTGTTTATTAACACTTAAAATGCAATCACACATTTTCCCAGATGACCAAAAAATAACAGCTTCCCAAAAATTGCGATGAAATATATATTCACAATTTATTCGGCTTTAAGTTATCCACTTCACTCTGCAATATATATCAAATGTAAACTATATTGTTTATTAACACTTTAAATTCACCCACACATTTAGCCCTAATGACAAAAAATAGCAGCTTACCCAAAACCGCTGTACAGTATATAGTTACAATTTAAGTACTCTGCAATATACATATCAAATGTAAACTATATTGTTTATTAACACTTTAAAATTCACTCACACATTTTCCCAAATGACAAAAAAATAGCTTCACAAAAATTGCGATGAAATATGTATTTACAATTTCTTCGGCTTTAAGTTATCTACTTCACTCTGTATCCATCCATTTCCTACCGTTTGTCCCGTGTATATCAAATGTAAACTATCCCGTGTTTTTAACACTTAAAATCCACTCACACATTTGCCCCTAATGACAAAAAATAGCAGCTTCCCCAAAAAACGCTATACAGTATATATTTAGTTATCTACTTTACTCTGCAATTTACATATCTAATGTAAACTATATTGTTTATTAACACTTCAAATTCACTCACACATTTCCCCAAATGACAAAAAAATAGCTTCACAAAAATTGTGATTAAATATATATTTACAATTTCTTCGGCTTTAAATTATCTACTTCATTCTGCAATATATATAAAATGTAAACTATATTGTTTATTAACACTTTAAAATTCACTCACACATTTCCCCAAATGACAAAAAAATAGCAGCTTCCCAAAAAGTGCGATTAAATATGTATTTAGAATTTCTTCGGCTTTAAGTTATCTACTTCACTCTGCAATATATCCATCCATTTTCTACCGTTTGTCCCATATATATCAAATGTAAACTATCCCATGTTTTTAACACATAAAATCCACTCACACTTTTGACCCAAATGACAAAAAAATAGCAGCTTCCCCATAAAAACGCTATACAGTATATATTTAGTTATCTACTTCACTCTGCAATATACATATCAAATGTAAACTATATTGTTTATTAACACTTCAAATGCACTCACACATTTCCCCAAATGACAAAAAATAGCAGCTTCGCAATCAATCAAACAATCAATCAATTCACGATTTCTTTGGCTTTAAGTTATCCACTTCACTCTGCAATATATATCAAATGTAAACTTTATTGTTTATTAACACTTAAAATTCACTCACACATTTCCCCAAATGACAAAAAAATAGCTTCACAAAAATTGCGATGAAATATGTATTTACAATTTCTTCGGCTTTAAGTTATCTACTTAATTCTGCAATATATCCATCCATTTTCTACCGTTTGTCCCGTGTATATCAAATGTAAACTATCCCGTGTTTTTAACACTTAAAATCCATTCACACATTACCCAAAAACTGCTATACAGTATATATTTACAATGTAGGTACTCTGCAATATACATATCAAATGTAAACTATATTGTTTATTTACACTTAAAATTCCCTCACATATTTTCCCAAATGACAAAAAATAGCAGCTTCCCAAAAATGGCGATGGCATATATATTCACAATTTATTTGGCTTTAAGTTATCTACTTTACTCTGCAATATACATATCAAATGTAAACTATATTGTTTATTAACACTTTAAATTTGCTCACACATTTGACCCTAATGACAAAAAATAGCAGCTTCCCAAAAAACGCTACAAAATATATATTTACTATTTAAGTTATCTACTTTACTCTGCAATATACATATCAAATGTAAACTATGTTGTTTATTAACACTTAAAATGCAATCACACATTTTCCTAGATGACCAAAAAATAGCAGCTTCCCAAAAATTGCGATGAAATATATATTCACAATTTATTCGGCTTTAAGTTATCCACTTCACTCTGCAATATATATCAAATGTAAACTATATTGTTTATTAACACTTTAAATTCACCCACACATTTGGCCCTAATGACAAAAAATAGCAGCTTACCCAAAACCGCTGTACAGTATATAGTTACAATTTAAGTACTCTACAATATACATATCAAATGTAAACTATATTGTTTATTAACACTTAAAATTCACTCACACATTTCCCCCAAAAAACAAAAAAATAGCTTCACAAAAATTGCGATGAAATATATATTTACAATTTTTTTGGACTTTAAGTTATCTACATCACTCTGCAATATATCCATCCATTTTCTACCGTTTGTCCCGTGTATATCAATTGTAAACTATCCTGTGTTTTTAACACCTAAAATACACTCACACATTTGACCCTAATGACAAAAAACTGCTATAAAATGTGTTCCTAATTTATTCCACTTTAAGTTATCCACTTCACTCTGCAATATACATATCAAATATAAACTATACTGTTTATTAACACTTTAAAGTTGCTCACACATTTTCCCCAAATGACCAAAAATAGCAGCTACCCAAAAACTGCTGTAAAATATCTTCCATTTTTAGTTGTAAGTTGTAAATATAAATAACAGTAAATTTCATTCACACATTTGACCCTCATGACAAAAATAGCAGTTTCCCAAAAACCACTGGACAGTACATATTTACAATTTAAGTTATCTACTTTACTCTGCAATATACATAACAAATGTCAACTATATTGTTTATCAACACTTTAAATTTACTCACACATTTGACCCTAATGACAAAAATAGCAGCTTCCCAAAAATTGCTATACAGTATATATTTACAATTTAAGTTATCTACTTTACTCTGCAATATACATAACAAATGTAAACTATATTGTTTATTAACACTTACAATTCAGGCACACATTTCCCCAAATGACCAAAAAAATAGCAGCTTCCCAAAAATTGCAATGAAATATATATTCACAATTTCTTCGGCTTTTAGTTATCTACTTCACTCTGCAATGCATACCAAATGTAAACTATCCCGTGTTTTTAACACTTAAAATCCACTCACACATTTGACCGTAATGACAAAAAATAGCAGCATCCCCAAAACTTCTATAAAATGTGTTCCTAATTTCTTCCACTTTAAAGTTATCCACTTCACTTTGCAGTATACATATCAAATGTAAACAATATTGTTTATTAACACTTAAAGTTCACTCACACATTTGACCCTCATGACAAAAATAGCAGCTTACCAAAAACTGCTGTAAAATAGATATTTACATTTTCTTCCACTTTAAGTTGTCTACTTCACTCTGCACTATTCATATCAAATATAAACTATATCGTTTCTAACACTTAAAGTTCACTCAGACATTTGACCCTGATGACAAAAATAGCAGCTTCCCAAAAACTGCTAAAAGATATATATATAGTTACAATTTCTTCCACTGTAAAGGGGGACTGCACTTTCTTCTGAATTTTGCCTATCGTTCACAATCATTATGAAAGACATAACGACGAATACATTTTTTAACGCATTCTAAAAAACATCCAAACACCTCCATTAGGGTTGTATATACATGATGTAAGTATATATGTAATGTAGTAATGGGCACATTAATAACAACATTTAATATTTACCTATTTTGATCATTTTAAGCATACTCGGCGCATTAATGTCAAAAAGTATCACAACGTTTGCTTTTTTCTTCTTCATCACTGATTTCTGCTCACTGCAGACTTAATGAGAGCCAACAAACATAATAAAACATCACTTACTGTGCAAGTTCTGCTGTCATTAGGATGCCGACTGCTAGGATGTTCATATATTCCCTTTTAGGTGAAGAATGACTCATAATCCTCGTGAAGAAACGGGGTAGGAGATCGGGGGAGAACAAGCGCTTTTCGTGTCGTCCTCGCCAGTTCCAAGTCCTAAATTGGCTGTCAAAGTATCCCAACTTGTCTTACCTACTCAGATGTCTCATTTTCAGGTAAGATGCATGATTTATGATCGACAATAAACTTACAGGGAGCAGGGAAGCGAGGAAACAGCAGACCACTCGATGATGTAAACATAGGGACACAAGCTCGCGATTACGGCGCCACTATAAATAGTTGGTCTGCGTTAGCGCTGATAATAACAATATGACTAATACTTGGTTAATATTCAAGTCACGAAATGTAAATGGAGTATTTTTGCCGCTTTTTGTATGGTTATTTATCTGATTTTATGGGCGTAATAGTGGAGCTCCCGTTGGCTGCGCTGGAAGCGGACTTTTATTTCACTAGGACGGGGGTCGGCAACCCGCGGCTCTAGAGCCGCATGCGGCTCTTTAGCGCCGCCCTGGTGGCTCTCTGGAGCTTTTTCAAAAATGTATGAAAAATGGAAAAAGATGAGGGCAAAAAAATATATTTTTTGTGTTAATATGGTTTCTGTAGGAGGAAAAACATGACACAAACCTCCCTAATTGTTATAAAGCACACTGTTTATATTAAATATGCTTCACTGATTCGAGTATTTGGGGAGTGCCGTTTTGTCCTACTAATTTTGGCGGTCCTTGAACTCACCTTAGTTTGTTTACATGTATAACTTTTTCCGACTTTCTAGGACGTGTTTTATGCCACTTCTTTTTCTTTCTCATTTTGTCCACCACACTTTTAACGTTGTGCGTGAATGCACAAAGGTAAGTTTTGTTGATGTTATTGACTTGTGTGGAGTGCTAATCGGGCATATTTGGTCAATGCATGACTGCAAGCTAATCGATGCTAACATGCTATTTAGACTAGCTATATGTACATATTGCATCATTATGCCTCATTTGTAGCTGTATTTGAGGTCATTTAGTTTCCTTTAAGTCCTCTTAATTCAATTTATATCTCATGACACACTATCTGTATGTAATATGGCTTTTAATTGTTTGTGGCTCCAGACAGATTTGTTTTTGTATTTTTGGTCCAATATGGCTCTTTCAACATTTTGCACTAGGATACCACCACATACTATGCAGTGCCCTCTGCTGGTTGTTCAGGGGAGTGTGTAGGTCACATTTATTTGTGCATCTGGTTTGTGGGAGGAATGTCTCATCGACACAAAAGCAAAAAAAGCGATCCACATATGCAAATTCAATACAAATACAAAATCAAGCGTATTTATATTCAAATCTCAATTTTTTTTTTTACAAATACATGTTTATTTATCCAAATTCTTGATTTATTTGTATTTGACATTTTTATATTTATACATTTTATTTGTATATATTTTCAAATCTCAAAAATATATTTATAAATACACGTTTGTTTATACAAATTATTTATTTATTTGTATATCAAATTTGTATTTGTATATTTATTAATATATGCATATGTATTAATATCATATTAATATATATATATATATATATATTATATATATTATATATATTATTATATATATTATATATATTATATATAATATATATATATTATATGTGAGACAATTCTACTTCCATAGATGCTGAGTGTCAGGCAAACTTTTTACTAAGAAATGGCTTCTGTCTGGCAACTCTACCATACAGGCCTGATTGGTGGTTTGCTGCAGAGATTGTTGTCCTTCTGGAAGTTTCTCCTCTCTCCACTGAGGAATTCTGTAGCTCTGACAGAGTGACCATCAGATTCTTGGTCCTCTCCCTGACTAGACTAAGATGAATGCAGCAATGCACAGAAACATGCTGGATAAAAACCAATGCTTCCCATCCAACGTGATGGAGCTTGAGAGGTGCTGCAAAGAAGAATGGGCCAAACTGCCCAAAGATTGAGGTTGTAATTGCTGCCAAAAATGCATCAACAAAGTAGTGAGCAAAGGCTGTGAATACTTATGAACATGTGATTTTTTTTTTTTTAATTAATTTAAAAAAAAACACACAACCTTTTCACATTGTCATTATGGGGTATTGTGTGTAGAATTTAGAGGACAACAATGAATGTATTCCATTTTGGAATTAGACTGTAGCATAACAACATGTGGAAAAAGTGAAGCGCTGTGAATACTTTCCGGATGCACCGTAGTGTACACCAGTGTTTTTCAACCACTAGTGTACCGTGAGATATTGTTTGGTGTGCCGTGGGAGATTATGTAATTTCACCTAATTGGGTTAAAAATATTTTTTGCAAACTAGTAATTATAAACCGCAAATGTGCCGTTGTTGAATGTCTGTGCTGTCTAGAGCTCGGCAGAGTAACCGTGTAATACTCTTCCATATCAGTAGGTGGCAGCAGGTAGTTAATTGCTTTGTAGATGTCGGGAACGACGACGATGGTTTGCAGGTAAACAGGTATGTAACGCTTAAACCAAAAATAAACAAAAGGCGAGTGCCCCTAAAATGGCATTGAGGCTTAGGGATGGCTATGCAAAACGAAGCTAAAACTGAACTGGCTGCAAAGTAAACAAAAATAGAATGCTGGACGACAGCAAAGACTTACAGCGTGTGGAGCAGACGGCGTCCACAAAGTACATCCGTACATGACGTGACAATCAACACCAAAATAGGAGCGCAAGACTAGAACTAAAACCCTACACACCGGAAAACAGCAAAAAAAACTCCAAATAAGTCACAGGGTGATGTGACAGGCGGTGACAGTACACCTACTTTGAGACAAGAGCTATAGTGATGCATGCTTGGTTATGGTTTGAATTCATATCCAACAATTGCGAGAACGACTTTTTACTGTCAATATTGGCTGCTGAGTTTCATTTTTTTGTTTTCTGCTGGTTGTGTGCCTCGGGGTTTTTTCAATGAAAAACATGTGCCTTGGCTCAGAAAAGGTTGAAAAACACTGCTGTACACTATATAGCGTTTTTAACCCTTTAAAGGTCAATCCATACTGTATTTTTCGGACTATAAGTCACAGGTTTTTTCATAGTTTGGCCGGGGTTGCGACTTATACTCAGGAGCGACTTATGTGTGAAATGATTAACACATTCCGGTAAAATATCAAATAATATTATTTAGCTCATTCATGTAAGAGACTAGACGTATAAGATTTCATGGGATTTAGCGATTAGGAGTGACAGATTGTTTGGTAAACGTATAGCATGTTCTATATGTTATAGTTATTTGAATGACTCTTACCATAATATGTTACGTTAACATACCAGGCACGTTCTCAGTTGGTTATTTATGCCTCATATAACGTACACTTATTCAGCCTGTTGTTCACTATTCTTTATTTATTTTAAATTGCCTTTCAAATGTCTATTCTTGGTGTTGGCTTTTATCAAATAAATTTCCCCCAAAAAATGCAACTTATACTCCAGTGCGACTTATATATGTTTTTTTCCTTCTTTATTATGCATTTTCGGCCGGTGCGACTTATACTCCGAAAAATACGGTAGTTACATTTTTAACATTACAGTTTTTAATTGACCCCCCACCCCTAAAAAAAACAAAAAAAACAACACCAACCTTGAGATGATCGATTGGGGAGTCTGATATAAAACAAAAAGTCACTCTCGGGGTCAGTTTCCCAAAAACTGCACTATCATTTATTACAGGTCGTAAGTGAAAAAGTTTGTATGTTTTTCACTTTAAATGACTCAATCTTGGAGAACTATTCTTGCCTGAAATAAACTGCACATATCAAACAATTACACCGTATACTTATTATATATTTAAAAAAGAAGTTAAAAGCACACCACAATAATCAGGCTTTTTACTGATCATTTTTAAACACTTCTTATGTTCCTAATTTTTATTCTGTTATTTCCCATTTTATTTATTGCTATTATTACTATTATTATCTCAATAATTAATGTTTTTGTTTACGGTTTCTTTCTGTTATTAATATTTCTGGTTCCTACATTATATATCAATATGGATCAATACAGTCTGCAGGGATACAGTCCGTAAGCACACATGATTGTATTTTTTTATGACAAAAAAACAAAAAAAAACAAAAATAACATACCCCTGTCCCCCCCCGCCCCAAAACTAAACACCCCCCCTGGTCCGTAGGACAAATTTTCAAGCGTTGACCGGTCCGCAGTTACAAAAAGGTTGGGGACCACTGGTGTAAAGCACATTGTGTTGTAACTTGCCTGTGCATGAAAAGTGCTAAATAAATAAAGTTTGATTAATATATTCTAAAACTTTTAAAAGGCAAATAATTGTACAGTACAGGCCAAAAGTTTGGACACACCTTCTCATTCAATACGGTTTCTATATTTTCATGACTATTTACCTTGTAGATTGTCACTGAAGACATCAAAACTATGAATGAACACATGTGGAGTTATGTACTTAACAAAAAAAAGGTGAAATAACTGAAAACATGTTTTATATTTTAGTTTCTTCAAAATAGCCACCCTTTGCTCTTGGCATTCTCTCGATGAGCTAACTCCTTCAAGACTTTTGGAAAACCATTTCCGGTGACTACCTCTTGAAGCTCATCGAGAGAATGCCAAGAGTGTGCAAAGCAGTAATCAGAGCAAAAGATGGGTATTTTAAAGAAACTAGAATATAAAAACATGTTTTTTTTTAGTTATTTCACCTTTTTTTGTTAAGTACATAACTCCACATGTGTTCATTCATAGTTTTGATGCCTTCAGTGACAATCTACAATGTAAATAGTCACAAAAATAAAGAAAACTCATTGAAATGAGAAGGTGTGTCCAAACTTTTGGCCTGTATTGTACATAACTACTGTTTAAAAAAAAAAAAATGACAGTACTCAAGTTATATATTATTGTTATTTACTGAAAATGTATTTTAGGGACAGTTAGCAGTGACATTGATTTGAATGCTTTTTATTGTTTTATTTGTTATGATGTCAATGTATACTGTAAAACACTGTAAACACACCATTAAAATACCATTTTAAAAATAACAAAAAAAACACAAAATAAATACAAATGCAACACAAAGTGCTTTACAGAGTTAAAAGTACTGTAATAATGTCATTAATGGGATGATTCAGCATAAGCACTAGCATGACAGCATGCTGAGCTCTGTATACTTCCTGACCTTCCTGAGATATTTAAAGAGGATTGTCCATTTTTTGTCTAAAGTGTTTAAAAACAATGTTTCTCGCCATGACTACAAAAATAAAATTGGTAATTTTTGTCATCAACAACATTTGCCAAAGGTGGTTAGCCGTGTTAAGCAGATGCTTTTGGGGGGAAAGCTGTTGTTGTTGCTAAGCAACCACTTCAACTCCCGCCTGGATAATTGTACTCTCTGCTTGAAGAATTTGTATTTTCAAAGTAAAACAGTTTGGCCTTTCAATAGCAAGAAAAGTACACTTGCTATACCTGCAGGGTTTTGTTTTTCTTACATTCGTTCCTGCTGAAACTGTCAAAAGTCATTTCTGACACATATTTATCCTATAAAACAGTTTATGTCACAAAAGGGTTGTTGCTGTTGATCCATTAGATTAGCCCGAAGAGGATTTATGATGATAAAAGTGTTGATGTTTTGGCCAGAATATAAATGGGAATAAACGTATCTTTGGATTTTATATCTCTATGGCAGGGGTGATTAACTAATTTTCATTGAGGCCACATCGCAGTTATGGCTGCCCTCAGAGGGCCGCGTTTAACGATGAATAATACAAACCCCAAAACCAGTGAAGTTGGCACGTTGTGTAAATGGTAAATAAAAACAAAATACAATGATTTGCAAATCCTTGTCAACCTATATTCAATTGAATAGACTGAAAAGACAAGATATGTAATGTTCGAACTGGAAAACATTGTTATTTTTTGCAAATATTAGCTCATTTGGAATTTGATGCCTGCAACATGTTTAAAAAAAGCTGGCACAAGTGGCAAAAAAGACTGAGGAAGTTGAGGAATGCTCGTCAAACACTTATTTGGAACATCCCACAGGAGAACAGGCTAATTGGGAACAGGTGGGTGCCATGATTGGGTATAAAAGCAGCTTCCATGAAATGCTCAGTCATTCACAAACAAGGATGGGGCGAGGGTCACCACTTTGTGAACAAATGCGTGAGCAAATTGTCCAACAGTTTAAGAACAACATTTCTCAACCAGCTATTGCAAGGAATTTAGGAATTTCACCATCTACGGTCAATAATATCATCAAAATGTTCAGCGAATCTGGAGAAATCGCTGCCCGTGACCTTCGATCCCTCAGGCGGTACTGCATCAAAAAGCAACATCAGTGTGTAAAAGATATCACCACATGAGCTCAGGGACACTTCAGAAAACCACTCTCAGTAACTACAGTTGGTCGCTACATCTGTAAGTGCAAGTTAAAACTCTACCATGCAAAGCGAAAGCCATTTATCAACAACACCCAGAAATCCCGCCGGCTTCGCTGGACCCGAGCTCACCTAAGATGGACTGATGCAAAGTGTAAAAGGGTTCTGTGGTCTGACGAGTCCACATTTCAAATTGTTTTTGGAAACTGTGTCCTCTGGACCAAAGTGGAAAAGAACCATCCGGACTGTTATAGGTGCAAAGTTCAAAAGCCAGCATCTGTGATGGTATGGGGGTGTATTAGTGCCCAAGGCATGGGTAACTTACACATCTGTGAAGGCACCATTAATGCTGAAAGATACATACAGGTTTTGGACCAGCATATATTGCCATCCAAGCAACGTTACCATGGACGCCCCTGCTTATTTCAGCTAGACAATGCCAAGCCACGTGTTACAACAGCGTGGCTTCATAGTAAAAGAGTGCGGGTACTAGACTGGCCTGCCTGTAGTCCAGACCTGTCTCCCATTGAAAATGTGTGGCGCATTATGAAGCCTAAAATACCACAACGGACTGTTGAACAACTTAAGCTGTACATCAAGCAAGAATGGGAAAGAATTCCACCTGAAAAGCTTCAAAAATTGGTCTCCTCAGTTCCCAAACGTTTACTGAGTGTTGTTAAAAGGAAAGGCCATGTAACACAGTGGTAAAAATGCCCCTGTGACAACTTTTTTGTAATGTGTTGCTGCCATTTAATTCTAAGTTAATGATTATTTGCAAAAAAAAAAAAAATTATCAGTTGAACATTAAGTATCTTGTCTTTGCAGTCTATTCAATTGAATATAAGTTGAAAAGTATTTGCAGATCATTGTATTCTGTTTTTATTTACGAACTATAGAGCGTGCCAACTTCACTGGTTTTTGGGTTTTGTATATGAATACGAAAGTATGAGAATTTGCTTCATGATATTATGACACACCTGGTTATGCATTTGATATTAGATTTTTGTTTACGTACTCTGTAAAAAAAAAAAAAAAATCTGTAGATTTTGCAGTAAAATAAAACTGTCAGCTCAGTTGACAGAATTTTACCGTTAAAAATGAAATGAAAAAAGAGGAATTTACTGTAATTTTTTTTTTTTTACAACATACTATACTGTAAATTGAAAAAACGGTACTACACTAAAATTGTCATAACTAAACTGCTAGGTTTTTTTTTACCCTAAAATCTAGAGTTGTTCATGTATTTTCTGGAAATGAAAAACTGGCACCACTGTTTTTTAACAGTGAAATTCTGGCGACTGATCGGCTAGTATTTTTTATCGTAAAATCTATTGACAGTTTACACCGTACACTTTGATGAATAACTTGCATTGAAATCACAAGTCAAGCAGATATTTATTTTTATTTTGCCCCAAAAAATTGTTTGGAATGCATGATGATATAATATTGATGCATTATTAGATTATATCAAAGTTTCACGGATATGCAAGTGCATGCAGTAGATGCATTTTTATTCTGTCAAATTGGAAATAACAAATATATTTAGTAAGAAAAGATGAAGTGGTTCATAAACAGCTTTTGTTTCCAGGCTATACAATGATGTGGGGCGCCAGATTTGGCCCCCGGGCCTTGAGTTTGACCCCTGTGCTCTATGGCTTCAAAACATTATTGATGCACAATTTCGAGTCAGCTATTTTTGACCTTCCCATGTTGAACAGAGATGGGCTTACTGTAAAAAAAAAGTAAAAAAAAATGTCTCTCCTGCCTTAATGCACAGGCTAAAGCCCAGGGGCCCCCACCCAATCAGGGACCCCCTATTTTGACGGTGGAATGCTATGATTGGTGTTCATAGCTGTCAATCACAGACAGTGTGGCGATTATGTATTTGCATAGCCCTGTCGCGAAGGAGATGCATTCATGAGCGAAATTATTTTTCAAAATGGATGATATTTTGGCATATTTTTTTAAGGGACGCGGGTGGGGGAAAAAACCCCCTCAGCCCTGGGGCCCACCCTTAGATTAAGGCCGCCCTGATCACTGCGTTAATGAAATAAAAAGTAAATAAACAGTGAACGTTCAAAAAAGATTGAGTAAGTTTTTATTACAGATCCGGCCCACGAATGAATTATCTATAGCCCCCGGGATGATATTTGATTAGTATTAGAACCGGCCCGCAGGCCACAGCCGCCTGCTGCTGTTTTGCACGCACCAATATTCCATCAGTGTTGGCGCTAGGAATTTTCGAATGATAAATGTATGCATTATCCTGTTATATCTCACATTCTATATTGTGTTGTGGAAAAAGGTTGTCATAAACGTTACTTAATTCATTAAAAAAAAAAAAATACAAAAGAAAACACATTTTTATGCATATGTAAATTTATTCAGTGATAAACATTCATTCACTCTCTTCTTTCCTTCATGGATCTAAACCAGGGGTGTCAAACGTACAACCCGAACAGGTTTTATCCGGCCCGCGGGATGAGTTTGCTCAGTATAAAAATGGGCCAGAAATTTTGGAATGAAAGAAACTGCTGTTCTAAATGTGTCCACTAGATGTCGCAATAGCAATTCTTTGTATCTTTGTAGATAATGCAAGATATGTAAAAAATAAATAAACCACATGATGTTAGTGCACCAGTTGAGGAAAATGAGCAAAATACATAAATAATGATAGTGATATTATAATTAACACCAATGATTTGACTGATGAACATTATCACATAATTTATTCAGAAGGTATAAATAACGACAAAGGGAGATAAAATACTATTAATCGCAACATGTAAGTGTAAAAAAAACAACAACAACATTTTCAGAATGTG
Source organism: Nerophis lumbriciformis (assembly GCF_033978685.3). Lineage (NCBI taxonomy): Eukaryota > Metazoa > Chordata > Actinopteri > Syngnathiformes > Syngnathidae > Nerophis > Nerophis lumbriciformis. Next base: position 11,149,550 of record NC_084579.2, on the reverse strand, counting down.
CTTGTTCTATTTTTAAACAAAGAAAACAATCTGAAGTTGTATTTATTTTTAAGTTATTGTGCCTTGATTTTACCAGTCCCGCCCACTTGGGAGTAGATTTTTCTCCATGTGGCCCCCGATCTAAAATGAGTTTGACACCCCTGATCTAAACTTTACCGCTGCCGGTATTTAAAAAAAAATATTTTTACTGTAATATTTTCAGAACGTCTATTTTTGGCCAAAGAAAACAATCTGAAGTTGTCTTTATTTTTTTTGGTTTTAATGCCATGATTTTAATAGACCTGCACAGATTTCCCTCCATGCGGCCCCTGAGCTAAAAATGAGTTTGACACACCTGTATATAGCAAATACTGAATTTTCTTACACTGAATATTTATACAAATAATTTTTTTACACTGAATATTTGTACACAGAATTTTTTTTACATTGAATTTGTATACACTGACTTTTTTTTAACACACGCATTTGGCAAATAAATTGTTTTTCAATGAAAATTATCAGCATAATTTGATGTAAAAAAATTCAGTGGCCCCCGATCTAAAATGAGTTTGACACCCCTGATCTAAACTTTACCGCTGCCGGTATTTTTTTTTTTTTCTATATTTTTACTGTAATATTTTCAGAACGTCTATTTTTGGCCAAAGTAAGACAAAGAAAAACAATCTGAAGTTTAATTTTTTTGGTTTTAATGCCATGATTTTAATAGACCTGCACAGATTTCCCTCCATGCGGCCCCTGAGCTAAAAATGAGTTTGACACCCCTGTATATAGCAAATACTGAATTTTCTTACACTGAATATTTATACAAATAATTTTTTTACACTGAATATTTATACAAATAATTTTTTTACACTGAATATTTGTACACAGAATTTTTTTTACATTGAATTTGTATACACTGACTTTTTTTAACACACGCATTTGGCAAATAAATTGTTTTTCAATGAAAATTATTAGCATAATTTGATGTAAAAAATTCAGTGGCCCCCGATCTAAAATGAGTTTGACAACCCTGATCTAAACTTTACCGCTGCCGGTATTTTTTTTTTCTATATTTTTACTGTAATATTTTCAGAACTTCTATTTTTGGCCAAAGTAAGACAAAGAAAACAATCTGAAGTTTAATTTTTTTGGTTTTAATGCCATGATTTTAATAGACCTGCACAGATTTCCCTCCATGCGGCCCCTCAGCTAAAAATGAGTTTGACACCCCTGTATATAGCAAATACTGAATTTTCTTACACTGAATATTTATACAAATAATTTTTTTACACTGAATATTTGTACACAGAATTTTTTTTACATTGAATTTGTATACACTGACTTTTTTTTAACACACGCATTTGGCAAATAAATTGTTTTTCAATGAAAATTATCAGCATAATTCATACTTGTCAACCTTGAGACCTCCGATTTCGGGAGGTGGGGGGTGGGGGCGTGGTCGGGGGTGGGGTGGTGCGTGGTTGGGGGCGTGGTTAAGAGGGGAGGAGTATATTGACAGCTAGAATTCACCAAGTCAAGTATTTCATTCATACATATATATATATATATATATATATATATATATATATATATATATATATATATATATATATATATATATATATATATATATACATATACACACACACACACACACACACACACACACACATATATATATATATATATATATATATATATATATATATATATATATATATATATACATTCTGAAAATATGCAAACAAAACTGTTTAGATAATTGATACTTCAAACTTGCATAAATAAATATTAAGGAATATAAGATAACTTGGCTTCTGAGAGTTTCAAAATGTAATGAATAAAATGCTAAAGTTGTTGATAAACAAGCAATTATTTTGATAATTAAATATGGTCATTTTAAATGAATTATTATGATAATTTAAAATAAATTATTTCAAATATGTTTATTTTAATGTATAATTCTATGGCTGGATGTAATAAGGAGTCACGAAAAAATACAAATAAAAATACAATTAATTTTGATATTTTTAGCAAAATATAGTAAAAATGTATTTAGTTTTTTTTTTTTTTTTAATTAATAAATATATTTATTTTTAGGTAAGATAAACATAATAATACAATTGATCTCTAGTCTGGATGATTTAGTTCTTGTCACCCTGTTGTCCTCCCGTCATGAAAAAAGGCTGTCCTCACTCAGGTCCGCATGGAGCTGGAGGGGGCGTGGCTTCCAGCTCCGTCTGAAAATCGGGAGATTTTCGGGAGAATATTTGTCCCGGGAGATTTTCGGGAGAGGCGCTGAATTTCGGGAGTCTCCCGGAAAATTCGGGAGGGTTGGCAAGTATGGCATAATTTGATGTAAAAAATTCAGTTCACAAAATGCACACGCAAAATATTCCGTTCCATGAATTCAGTGTCAAAAAAAAAAAAGAAGAAGCTTTGGTAATAAAGAGACAAATTAACCTCCACATTTAGCACTCTAATACTTGTAGACAAAAATAAATAAGGCAGGCGTGTTAAGAACATTTATCACGGCAATGCAGAACTTTGACAAAAAGGGGTGACTTGCATGAATCATACCTTTGCTTTTTCATGCAACACATTCTGCTGCTTCAAAAACCCTTTTGGGAACTTTTTTTCTTCTTCTTCAAAGCAAAGATTATACAGTAGCTCTATAAAGGCTGCAGTGAAAAGTCTATCTTGTTACTATAGTTACAATTGTAAGTAAGTCCTGGCACTGAGGGGAAAACAAGTCGACTTCATGATGTCTTACTTTTAGTACTAAATGTAATACAGTCGCGATCAAAAGTTGACATCCACTTGTAAAGAACATAATGTCATGGCTGTCTTGAGTTTCTAATACTTTCTACAACTCTTCATTTTTTTGTGATAGAGTGATTGGAGCACTTATTGTTGGTCACAAAAAACATTCATGAAGTTTGGTTCTTTTATGAATTTATTATGGGTCTGTTAATATTTGCTTACATGTCCCTTGGCAAGTTTCACTGCAATAAGGCGCTTTTGGTAGCCAGAATTTTTGACCACTCCTCTTGACAAAATTGGTGCAGTTCAGCTAAATGTGTTGGTTTTCTGACATGGACTTGTTTCTTCAGCATTGTCCACACTTTTAAGTCAGGACTTTGGGAAAGCCATTCTAAAACCTTCATTCTAGCTTGATTTAGCCATTCCTTTACCACTTTTGACGTGTGTTTGGGGTCATTGTCCTGTTGGAACACCCAACTGCACCCATTCCCCAACCTCTGGCCTGATGATTTTAGGTTGTCCTGAAGAATTTAGAGGTAATCCTCCTTTTTCATTGTCCCATTTAAAGCACCAGTTCCATTGGCAGCAAAACAGGCCCAGAGCATAATACTACCACCTCCATGCTTGACGGTAGGCATGATGTTCCTGGGATTAAAGGCCTCGCCTTTTCTCCTCCAAACATATTGCTGGGTATTGTGGCCAACCAGCTCAATTTGTGTTTCATCTGACATCACATGGACAAAGATAAGACCTTCTGGAGGAAAGTTCTGAGGTCAGATGAAACAAAAATTTAGCTTTTTGGCCACAATATCCAGCAATATGTCCAGAGTCGGGACCCGGGGTGGACCGCTCGCCTGTGCATCGGTTGGGGACATCTCTGCGCTGCTGATCTGTCTCCACTCGGGATGATCTCCGGCTGGCTCCGCTATGGACTGGACTCTCACTATTATGTTGGATCCACTATGGATTGGACTTTCACAATATTATGTCAGACCCACTCGACGTCCATTGCATCCGGTCTCCCCTAGAGGGGGGGGGGCTGCAACAACTAATCGATTAAAATCGATTATAATAGTTGGCGATTAATTTAGTCATCGATTTGATGGATCTATGCTATGCGCATGCGCAGAGGCTACTTTTTATTTTTTTATTTTTATAAACCTTTATTTATAAACTGCAACATTTACAAATAGCTGAGAAACAATAATCAAAATAAGTATGGTGCCAGTATGCTGTTTTTTTTCTTCAATAAAATACTGGAAAGGATAGAAATGTAGTTTGTCTCTTTTATCCGATTATTAATCGATTAATCGAAGTAATAATCGACACATTAATCGATTATCAAATTAGTTGTTAGTTGCAGCACTAATTGATTAATATGTTTGGAGAAGAAAAAGTGAGGCCTTTAATCCCAGGAACACCATTCCTACCGTCAAACATGGTGGTGGTAGTATTATGCTCTGGGCCTGTTTTGCTGCCAATGGAACTGGTGCTTTACAGAGAGTAAATGGGACAATGAAAAAAGAGGATTACCTCCAAATTCTTCAGGACAACCTAAAATCATCAGCCCGGAGGTTGGGTCTTGGGCGCAGTTGGGTGTTCCAACAGGACAATGACCCCAAACACACGTCAAAAGTGGAAAATTAATGGCTAAATCAGGCGAGAATTAAGGTTTTAGAATGGCCTTCCCAAAGTCCTGACTTAAACGTGTTGACAATGCTGAAGAAACAAGTCCATGTCAGAAAACCAACAAATTTAGCTGAACTGCACCAATTTCGTCAAGAGGAGTGGTCAAAAATTCAAGCAGAAGCTTGTGGATGGCTACCAAAAGCGCCTTATTGCAGTGAAACTTGCCAAGGGACATGTAAGCAAATATTAACATTGCTGTATGTATACTTTTGACCCAGCACATTTTCAGTAGACCCATAATAAAGTCATAAAAGAACCAAACTTCACACATATGCGGTCCTCTCCAAGGTTTCTCATAGTCATTCACATCAACGTCCCACTGGGGTGAGTTTTTCCTTGCCCTTATGTGGGCTTTGTACCGAGGATGTCGTTGTGGCTTGTGCAGCCCTTTGAGACACTTGTGATTTAGGGCTATATAAATAAACATTGATTGATTAATTGAGATGTCCGATAATGGCTTTTTTGCCGATATCCGATATTCCGATATTGTCCAACTCTTAATTACCGATTTCGATATCAACCGATACCGATATATACAGTCGTGGAATTAACACATTATTATGCCTAATTTTGTTGTGATGCCCCGCTGGATGCATTAAACAATGTAACAAGGTTTTCCAAAATAAATCAACTCAAGTTATGGAAAAAAGAGCCAACATGGCACTGCCATATTTATTATTGAAGTCACAAAGTGCATTATTTTTTTTAACATGCCTCAAAACAGCAGCTTGGAATTTGGGACATGCTCTCCCTGAGAGAGCATGAGGAGGTTGAGGTGGGCGGGGTTTTTAGGGGATAGCAGGGGGTGTATATTGTAGCGTCCCGGAAGAGTTAGTGCTGCAAGGGGTTCTGGGTATTTGTTCTGTTGTGTTTATGTTGTGTTACGGTGCGGATGTTCTCCCGAAATGTGTTTGTCATTCTTGTTTGGTGTGGGTTCACAGTGTGGCGCATATTTGTAACAGTGTTAAAGTTGTTTATACGGCCACCCTCAGTGTGACCTGTATGGCTGTTGACCAAGTATGCCTTGCATTCACTTGTGTGTGTGTGAAAAGCCGTAGATATTATGTGACTGGGCCGGCACGCAAAGGCAGTGCCTTTAAGGTTTATTGGCGCCCTGTACTTCTCCCTACGTCCGTGTACACAGCGGCGTTTTAAAAAGTCATACATTTACTTTTTGAAACCGATACCGATAATTTCCGATATTACACTTTAAAGCATTTATCGGCCGATAATATCGACAGTCCGATATTATCGGACATCCCTAATTGTAACAGTTCCTAAATCCCATCAGTCATGCCCTTTTTTTTGTTTGCTTGTTGAACTTCACTGTTGTGTTTGCCTCCTGCTGTTTGTTTTTTAATCACTCTTCCTTTTCTGTCCTATTTTAAAATAAGTACTAAGCTGTTTTTTTTGCCATTGCTGCTGTTTTCAGTTATTGCTTTTTTTATACCTCTGTCCCCCCCATAAGAGCACGTTGCTCTTGTTACGGTCTTCCCTTATTGCTTTCTTACGCTCTTTATTTTCTCTCAGTATGTCCCCTCTGAAAGTAAACTAAACTTAGTGCTCGCAGGCAATGTATTGCTTTAGTCAACACTCAAATTAAGCCAAATCCAAAACTAGCAGGTTCTGTTTTATTGCTTTTTCTTCTGTATTTCTCTCTGTCCCTTCTTAAACTGGTTTAAAGCAAGCCCTAGCAGGTAAATGTTGCTCGAGTTTTTGTCCTGTTTTGTGCTTTTTTTTAAAAGTAAGTTAAACTACCGGCGCTAGCAGGCGATGTTGTTTATTTTCTCTCGATCATGTAGTTTCTCTGCTTGTCCCCTCTTAAATTAGGATGAACCACGCACTAAGAGATGCTATTGTCAGTCTTATTGCTTTATGTCCTATCTTACATCAAGCTAAACCAAGCACTAGCTGCTGCTGTTGTTCTGTTATTTATTTTTTTGTTCTATTGTCTGCATGTCCCCTCTTAATTTAAACTAAACAGAACCCAACTCCTGGCAAATGTACACAATGTTGTTGTTGCTTAATTGCATTTGTCCTCTATTGTCTCTCTCTTCCCTCTGAAATTAGGTAGCAGGTGGATGTTGCTTTTGTTTTTGCAGTCGTGTTATGGCTCTTTGTCCCCACTTAAATTCAACTTAATTATCCCCACGTTATCGCCTACCGCTTTCTGTTTTCTCTCTATCAAAGTAATTGATCTATCTGTCCTCTCTTATATTGAGCTGAACCAAGCACTGAGAGATGACGTTATCCTGTCGTTTTTTTCTATCCCTTCTTAAATCAAGATAAATCCAGCACAGGTTGTGGTCTTCTGTAATTTATTTTTGTTCTTTATCTTTGTCTCTGTATGTCCCCGCTTAAACTAAACTAAAGTACTCACACAAGCAGACGGGGTTGTTGCTGCTGCTTTATTATTTTTGTCCTATATTGTCTATCTATCCTCGCTTAAATTAAGCGGACATTGTTCTTGTTGCTGTCTTTTGTTTTGTTTTTTTGGTCCCCACTTAAATTTAACTTAACTTACTCGACAATCAGGCGATGTTGTGTCTGCTGCTTTCTGGTACTGCCTACTGTTTTCTATTTTTTCCCTCTATCGTGTAGTTTCTCTGTCACTCCGTCCCCTCTTAAATTAGACTGAACCCAACACTAAGAGGGGGCCTTATTTGCTTTTTTATCCTGATGTTTGTTTCTACCCCTCTTAAATCAAGATAAACCAAGCTCTAGCAGAGCTCGCAATGTTGCCTTGTCATTGCTTGTTGTTCTCTATTTTATTTCCGTTCGTCCCCTCTTGAATTAGCTAAACTAAGCACTAACATGGATGTTGTTGATGAATTGTTTTCTCATTGCTTTTTGTCCTGTTGTTTTTTTTGTCCGTCCCCTCTTCAATCAAGATAAACTAAGCACTAACAGGTCACTAAGTGACTGTCCTGCTAATAATTTTTACCCTCTGTCTCTGTTTGTCCCCTTTTAAATTAAGCACTAACATGTGATGTTGTTGATGTATTATTTGCTTATTGTTTTTTCTCTTGTTTTATCTTGTCCGTCCCCTCTTCAATCAAGATACACCGAGCCCTAACAGGTAATGATATTGCTTTTTGTTCATACTTTTTACCCTCTGTCTTTGTTTGTAATGATATTGCTATTTGTCTCTGTTTGTCCCCTCTTAAATTAAGCTGAATTAAGCTCTAACATGTGTTGTTGTTGATGTATTATTTGCTTATTGTTTTTTCTCTCTATGCTGTATCTTTGTCCGTCCCCTCTTCAATCAAGATACACCGAGACCTAACAGGTAACGATATTGGTTTTTGTCAATACTTTTTACCCTCTGTTTGTCCCCTCTTAAATTAAGCTGAATTAAGCACTAACATGTGATGTTATTGATGTATTATTTGCTTATTGTTCTTTCTTCTGCTTTATCTTTGTCCGTCCCCTCTTCAATCAAGATACACCGAGCACCAACAGGTAATGATGTTGCTTTTTGTCTCTGTTTGTCCCCTCTTAAATTATGCTGAATTAAGCACTGACATGTGTTGTTGCTGATGTATTATTTGCTTATTGTGTTTTGTTTCTGCTTTATCTTTGTCCGTCCCCTCTTCAATCAAGATACACTGAGTACTAACAGGTAACGATATTGCTATTTGTCTCTGTTTGTCCCCTCTTAAATTAAGCTGATTTAAGCACTAACTCGTGATGTTGATGTATTATTTGCTTATTGTTTTTTCTTCTGTTTTATCTTTGTCCGTCCCCTCTTCAATCAAGATGCACCGAGCACTAACAGGTAATGATATTGTTTTTTTGTCTCTGTTTGCCCCCTCTTAAATTAAGCTGAATTAAGCACTGACATGTGTTGTTGCTGATGTATTATTTGCTTATTGTGTTTTGTTTCTGCTTTATCTTTGTCCGTCCCCTCTTCAATCAAGATACACCGAGCACCAACAGGTAACGATATTGCTATTTGTCTCTGTTTGTCCCCTCTTGAATTAAGCTGATTCAAGCACTAACCCGTGATGTTGATGTATTATTTGCTTATTGTTTTTTCTTCTGCTTTATCTTTGTCCGTCACCTCTTCAATCAAGATACACCGAGCACTAACAGGTAATGATATTGCTATTTGTCTCTGTTTGTCCCCTCTTAGATTAAGCTGATTTAAGCACTAACCCGTGATGTTGATGTATTATTTGCTTATTGTTTTTTCTTCTGCTTTATCTTTGTCCATCCCCTCTTCAATCAAGATACACTGAGCCCTAACAGGTAATGATATTGTTTTTTTGTCTCTGTTTGTCCCCTCTTAAATTAAGCTGAATTAAGCACTAACATGTAATGTTGTTGATGTATTATTTGCTTATTGTTTTTTTTTCTGCTTTATCTTTGTCCGTCCCCTCTTCAATCAAGATACACCGAGCACCAACAGGTAACGATATTGCTATTTGTCTCTGTTTGTCCCCTCTTAAATTAAGCTGATTTAAGCACTAACCCGTGATGTTGATGTATTATTTGCTTATTGTTTTTTCTTCTGTTTTATCTTTGTCCGTCTCCTCTTCAATCAAGATACACCGAGCACTAACAGGTAATGATATTGTTTTTTTGTCTCTGTTTGTCCCCTCTTAAATTAAGCTGAATTAAGCACTGACATGTGTTGTTGCTGATGTATTATTTGCTTATTGTGTTTTGTTTCTGCTTTATCTTTGTCCGTCCCCTCTTCAATCAAGATACACCGAGCACTAACAGGTAACGATATTGCTATTTGTCTCTGTTTGTCCCCTCTTAAATTAAGCTGATTTAAGCACTAACCCGGGATGTTGATGTATTATTTGCTTATTGTTTTTTCTTCTGCTTTATCTTTGTCCGTCCCATCTTCAATCAAGATACACTGAGCACCAACAGGTAATGATATTGTTTTTTTTGTCTCTGTTGGCCCCCTCTTAAATTAAGCTGAATTAAGCACTGACATGTGTTGTTGCTGATGTATTATTTGCTTATTGTTTTTTTCCCCTGCTTTATCTTTGTCCGTCCCCTCTTCAATCAAGATACACCGAGCACCAACAGGTAACGATATTGCTATTTGTCTCGGTTTGTCCCCTCTTAAATTAAGCAGATTTAAGCACTAACCCGTGATGTTGATGTATTATTTGCTTATTGTTCTTTCTTCTGCTTTATCTTTGTCCGTCCTCTCTTCAATCAAGATACACCGAGCACTAACAGGTAATGATATAGTTTTTTTGTCTCTGTTTGTCCCCTCTTAAATTAAGCTGAATTAAGCACTGACATGTGATGTTGTTGATGTATTATTTGCTTATTGTGTTTTGTTTCTGCTTTATCTTTGTCCGTCCCCTCTTCAATCAAGGTACACCGAGTACTAACAGGTAACGATATTGCTATTTGTCTCTGTTTGTCCCCTCTTAAATTAAGCTTATTTAAGCACTAACCCGTGATGTTGATGTATTATTTGCTTATTGTTTTTTCTTCTGCTTTATCTTTGTCCGTCCCCTCTTCAATCAAGATACACCGACCACTAACAGGTAATGAAATTGTTTTTTTGTCTCTGTTTGTCCCCTCTTAAATTAAGCTGAATTAAGCACTGACATGTGATGTTGTTGATGTATTATTTGCTTATTGTTTTTTTTCCCTGCTTTATCTTTGTCCGTCCCCTCTTCAATCAATATACACCGAGCACCAACAGGTAATGATGTTGCTTTTTGTCTCTGTTTGTCCCCTCTTAAATTAAGCTGAATTAAGCACTGACATGTGTTGTTGCAGATGTATTATTTGCTTATTGTGTTTTTTTTCTGCTTTATCTTTGTCCGTCCCCTCTTCAACCAAGATACACCGAGCACAGGTAACGATGTTGCTTTTTGTTTGTAATTTTTACCCTCTGTCTCTGTTTGTCCCCTCTTAAATGAAGCTTAACTTCAACCACAGTCAAACCTATATTGTTGGCTGACAAAGGTAAAACCCCACCACTGTCATTGTCACAAATACTTCCAGACCTAACCAGAAACCACTTCTTTTTTTTTCAGGTGACGTGCCATCTGCATGACGTCCATTGTCTTCCGACTTGAATGGAAGCAAAAGCCAGTGCAAAGAATGTCACAAGTGGGCTGATTTCACTCTCCCGTGTGGTTACGGGAGGCATCCATCACATTGAAGAAATGGCCTCCCGACGCTTGGACGTCAAAGCCTGCAGGTTCGGGCGCACATGGAGACGACTTGAAATCCAGCGGTAATAAAGAGCTCATCCTCAGACTTTTATTTTCATTACCTGTGTTGCAGGAAAGTGCTGTTTGCCTGCTGGGATTACTGCCACCACTGTAGGCGTCCACTCGCATGGAATGACTGGAAGCGTCCACCCCGTCGTAACAATACAGCGCCTCCATTGGCCCTGAGAGCTCTGCATGCACCCAAGTTAAGAGTCTATCATCACACACAATTATGTGTTTTTTTTTATTTTTTATATCTGCTTTAATTACACATTGTGCGACAAAAGCTCTGCAACAAAGCCTGTTATTATCGCAGCGGCTCAAATTGTTTTTCACGCCGGTGGCGGTGGTACAGGTGGAGGTGTTATCTATTCTGAGGTACAGCGAGTGGCGTTAATTCTGAGACGCTCCACCTGCGACATATCACCATGAAGACAAGCTGTTCAAAACATCCGCCTACACATACGCTAATTGACTTGCCACATGTTAAACTTGCAAAAATCCCTTTTTTTTGTTTTTTTTGGGCAAAAACATTTACTTACATTGCTTTGTTGTGTATAATTCAAGGAGAAAACATTAACTACCTGGACTGTGGTCTGCTGCAGGGTCGGGGGCCCGGCCGGGATGCTTCATGCCTTGAGTAGGATGCGGTAGGCAAGAGAGTGGGGGGCCGGGGTCCCCGCAGAAGAGCTGGTGATCGCCAAACCTGAAGAAAACTAACCAGTAAGTAAATACAGCATGTGTCTACTCCGTGTGCACAATTATTGAGCAAGGTGTATTTTCCACTTACAGTAATTGTAAACGATACTTGAGCAGAGCTAGGCCATACTTGCCAACCCTCCCGGATTTTCCGGGAGACTCCCGAAATTCAGCGCCTCTCCCGAAAACCTCCCGGGACAAATTTTCTCCCGAAAATCTCCCGGAATTCAGGCGGACCTGAGTGACGTGTCGACAGCCTGTTTTCACGTCCGCTTTCCCACAATATAAACAGCGTGCCTGCTCAATAACGTTATAACTGTAGAATGATCGAGGGCGAGTTCTTGGTTTCTTATGTGGGTTTATTGTTAGGCAGTTTCATTAACGTCCTCCCAGCGCGGTAACAACACACAACAACAGCAGTCACATTTTCGTCTACCGTAAAGCAGTTCGTCTGCCGTAAACAGCAATGTTGTGACACTCTTAAACAGGACAATACTGCCATTTACTGTGCATGCATATATGACAATAACATCTACAGCTTTTAGAGAGTGCAGTGCACAACTGCGCACACAACAAGGAGACGAAGCAGAATGCATCATCAGAGAGGGTGTTCAGCATGGTTAGAAAAATAGTGACAGAGAATAGAACAAGGATGGACAATTCAACCCTTAACTCAACAATGAGTAGATGAGTGTTATGTGTGTGTATATGTGTAAGTAAATGAACACTGAAATTCAAGTATTTTTCTTATTTATATATATATAATAAAATAAATATATTTACATATATATATATTATATATATATATATATATATATATATATATATATATATATATATATATATATATATATATATATATATATATATATATAGCTAGAATTCACTGAAAGTCAAGTATTTCTTATATATATAAATATATATATACATATATATGAAATACTTGACTTGGTGAATTCTAGCTGTAAATATACTCCCCCCCCCCCCCCCCCCCCCCCGGAGGTCTCAAGGTTGGCAAGTATGAGCTAGGCAAATATTTTGACTCGGGGGGCCACATTGAGAGAAAAAAATGTGTGTGGGGGGCCAAAGTGTGTATAAATCAGGGGTGTCAAACAGGTTTTATCCGGCTCGCGGGATGAGTTTGCTACGTATAAAAATGAGCCAAAATTTTGGAATGAAAGAAAATGTTGTTCTAAATGTGTCCACTAGATGTCGCAATAACAATTATTTGTATCTTTGTAGATTATGCAACACATGTAAAAAAAACACATGATGTTAGTGCACCAGCCGAGGAAAATGAGCAAACTACATAAATAACATCCTGTAATTTGATTTTGATATTACATTTGTTTATTTCAACTATTTTCCCTAAAATAAACGCATGGAGGCTATACAATTTGTTCTATCCTATTACTCAAGTAATCGATAGATTGATTGATTACTGAAAAAATTGATAGCTGCAGCTCGTGATTGTAGTTTACTAACGTACCGAACTGAATAATATTTTGCCTCTTTGATGTCGTTCAATATTACAACTAGAGATGTCCGATAATGGCTTTTTTGCCGATATCCGATATTCCGATATTGTCCAACTCTTAATTACCGATTCCGATATCAACTGATACCGATATATACAATCGTGGAGTTAACACATTATTATGCCTAATTTTGTTGTGATTCCCCCCTGGATGCATTAAACAAGGTTTTCCAAAATAAATCAACTCAAGTTATGGAAAAAAATGCCAACATGGCACTGCCATATTTATTATTGAAGTCACAAAGTGCATTATTTTGTTTTAACATGCCTCAAAACATCAGCTTGGAAATTGGGACATGCTCTCCCTGAGAGAGCATGAGGAGGTTGAGGTGGGCGGGGTTGTGTTGGGGGGGTAGGGGGTAGCGGGGGGTGTATATTGTAGTGTCCCGGAAGAGTTAGTGCTGCAAGGGGTTCTGGGTATTTGTTCTGTTGTGTTTATGTTGTGTTACGGTGCGGATGTTCTCCCGAAATGTGTTTGTCATTCTTGTTTGGTGTGGGTTCATAGTGTGGCGCATATTTGTAACAGTGTTAAAGTTGTTTATACGGCCACCCTCAGTGTGACCTGTATGGCTGTTGACCAAGTATGCGTGCATTCACTAGTGTGTGTGGGAAAAGCCGTAGATATTATGTGACTGGGCCAGCACGCAAAGGCAGTGTCTTTAAGGTTTATTGGTGCTCTGTACTTCTCCCGTTTTAAAAAGTCATACATTTTACTTTTTGAAACCGATATTGATCATTTCCGATATTACATTTTAAAGCATTTTTCGGCTGATAATATCGGACATCTCTAATTACAACTGTTGTATTTTGGCTTTTATTCAAAAGTCGGACTGTTTCCTCCTGGTGGTGCACCCTGGGTAATGGGGACAGGTCCAGCAACGGACGTACCATCAGGAATTTGACCGAACAGACTTGGAGCAAGACTTTTTTGAAACAATTAATGCTGGGACAATACAGGGAAATGTTTAAAAAAAAAAATTAGCCAAACTCATAAGAAGACCTCAAAATCAAAATCCTAGGGGTTGTTAAAACAAGACTCAAAGGAAACGGAAGGAACATAATGCATGATGACTATGAACTGGTCTACTCTGGAAGTGATAAAGATACAAGACATGGAGGAGGAATCTTCCTGGACCCTGGATTTTCCAATTTTGTGCAAAAGGGAGGAGTGAGAATGTGAGCACTGGGTTATTGGAGGTTACATTAAACATACAAAGTTACAAAGTGACATTCATCCAAGCCTACGCCTCTAAGCAAAGCAAACCACATGAAGAAAAATAATCCTTCTTTAAACAGTTGGAAGACACATTGGATAACATAACAAGGGAAATTAACATCATCATGATGTGTGACTTGAACTGCCATATACATACTTGCCAACCTTGAGACCTCCGAATTCAGGAGATTGGGGTGGGGGGGGGGAGTTAATTCATCATTAATTCAAGTATTTCTTATATATATATATATATATATATATATATATATATATATATATATATGTATGTATATATATATATATATATATATATATATATACATATATATATATATATATATATATATATATATATATATATATATAAATAAATAAAATAAATACTTGACTTTCAGCAGTGACGTGCAGTCACTAGAGGCAGGTGAGGCCCCGCCTCACCTGCCATCATGGAAAGAAAAAGAAAAAAATGAAATTGTTATATGTATCCACTGATTATACTATAAAGTTATTTTCCATTTAACTTCACCAGTTTTAGATTATTTTTATTCAAAATCGCTGAATTTTCACATTTGCCGTTCAAATACTGAGAAGAGACGGTGCGGTGAACAGCAGCCAGTTGAGGCACGTCACTCAGTGCCGCAACATGGATTGCGCAATGACTCGGCTAACTGCTGGCCTGCTGTGCAGTGAGACTGTATTGCTATATGAACTATATTAATAATTTCCATAGTTTAGTTAGCTGAGGTATATAATGTACAGTGTATTTTGTCAACAACTGTATGTGTGTAAAGTATTTCTTGTGCTGAGCGATCATAAAACGGCTGCAAAAGACGCACTGGCTGAGGCTCGCCTCCTGCACCCCCGCCGTAGAATTGTTATATCAACTAAAGCCCACACTTAAACTTTCCACGTGCAAGATTGAATCTATTTTAAAAAATTATTTCATAAGAAGCCAAAAAGTGCAAAAACAATAATGTTGGTTTTGGAGGAGTTGTGAATGACTGCAGGGACACAACATTAGGTACACCTGCAGACTGCAGGTGTACCTAATTCACAACTCATCCAACACGAACATTATTGTTTTTGCACTTTTTGGCTTCTTATTAAATAACTTTTGTAACCTATTTTTATGAGCTTTCCTCTTTGTGATGTTAAGTTCCTGTTATGCACTGTTATACAGTATATGCCTTGAGCTCTTATTTTGAAGGCGCTAAGAGCGGAAGTGACGACACGTTGGAGTGGAGCGGAAGTTTTTGAAAGAAGGTAAATAAAGTGGTCCTCGTGTAAACTGGAGCCTCCGTGTTTGTTATTTTGTAGTTTCATACAGTATAGGCGACATTTATAAACCCTCGGTTACACTTTTTTAAATAGATTCAATCTTGCACGTGGAAAGTTTAAGTGAGGGCTTTAGTTGATATAACACTCCTGTCAGGGGGTGCATTAATGGCCTTATTTTATAAGTAAAGGTAAGACCATAATAACGTTTTTTTTTAATTAAATGTGCTTTTTTGTGTGCTACAGTTTGTATGTGTAAAGTTAAAGTTAAGTTAAAGTACCAATGATTGTCACACACACACTAGGTGTAATGAAATTTGTCCTCTGCATTTGACCCATCCCCTTGATCACCCCCTGGGAGGTGAGGGGCGCAGTGGGCAGCAGCGGCGCCGCGCCCGGGAATAATTTTTGATGATTTAATAACCCCCAATTCCAACCCTTGATGCTGAGTGCCAAGCAGGGAAGAATGCTGGTATGAGCTTTTAAACATAACCCGTTAACTGCTGCCAATCAAATAGTGAATAAGATACTCTTTAGGGTTCATATGTTTGTAAATCTGACTGAGATGAAGTCAGTGCCTCACCAGCCATCAACCTCACCGCACGTCACTGACTTTCAGTGAATTCTAGCTATATATAGATATATATATTTTTAATTATATATATATATATATATATATATATATATATATATATATATATATATATATATATATCCATCCATCCATCCATTTTCTACCGCTTATTCCCTTTGGGGTCGCGGGGGGCGCTGGAGCCTATCTCAGCTACAATCGGGCGGAAGGCGGGGTACACCCTGGACAAGTCGCCACCTCATCGCAGGGCCAACACAGATAGACAGACAACATTCACACTCACATCCACACACTAGGGCCAATTTAGTGTTGCCAATCAACTTATCCCCAGGTGCATGTCTTTGGAGGTGGGAGGAAGCCGGAGTACCCGGAGGGAACCCACGCAGTCACGGGGAGAACATGCAAACTCCACACAGAAAGATCCCGAGCCCGGGATTGAACCCAAGACTACTCAGGACCTTCGTATTGTGAGGCAGATGCACTAACCCCTCTGCCACCGTGAAGCCATATATATATATATATATATATATATATATATATATATATATATATATATATATATATATATATATATATATATATATATGTATGTATATATACAGTATAATACAGTATATAAATAAAGTAATACTTGAATTTCAGTGTTCATTTCTTTACACATATGCACACACATAAAATCTGATCTACAAAATGTGCAGGCAAGCATACCCCTTCCCCTTCGAGCTGTCCTGGATGAACTGAAATTATTTTTTCCAATCATTTTGGAACTTGCAAGCGTACTTCTTCTTACTCGTCATCGCCATGTCTCTTCTTCGTTCTTCTGCTTTGTCTCTGTTATATTTTTGGACATTACTACTTGCCGTAGTTTTGAAGCAATGCATGATGCGAATCCGGATGTTGTGTGTCAGTGTATTAACGTGCCGGCTGGAATAAACACACGCTGAGAAATAGTTCCGTGCCTGCTTACTTTATGAGTTATAGATAAACCTATGGATAACAGATACATACATAATAGTCTCCTTTTCAGGTGAGGGAGGACGCTAAAGGCAGTGGCTTTAAGGCACGCCCCCAATATTGTTGTCCGGGTGGAAATCGGGAGAAATTCGGGAGAATGGTTGCCCCGGGAGATTTTCGGGAGGGGCACTGAAATTCGGGAGTGTCCCGGGAAAATCGGGAGGGTTGGCAAGTATGACCATATAGGCTGTGAAACTGTTGAAGACATCATAGTCACGTTTGGGGTTGGAGATAGGAGAGGAAAGAGAAATGCTCATCAACTTATGTCTTAGAACTTCTCAGTGATTACTACATACTTTACCCACCAAAAAAAAAACATCAGTACACCTGGTACGGAAACAACAACAGGATATGACCTTATATCACGGATTGATTTCATACTTTCCAACAAGAAGTCTATCATAAATGATGTACAAGCTATCCAATCCGCCTCATTGGACTCAGATCACAGACTACTTAAAGGCAAGGTGAAAACCTCGGATAAGCGGAAGAAGATGGATGGATGGATGGATGGAAAATTGTTTTACCAGAAAGAAAATACATTTGTCAGGAAAATACAAAAAACAGAAAACATGGAAAGAACAAGGACAATCCAAGAGAAACTGGCAGAAGAGAAAGTAAATATATTTAATACATAGAATCATGTGCTAAAAACTCAGTTGGGTTGACAGTTGTGGGGAAGGCCAAAAGGAAAATAACTGGCTGGTGGACAGAGGAGGTGAAGAAAGAAGTAGAAAAGAAAGATACATGCTTTAAACTTTGGCTGAAGGAGAGGACGCCGGAAACCAGAGCTGCATACACTCAACAATGAATTCATGTGATCCATGTCAAAAGAAAATCACAAAAAGAATTGTGGGAGAGAATAGACAGGGCTCTACAGGAAGACTCACAAAGAACAAAGAAACTCCTGTACCAACTCCTACAAAAGCAGATTCAGCGAAAAGCCCCAAAAAACACCATTTTGAAAAGCAGCACTGGGGAAATAGTTATTGGACAAGATACGATACCAGATCATTGGACAGAACACCTTCAGGAATTATTGAATGTAGCTCAAGAAGGAGGTACGGTGCACAATCCACACAAAGTCACTTTGCTGACAATTAGCTCTTCTCCTTAAGTTGCAGATTCTCCAATAGGGAGGAATTAGAGACTGCAATTAAATCAATATCATGCAATCAATATCCTGCTCGAACTGTTCAACCATGCATGGAAATCAGGGACAGTACCGGAAGACTGGAACTGGTCCATAATCTGCCAAATCTTCAAAAATACGGGTGACCCACTAGACGTCCGTCATGAAACACATTGGAAAGTTGTATGAACGAGTACTCGAAAGAAGACCAAGAGCTTGAGCAGAAAGCCCTTTGTCAGAGATCTAGTGTGGTTTCAGACCAAGGAGAGGAAAAGTGGGTCGGATTGCGGCCTTGAGACTATTTCTTGAGAACAGCTGGGAACATGACATCAACCAGCATATTTGCTTTCTTGACCTCAAAAAAACATTCAACCAGGTCCCTGGAGAGACATTGTGGAGGCTGATTGAGGAATATGTGATCAGTAAAGCATTGATCAATGTCATCATGAGCACTTCCACCGACCATAGGCCCTTCACCATCAATACTGGTGTCTGCTGACAGGGTGCGACCCTCTCACCCCTTCGGTTCATCTTTTACCTGAACCAAGTCATACTCAAAGTAGATAGAGAAGACCATAAACAGAGCGATTTGGATATGCAGATGATAGAGCACAAACAGGAGAGTCTTATAAAACTCCAAGCCATCATGGACCATTGGGACAGGGAAGTTACTGCAGCAGTCCTCAAATGATGCTGCATGAAAAACAAAATGCATGAAAGTGGGTTGACAGCTAGAGGATGGTGATATCACAATTATGGTTGTACGGTATACCGGTATTAGTATAGGACCACGATACCAATGAATCATATTCATATTCTAAAAAGTACTGGTCCCCCAAAAGGTAAACAAACACCATTAGTGGATCTACACCTAACATCCACTGTAATGATACCAAGTACAGGAGCGTATCTAGTCAATACTACTATGATTACATCAATATTTTGTTAGCATCACGAAATCTTCTTTTGTTTCTTAGAAATTTATATTATGTTTATAAACTCAGGAAATATGTCCCTGGACACATGAGGACTTTGAATATGACCAATGTATGATCCTGTAACTACTTAGTATCGGATACCCAAATTGGTGCTATCATCCAAAACTAATGTAAAGTATCAAACAACAGAAGAATAAGTGATTATTACATTTTAACAGAAGTGTAGACAGAACATGTTAAAACAGAAATCAAGCATATATTAAGAGTAAATGAACAAGTACATTAATAATTAATTTTCTACCACTTGTCCTTAATAATTTTGACAAAATAATCTAATGGAAAATGACACAATATGTTACTGCATATGTCAGCAGACTTATTAGGAGTCTTTGTTTGCTTACTTACTACGAAAAGACAAGTTGTCTTGTATGTTCTCTATTTTATTTAAAGACAAACTTGCAATAATAAACATATGTTTAATGTGCTATAAGATTTTTTGTTAAAACAAAGCCAATAATGCAATTTTTTGGTCCCCTTTATTATGAAAAGTACCAAAATGTATGGAAATACATTTCGGTACCGGTACCAACATATTGGTATTGGGACAACACTAATCACAATAAACGGGCATGTACTCAAACATACAAATACCTTCACTCACTTGGGCAGCTCACTATCCTAACATTATTTCATAGAAGCAGAAATAAATAATAGAATTACCACATTTACAAAGAACCTTAATGCCCTGTACCCCCTTCTGAAAGGAAGGGAAATTCAAATTCTAACAAAGATGTCAGAGGGTATACAGTACAGGCCAAAAGTTTGGACACACCTTCTCCTCATTCAATGTGTTTTCTTTATTTTCATGACTATTTACATTCTAGACTGTCACTGAAGGCATCAAAACTATGAATGAACACATGTGGAGTTATGTACTTAACAAAAAATGGTGAAATAGCTGAAAACATGTTTTATGTTCTAGTTTCTTCAAAATAGCCTCCCTTTGCTCTGATTACTGCTTTGCACACTCTTGGCATTCTCTCGATGAGCTAACACCTTCAAGACTGTTGGAAAACCATTTTAGGTGACTATCTCTTGAAGCTCATCGGGAGAATGCCAAGAGTGTGCAAAGCAGTAATCAGAGCAAAAGGTGGCTATTTTGAAGAAAATAGAATATAAAACATGTTTTGAGTTATTTCACCTTTTTTTTGTTAAGTACATAACTCCACATGTGTTCATTCATAGTTTTGATGCCTTCAGTGACAATCTACAATGTAAATAGTCATGAAAATAAAGAAAACACGTTGAATGAGAAGGTGTGTCCAAACTTTTGGCCTGTACTATATACCAGGGGTGTCAAACGTACGGCCGGCCCGCGGACCAGTTTTATCCGGCCCGCGGGATGAGTTTGCTAAGTATAAAAATGACCCAAAATTTTTGAATGAAAGAAACTGCTTTTCTAAATGTGTCCACTAGATGTCACACTAGCAATTATTTGTATCTTTGTAGATTATGCTCCATATGTAAAAAAAATAAAAAAATAAACCACATGATGTTAGTGCACCAGCTGAGGAAAATGAGCAAACTACATAAATAACATCCTGTAATTTGATTTTGATATTATTTTTTTATCTTGATAGATTGAAAATTAACACCAATGAGTCACATAATTTATTCAGAAAGTATAAATATCCAAATCCATTGTTATTCTTTATAAAGTAAGACACATGCTGAATAAGACATGTCTGCATGTTATATTATTCTTTTATTTTTCCATATTTAACATATTGTGTTGAAGTTTGGGGAAATGTTTATAAAACAAACATAGACCCAATAATTAAACTTCAAAAAAGGGTCATTAGAATAATACACAAAGCGTGCTACTATGAACCTACCAATCCATTATTCATAAGTTCTAATGTGTTAACATTTTCAGATATTGTGTTTTTAAAAACAATGGAAATTGTGTTTCGAGTAAAGAACAAAAGCATTCCAGTTTGTATTCTTAGGTTATTTAAATTAAGAGGAGAAAACTATCATTTACGGGGGATATTGATTTTTGAAATAGGTAAAGTAAGAACGAATATAAAATACAAATGTATTTCAGTTTTAGGAGTTAAATGGTGGAACAAGCTCAGTGATGAGTTAAAGACATGCAGTTCTTTGTTAAGGTTTAAGAAAACCTTGAAAGGTAAAATAATTGAAAATTATAAAACATAGTAACAATTACTTTCATCCCATTGATTGTATTAACGTTGATGTTCCAGGCAATTTAATTTTCAGTGAATGTATAAGATAGGAAAATATAAGATTTGGCTTCAGCCTACTCCTTTTTCGGTCATTCTTTTCCTTTTATTTTTGTGTGTGTATGTGTATGATTGTGAAATATGTATAATCTGTACTGTTAAACTGGTCACACAAAATGATTGATGGTTGATTATATGACCGAAATAAACTTACATTTATTGCATTTAATTTCATTTCAATAACGACAAATAAAGATAGAATACTATCAACCGCAACATGTAAGTGTAAAAGAACCCCAACAACATTATGATTTGTACATTTTCAGAATGTGCTTGTTCTATTTTTAAACAAAGAACACAATCTGAAGTTGTCTTTATTATTAAGTTATTGTGCTGTGATTTTACCAGTCCGGCCCACTTGGGAGTAGATTTTTCTCCATGTGGCCCCCGATCTAAAATGAGTTTGACACCCCTGGTATATACACTGTCATTCTAAAGTCAGGTGTACCTAATAGATTGTCCAGGAAGTATATTTTCCCAAAAGTCTAGTACAGTACACAAAAAATGCAACACAAAGATGTCTTAGACCGCATGATAGGAAAACAGGCAATGATCCTCCTATTTCCTTATACCGAATACATCCTCTATGGCAGTGGTTCTCAAATGGGGGTACGCGTACCCCTGGGGGTACTTGAAGGTATGCCAAGGGGTACGTGAGATTTTTTTTTAAATATTCTGAAAATAGCAACAATTCAAAAATCCTTTATAAATATATTTATTGAATAATACTTCAACAAAATATGAATGTAAGTTCATAAACTGAACATCAAATCAAGTAGGCTATTCCATTCATTAGAATGCAACAATGCAATATTCAGTGTTGACAGCTAGATTTTTTGTGGACATGTTCCATAAATATTGATGTTAAAGATTAACTTTTTTTGTGAAGAAATGTTTAGAATTAAGTTCATGAATCCAGATGGATCTCTATTACAATCCCCAAAGAGGGCACCTTAAGTTGACGATTACTTCTATGTCATACTTGCCAACCTTGAGACCTCCGATTTCGGGAGGTGGGGGTGGGGGCGTGGTCGGGGGTGGGGCGGGGCGCGGTTGGGGGCGTGGTTAAGAGGGGAGGAGTATATTGACAGCTAGAATTCACCAAGTCAAGTATTTCATATATATATATATATATATATATATATATCCTGAAAATATGCAAACAAAACTGTGTTTAGATAATTGATACTTCAAACTTGCATAAATAAATATTAAGGAATATAACATAACTCCGGTCGATCTACGTTCCCATCCTCACCTATGGTCATGAGCTTTGGGTTATGACCGAAAGGACAAGATCACGGGTACAAGCGGCCGAAATGAGTTTCCTCCGCCGGGTGGCAGGGCTCTCCCTTAGAGATAGGGTGAGAAGCTCTGTCATCCGGGGGGAGCTCAAAGTAAAGCCGCTGCTCCTCCACATCGAGAGGAGCCAGATGAGGTGGTTCGGGCATCTGGTCAGGATGCCACCCGATCACTTCCCTCGGGAGGTGTTTAGGGCACGTCCGACCGGTAGGAGGCCACGGGGAAGACCCAGGACACGTTGGGAAGACTATGTTTCCCGGCTGGCCTGGGAACGCCTCGGGATCCCCCGGGAGGAGCTGGACGAAGTGGCTGGGGAGAGGGAAGTCTGGGTTTCCCTGCTTAGGCTGCTGCCCCCGCGACCCGACCTCGGATAAGCGGAAGAAGATGGATGGATGCATGGATGAACATAACTTGGCTTCTGAGAGTTTCAAAATGTAATGAATAAAATGCTAAAGTTGTTGATAAACAAGCAATTATTTTAATAATTAAATATGGTCATTTTAAATGAATTATTATGATAATTTAAAATCAATTAATTCAAATATGTTTATTTTAATGTATAATTCTATGGCTGGATGTAAAAGGAGTCACAAAAAAATACAAATAAAAATACAATTAATTTTGATGTTTTTAGCAAAATATAGTAAAAATGTATTTAGTTTTTTTTTTTTTTTTTAATTAATAAATATATTTATTTTTAGGTAAAATAAACATAATAATACAATTTATCTCTAGTCTGAATGATTTACTTCTTGTCACCCTGTTGTCCTCCCGTCATGAAAAAAGGCTGTCCTCACTCAGGTCTGCATGGAGCTGGAGGGGGCGTGGCTTCCAGCTCCGGCTGAAAATCGGGAGATTTTCGGGAGAATATTTGTCCCGGGAGGTTTTCGGGAGAGGCGCTGAATTTCGGGAGTCTCCCGGAAAATTCGGGAGGGTTGGCAAGTATGTTCTATGTGTAGAAATCTTTATTTATAATTGAATTACTTGTCTATTTTTCAACAAGTTTTTAGTTATTTTTATATCTTTTTTTCCAAATAGTTCAAGAAAGACCACTACAAATTAGCAATATTTTGCACTGTTATACAATTTAATGAATCAGAAACTGATGACATAGTGCTGTATTTTACTTCTTTATCAATTTTTTTCAACCAAAAATGCTTTGCTCTGATTAGGGGGTACTTGAATTAAAAAAATGTTCAAAGGGGGTACATCACTGAAAAAAAGGTTGAGAACCACTGCTCTATGGGGCATATTTGCATGATTGTTATGATATTGTCATGACTTGGTCCTGGGTGTTTGCTTTTCCGGAATGCAATGGAAAGTTGGCTCGGGCGAGACGGGAATTTGAGTACATGATTTATTTAATATATAAAAAAAACCCGAAAAGCGCGCACAGTGGCGTAGAACAAACTATGAAACCAAAAGACTATAGCAAAAAAAAGTACAAACAAAAAGCATGCACAGTGGCGGAGAACAAACTATGAAACCAAAAGACTATAGCATTGATAAACAAAAACTTACTTGGCTTGGACAAAAGAAGCAGCATGAAGGATGGACATGAAAACAAGTGTCAGAAATGCACAGAGCATAAATGTGAGGATGTCACCAGCAAGACAAACTGAAAAACAATGAACTTAAATACTACAGACATGATTAACGAAAACAGGTGCGTGACTCAAAACGTGAAACAGGTGCGTGACGTGACAGGTGAAAACTAATGGGTTGCTATGGTGACAAACAAGAGTGCACAATGAGTTCAAACGTGGAACAGGTGAAACTAATAGGTAATCATGGAAACAAGACAAGGGAGTGAAAAGCCAGAAACTAAAGAGTCCAATAACTAAACAAAACACGACTAAGACAAAACATGATTACACAGACATGACAGATATACAGTGATGCATTAATCAACATAGTAGTTAGCCTTTATTACACAACCTTTTATTTATTGTGCACAATGTAATATGCAGTATTTTGTCCCAACCAGAGTTTGGAAACATTGACCATGTTAAATAAAACCTTCAAGGGACTGAACCAGATTGTGCTCTAAAGAGCTTTAAACCAGTAATTGTTGGCCTGCTCTGTAGCAAACTCGCATGTCCGCTTGGCAACAAATATAAACGGAGGCAACGTTTTTGCCGACAATGCGCACAAAAACTGGATTAGAACACAAAAAAAAGTGAGCCCGAGAAGAGTAAAGCAAAATGCCAACGAGGATTTTACAATTGATTTCACTTCTATGAAGTCATTACAGATCTCGCTCCCCCACTAGAGTTTGAATGCTGTTTTAGATTTTATAATTTGCTTATTGAATTCCTCATCCGCTCCCGTCGGTGGCTATAGCATCCATTAACGGCGCTGGATCGAGACCAATGAGGCAAAGCGAGGACTGCTTTCACAGCCCCTGATTGTCTAACCAGAATCCCGCGGTGCGTGTTCACGGCCGACTGCTGATAGGAGAACAATTGCTGCCAGTGAGGAGCCGTGAAGCTTCTGGCTGCAGAAATCCTTGAGTGGAGCCTCTCAAGAAAGATGGAACATTTGGTTCCTGCATATTCTAGATAGCCCAATGCTGGTTTTATTTAGCTTAGTTTTTTATTTGTTTGCCCTTCATCATGCCACCGGCATTTTTTATCCAGGCTTAGGGCTGGCATTACAGAGCTTTAATGGCTGGCTGGTGGGGAACAGACCGGAAATCGAACCCGTACCGACTACAGAAATGACATCACCATGTAACCACCACACTACCAGTGCAATAATAACTAATACAATGACTACACTAATAGCATGAATAAATAATTAAAATAAAATACACAGTAAAAAAATACATATAAATACAATTAAAGTGCACTGTAAGTAGACTACTAGTGCCACAATTGTTTAAAATAATAAAAAAATCCTAAGAAAAAGCAAGTAGGCTAGACCAGAAGTGTCAAACTTGTTTTCATGGAGGGCCACATCGCAGTCGTGGCTGCCCTTAGAGGGCCGTTTGTAACAATGCATGTAAGAATATAAAAATATAATCCTCTCATTTAGAGATGTCCGATAATGCACCGATGGCTTGGAATAACCTACAATCGAACATTAAACTTCAAACCCTAGTTACGTTGAATGAGTTTAAAGCTTCTGTGAAAGGACTGCAGTCTACCTTGTCTGTATGCACATGTGTCATGTGAGCAAGTTTTAATGTTGTAAATGTGATGTTTTATGTATTTGTTTACTGTTTTTAATGTAACCTTGCTGCTGCCCTCTTGGCCAGGTGTCCCTTGGAAAAGAGATCAAGGTCAAGGTCAAGGTTCAACTTTATTGTCCCCGCGGGGAAATTTGTCTTGGGCACAGTGCATCATTGCTTTCTTAACATACCCAAAAACAACAGAACAAAAACACAAGCACAGACACAACCACAACCATACAACTAACATTTAAACATCAGAACATGGAGCTTGATAGACATAGGTGGCACTTTGATGTAGGCATAAAATCTACAGTATGGAGATAAAGATAAAGTACCAGTGTGCATTGCACTAGAGCTCATGGATAAAGTGCTGTGTGCTAAAGTGCTTAGTTCTAAAGTGCTATGTGCTAAAGTGCTATGTGCTAAAAAAGTGCTAACCTATGTATTAAAATTCTATTGCACATTGTTGGTCAGCTTAATGGAGGCTGGAACAAATGATAATTTAAGGCGGTTAGATTTGCATAGTGGGACCCGGAGTCTTCTCCCTGATGGCAGGGTTCCATATTCAGGAAAGAGTGGGTGTTGTGAGTTGGAAATAATTTTCCCATTGAGATCAAAGATCTCAATGGGATTTTACCTGGTTAAATAAAGGCTAATAATAAATAATGGCTTTTTTGTCGATATCCGATATTCCGATATTGTCCAACTCTTAATTACCGATTCCGATATCAACCGATACCGATATACACAGTCGTGGAATTGACACATTATTATGCCTAAATTTGTTGTGATGCCCCGCTGGATGCATTAAACAATGTAACAAGATTTTCCAAAATAAATCAACTCAAGTTATGGAAAAAAAAATGCCAACATGGCACTGCCATATTTATTATTGAAGTCACAAAGTGCATTATTTTTTTTAACATGCCTCAAAACAGCAGCTTGGAAATTGGGACATGCTCTCCCTGAGAGAGCATGAGGAGGTTGAGGTGGGTGGGGTTGGGGGGGGGGGGGGCGGGGTTTAGGTGGGGGCGGGGGTGGGGGTGGGGGTAGGGGGTAGCGGGGGGTGTATATTGTAGCGTCCCGGAAGAGTTAGTGCTGCAAGGGGTTCTGGGTATTTGTTCTGTTGTGTTTATGTTGTGTTACAGTGGGGATGTTCTCCCGAAATGTGTTCGTCATTCTTGTTTGGTGTGGGTTCACAGTGTGGTGCATATTTGTAACAGTGTTAAAGTTGTTTATACGGCCACCATCAGTGTGACCTGTATGGCTGTTGACCAAGTATGCCTTGCATTCACTTGTGTGTGTGAAAAGCCGTATATATTATGTGATTGGGCCGGCACGCGAAGGCAGTGCCTTTAAGGTTTATTGACGCTCTGTACTTCTCCCTACGTCCGTGTACCAGCGGCGTTTTAAAAAGTCATGAATTTGACTTTTTGAAACCGATACCAATAATTTACGATATTACATTTTAAAGCATTTATCGGCCGATAATATCGGACTGCCAATATTATCGGACATCTGTAGTCTCATTATATTATTGCACAATTGCCTATGCATTTGGTTATTTGATTTTTGTACGTACAAATTGATGGATAACTTGCTTTGAAATCGTAAGTCAAGGTGACAAGCAGATATTTAAATATTCATTTTTATTTTTTACAAACTATAATACGGTATATAATAATTAGGGGTGCTAAATCTTTTTTTTTTTAATCACAAATGGATTGCGATTCTCATTCATCTCGATTGTAAATTGATGAACAATTAAAAAAAATCTAATTGTATTACATTTTTTTGACAAATTATTAAAAAACATTTTTTTACTTACTAGGTGCGCGTGTATGTCATACATCAGCAACCAAAAATAGGTTTTGTAACCTGTAAGCTGTTTTGTTAAGGTGTTATTATTATTATGCCAAAGAATACATTGCAAAAATCAGTTTGAATCGAGAATTGTGTTGAATCGAGTATCGAATTAGCAATAAAATCCCCACCCCACCTCTAACATATATATATATATAACATATATAAACATATATATTATTATTATAATCATTTATCATTGATTAGTTAGAATTGTTTTATTTTAGCGCTGTATGATTGTCTGAACTTTCATTTTTCATTACTTTTTATGAGTCCTTTCTTTTGCAATATATTTGATTAGTATTCATTTTTGTAATCTGCCTGACCTAAGACTTGTGATTAACACATGCTTTCATACTATTTGACAAGGTTTATCCTGTTAAACTGTAAGTAGGTTAGATATAATTATTGAATACAATTAAAATCAAGAGTACGATTATTAATTCAGTGTTAAGATTTGAGCGGGCCCCGGGCGCCTCTGTAGTGGAAAAGTTAGGCCCCAAGGTCAAACAGGATAACAACAAATTGGAAAGTCAGCACCCTCTAGGCATCTGCGTAAATGTTGCAAAAAAAACCTTTAATTAGGACTATTTCATTTTAAAAGAAACATTATGCCTCTCCAGAAGTAAAACAAAATTAATAAAAATAATAATGTAACAATATTTTTATCAAACTTTTTGTTACTATGAACAGTATTTTATTGTGTCAAACAAACAGAAGAAATCTAGACTTAAAGTCGTAGAGAATTTTCTTCAGCGCAGAAATTATGACTAACGTGGCAAAGCTGTATTTTTGTTTGCACTTAAATTATTTTGACAGTTTATGTAGGGAACACATATGTTATTATAGTTTATCATTTATCATTAATTAGTTAGAATTGTTTTATTTTAGCACTGTATGATTGTATGAACCTTAATTTTTTATTACTTTTTATGAGTCCTTTCTTTTGCAATATATTTGATTAGTATTCATTTTTGTAATCTGCCTGACCTAAGCCTTGTGACTAACACATGCTTTCATATTATTTGACAAGGTTCATCCTGTTAAACTGTAAGTAGGTTAGATATAATTATTGAATACGATTAAAATCAAGAGTACGATTATTAATTCAGTGTTAAGATTTGAGTGGGCCCCGGGCGTCTTTTGTAGTGGAAAAGTTGGGCCCCAAGGTCAAACAGGTTAACAACACATTGGAAAGTCAGCGCCCCCTAGGCATCTGCGTAAATGATGCAAAACCCCCCTTTAATTAGGACTATTTTATTTTAAAAGAAACATTATGCCTCTCCAGAAGTAATGAAATTAAATAATAATGTAACAATATTATTATCAATATTTGTGTTACTATGAACAGTATTCTATTGTGTTTGGGAAGGCAAACGATTACAATGGACTTATTTTCCTGTACAGTGGTCCCCCGCCACATCACACATGAAATATTGCAGCATCACGGATGTTTTCGGAATATTTGACCATTTTTTTGGTCCTAAACTAAGCATTTGCAAGCGTAAACATTGCTAGATTAACCATAAATATCAATACTACTGTACTATTGGCCACTAGATAAGACCAAATCAATCAGAGTGCACTGTTCACTGATTGGCTCGGCCTCAGGCAGTATGACTAAACTGGAATAAAAGAGTGTAAACGTGACTAAATTGTGTTCTTTCATGTCTAGATGGCTCTCATACAGTAATGTTGAAAAACACATTCAGCAGGCCGTAAATAGGTTTTTTATGCTCTAGCCACGAAAATGTTTGATTAGTAATTAATGATTCGTACAGTGCAGGAATTCATCTATCCATGTCCGGAACCAATTACCAGCGATAAACGAGGGACAACTGTATTGATAAATTGTTTGTGTATTTTATATATTTTATGTTAATTCACATGTATTTATTTTGATTAGAAATCGTTTTGAATAATTTTAATTTACAATAGGCCAGAGCACATGTGTCAAACTTACGGCCCGGGGGTTTGATCTGGTCCGCCACATTGTCACATGTGGCCTGCGACACCTTGGAAATAACCCTAACCCTAACCCTAACCCTAACCCTAACCCCTAACCCCAACCCCTAACCCTATCCCTAACCCTAACCCTAACCCTCAATAAAGCACCTCATCTTTCTCACTAAATGTACAAAACCCAAAACCAGTGAAGTTGGCACATTGTGTAATTCGTGAATAAAAACAGAATACAATGATTTGCAAATCCTTTTCAACTTCTATTCAATTGAATAAACTGCAGAGACAAAATATTTAATGTTCCAATTGAGAAACTTAGTTTTTTTTTTCAAATAATCATTGACTTAGAATTTGATGGCAGCAACACATTGCAAAAAAGTTGGCACAGGGGCAATTTTACCACTGTGTTACATGGCCTTTCCTTTTAACAGCACTCAGTAAACGTTTGGGAACTGAGGAGACCAATTTTTGAAGCTTTCAGGCGACGTTTCTGGGTGTTGTCGATAAATGGCTTTCGCTTTTTTTTTTAACTTGCACTTACAGATGTAGCAACCAACTGTAGTTACTGACAGTGATTTTCTGAAGTGTTCCTGAGCCCATGTGGTGATATCCTTTACACACTGATGTCGCTTTTTGATGCAGTTCCGCCTGAGGGATCGAAAATCACGGG
This sequence comes from Nerophis lumbriciformis, assembly GCF_033978685.3. NCBI lineage: Eukaryota > Metazoa > Chordata > Actinopteri > Syngnathiformes > Syngnathidae > Nerophis > Nerophis lumbriciformis. The sequence goes on along the minus strand of NC_084579.2, from coordinate 11,119,238 downwards.
CATTCAATGTTGGTTTACAGCCTTGCTGCTTACGTGCAGTGATTTCTCCAGATTCTCTGAACCTTTTGATGATATTACGGATCGTAGATGGTGAAATCCTCAAATTCCTTGCAATAGCTGGTTGAGAAATGTTCTTAAACAATTTGCTCACACATTTGTTCAAAAAAGTGGTGACCCTCACCCCATCCTTGTTTGTGAATGACTGAGCATTTCATGGAAGCTGCTTTTATATCCAATCATGGCACCCACCTGTTCCCAATCAACCTGTTCACCTGTGGGATGTTCCAAATAAGTGTTTGATGAGCATTCCTCAGCTTTCTCAGTCTTTTTTTGCCACTTGTGCCAGCTTTTTTTAAACACGTTGCAGGCATCAAATTCCAAATGAGCTAATATTTGCTAAAAATAACGTTTCCTAGTTTGAACGTTAAGTATCTTGTCTTTGCAGTCTATTCAATTGAATATAAGTTAAAAAGATTTGCAAATCATTGTATTCTGTTTTTATTTACCATTTACACAACGTGCCAACTTCACTGGTTTTGAGTTTTGTATGTGCTCTTCCAATTTGATAGAACAACTGCATGTCGGATGGTGCAACAAACTTTATGTTAAAATTTATTCCAAAAATGTTTTGGTTAAAATGAAAATAAATACTTAAATATGTGCTTGTCACCCTGACGTATGATTTCAAAGCAAATTATTCCTCTATTGTTGTATGTAAAAAATTTAGGGCTGTAAAATTATTATTATTGTTATAATCAAATGAATCACATTTGAAATGTGTATTAATTATGATTAATCAGAGTTGATTACTCGCTTGAATAATTTAAATTTAACCTAAAAAAAACTATTTGTACTAGAATATCATCCGTGCAGGAACGTATTCAAACATTTTACTTCAATGCTTGTTATGTATTTGCACAAAACTTTGTAGCAGTTTTTTTCTCAAGTTCTTTCAGGCTGTATTTTGGAGTGAAATTTGCCAGTGAACACACCAGTTTGAGTCTCCTCACTCATTTTTGTACTCACGTACGCATTGATCCGATCAATGATGGTATTGCGGTTAAGGTGAAAAAGCTTGTACCGTCAAAATAAATTGTGTGTGCATGATTAATGTGCTGATTTTGACAGCCCTAAAAAAATTACATGAATAAAATACATGGGCAATATAATAATAATCATGAGACGATTATGTCATATTTGCTGTTACTAGTGGTGCACAAAGGTGGCCCTTAATGAGAAGAGTTTGGCGCCCCTGGGCTAGTAAGTACAGTATATGCTCGTGTGCTGTATTGGATTCTATTATGTGCATTTCATGAAAAAAAACCATGATGAAATGCTATAAAAATCCTAATGGCTCCTGAGGTCCATTACCTGTGATTGTCTTGCAGGGTGCGCATCAGAGCCAAGCTGGGATGGTGGGATGGCTCGTGTCGCTGCGTAGGGGCTGAGGAGAAAAGGGTTGACAGACCAGCGCGTTGTAAGTCTAATGCACACATGCTATTAGGTGTAAATGCATGCTTAATATAATATGTGACACATCTATTTAAGAATGTAGCTTCTTCATACATGGGTATGGCTCACGAGAGGCTCTGGAGGATGCTATCAAGTTGTTTGGCGGAGAGAGGCTCGGGTGCAGATGGTGGACGGTTAAACAGTCTGTCAGTGGGTCCTGGGTCACATCGAGTGTGGATTTCATCTAAAGGAAATAACACATGGACCAGAGGCATTAACGCTGCACATTAACACCAATGTGTACAATACAAGCCCTGACAATTTCCGCTTTGCATAGATGAACTATTCATTTAACATTATTTTTATTATTACCGTATTTTTCGGACCATACACTGCAAAAAGTCAGTGTTCAAAAACAAGAAAAATAAAATACAAAAATGAGGGGTATTTTACTTGAACTAAGGAAAATGATCTGCCAATAGAACAAGAAAAGACTTTCCAAAACAAGTAAAATTAGCTAGCCTCAAAGAACCCAAAAATACCTTAAAATAAGTATATTCTCACTAATAACAAGTGCACTTTTCTTGGTAGAAAAAAAAAAAGAGACCTTTTTTCTCAATATGTTGAAAAATATTCTTAAATGAAGTAAATGCTAGTGCCATTATCTTGACGTAATGATATGCGCCCGGCATTACATTTCTTGAAACCAGCAAACTTACACTAAAAACTAGTTTATTTTTCTTAATGGAAGGCAACAAGGCAACCGCTTGTTACTCTCGGGGTCTCCTAGCAGCTCATATTGTCTAAAAATGCATTTTTCCATCGACAACATGACATCATCATGCCAAGTGCGTGCTCTTTCAGTCAATTAGTGCGCGAGGAATATATATATATATATATATATATATATATATATATATATATATATATATATATATATATATATATATGTATGTATGTATGTATGTATGTATGTATGTATGTATGTATGTATGTATGTATGTATGTATGTATGTATGTATATATATATATATATATATGTATGTATGTATGTATGTATATATATATATATGTATATATATATATATATATATATATATATATATATATATATATATATATATATATATTTATATATATATATACATACATACATACATACATATATATATATATACATACATACATACATACATACATACATACATACATACATATATATATATATATATATATATATATATATATATATATATATATATATATATATATATATATATATATATATATATATATACAGCCCGGGCCCCAGCCAAATTTTTCTTTATTGTAATTTTGAAGAATTCATCTGAATGTGCATGAACTATTTCTGTTCAAACTAGTTTGAACAGAAATAGGTTAAATGTTAAATGTTTAAATATTAACTGTCCGTTTACTATACTGTGCCAACTGTACTACTATATGAGTACCGTATTTTTCGGATTATAAGTCGCAGTTTTTTTCATAGTTTGTGCGATTTATACTCTGGAGCGGCTTATGTGTGAAATTATTAACACGTTACCGTAAAATATCAAATAATATTATTTAGCTCATACACGTAAGAGACTAGGCGTATATCAGCAATCGTCACACACACACGTCAACCAATAGAAATTTGGTGGGGGCGGGTCATGGCAGAAGTGCATTGTGAAAAAAAAGCTGCTAACTGCTACTACTTCCGTACCTATGAAAATTGATCATTTCAACATTGGCGGTAACTTCTAAAAACTGAGAAGGGCTGAACAAAAATGGCACTGAAAAGGAAATCATATACTGCAGGTTACAAGCTGGAAGTAGTGAAATATGCAGCAGAAAGAAAGTTTGGAGTAAGCGAGAAACTTGTAAGGGACTGGCGAAAAATTTCCCCCAAAAATGCGACTTATACTCGAGTGCGACTTATATGTTTTTTTCCTTCTTTATTATGCATTTTCGACTGGTGCGACTTATACTCCGAAAAATATGGTACGTATTTCGTATCAAATCAAATCAAATCAACTTTATTTATAAAGCACATTTAAGATTTACCACAGGGGTAGCCAAAGTGCTGTACAATGGGCAGGTTAAAAGATAATACGAGTACCGAGCAAACACAACACAACACAAACAGAACACGATAAAAAATAAATAAATAAAATAGAATAAATAAAAACATAAAAACATAAAAACAGGTTCACAGCAGGTGTATAATGGGGCGCCATTGCAGGATGGATATCACTCAGTGTTAAAAGCCATGGAATAAAAGTATGTTTTTAAGAGAGATTTAAAAACAGGAAGAGAGGAGGCTTGTCTAATACTCAGAGGTAGGTCGTTCCAGAGCTTGGGAGCAGCAGCGGCGAAAGCTCTGTCACCTCTAAGCTTCAGCCTTGTGTCAGGGACCGTCAACAGCAGCTGATCGGCTGATCTTAGGGATCGGGTGGGGCAGTAAGGCTGAAGGAGGTCGGAGAGATAGGTTGGCGCGAGGTTGTTTAGACATTTAAAAACAAATAAAAGGAGTTTAAAATTGATTCGATAACGCACAGGGAGCCAGTGAAGCACAGTACAATCCACCAAGCGGTGTGGCTTCATAGCTTACCAAAGTTGTATTAAAACATTTTGATAGAGTTTTGAGCGCCGTGTGTAATGTTCTATATTTTTAATGGAACATATAACATATTGGTGTTGTTTACTTGAGTCATATTGCAGTCTACACGTATCTCTTATGTGTGACTGCCATCTACTGGTCACACTTATCATTTCACCATGTACCAAATAAAATAGCTTCAAGGTCGGTAAGCACAACCAAAATTATTCCGTACATTAGGCGCACCGGGTTATAAGGCGCACTGTCGAGTTTTTAGAAAATGAAAGGATTTTAAGTGCGCCTTACAGTCCGAAAAATAGGAATGACTGTTGTTTGCATTTGTGTCACTAATATTTTGCCTCTGTCATGGAGCTAAACGGTTCTAATGCCAAATTATCTGCTCTCAGACTGTGCTTCAATATAATCACAAAGGCATTAGGTTTGACACAGCTTATGTATTGGACCTCATTTGAATAATGTGCATGTGCAGGTCAGAGAGTGAAACTTATGTGAAGAAAAATATGTTTATTGATGAGCAGAAAAGATGACTGGTTTGGTTCTAGCACAGGGATATTCAACTCAATTGTTTTGAGAGTTCCCTGTTCACTATTCGTCTTATTTTTTTAGAATCCAAAGAACCAGCGTCCTCTACAGTGGACATCTGATTGGTCTACTTATTTTGTCAAGAGTTGCAGGTGCGTTCTGTTGTTTTTAAGGACCTTCTGCAAAACGTGAGGCTCTCACAAGTTGTTGTTGTTTTAATGATGAAAAAAGAGAGGACCTAAAATGGAACCTTGAGGAACGCCACTAGTTTACTGTAACTAAAGAAGTTAAACAAATGACTACCAACTGCATCGGAAGTAAACACCTTAGTTACATAAATCACATTATGAAAAAAGCCTGGCTGCCAAAAGAGAGAGGACTTAAAGGGGTGCCTTGAGGAACACCTCAGTTATGTACATCACAAGTTTGGCCCCCAGTGTTCTTTGTTTGCCAGCAAGGTTGAACTGTCAATGCAAGGATCTGCCATTGCCAAATTAGTTTGCTTGCAATTTCGTTGTACAATGTACAATGACAATAAAGATATATTCTATTCTATTCTATTCTATTACAAGAGCAGGCTGGTGTTTGTTTTTAGAAATTTGCTGCAAAAAATCCAAAGTTTTCAACTGAACTCTATAGTGTCTTTGCTGGGCCGGATTTGGCCCCTCTAGTTGAAGAGCCTGTTTTAGAACATGAATATTGTATTTAGATTCAATTATTTACCAGAGTTTGAATGACTCTGGCACCTTCATCTTTTTTTAGTTCAAATAATCAGAATTAAGTGTTTGTTAAGTGGATCTAATTATCGCATCACTTATAAAAGTTACAAAGTAAAGACTTTTTGTTTGTGGGGAGCTTTATGAAATGTCGAGTCGGTATCTATGGTGATAGAAAAAGATATGCACCAATTTATCACCCCTCTTATTGCTAATATTCAGTAGGTAGATGTTAAACTGCTATGTTAAACATAGCTTTTTTATTCTTGGTCTTTGCTCAGAGTCAACACACTGAGTACTCAGGATTGATTGAGCTAATTCAGATAATTGTTCTGAAACTTAAATTCTGACTTTCCTGTTAAACCAACTCAGATGTCAGAGTTTGTTGAACCTCCTACCTGGAATACCCCCGAGTTCAGGCCTGGGCAATTATTTTGACTTGGGGGGCCAAATTTAGAGGAAAAAATGTGTCTGAGTGCTGGTATATCTGTCTGTCTCTGTATACATCCATCCATCCATCCATCCATCCATTTTCTACCGCTTGTCCCTTTCGGGGTCGCGCGGGGGGGTACACCCTGGACAAGTCACCACCTCATTGCAGGGCCAACACAGATAGACAGACAACATTCACACACTAGGGCCAATTTAGTGTTGCCAATCAACCTATCCCCAGGTGCATGTCTTTGGAGGTGGGAGGAAGCCGGAGTTTGTGAGGCACATGACTAACCCCATCGTGCTGCCCCTATGTATATGTATATGTATATGTATATGTATATGTATATGTATATGTATTTGTATATGTATATATATATATGTATGTATGTATGTATGTATGTATGTATGTATGTATATATATATGTATGTATGTATGTATGTATATATATAAAACTCCCAATCAAAGGATGTATGTATGTATGTATGTATGTATATGTATATGTATATGTACATGTATATATATATATATATATATATATATATATACATATATATATATGTGTATATGTATATATATATATATATATATGTATGTATATATGTATATATATGTATATATGCATATATATATATATGTATATATATATATATATATATATATATATATATATATATATATATATACATACATATATGTATATATATATATATATACACATACATATACATATATGTGTGTTTATATATATATATATATATATACATATATGTGTGTTTATATATATATATATATATATATATATATATATATATATATATATATATATATATATATATATATATATATATATATACATATATGTATATGTGTATATATATGTGTGTAAGCTGTAAAAATCTGCTGTACAGTATGTGTGCTTGGGTCCTATTTTTAAGAACTCTAATACAAAACCTCACAATAATGTCTGATTGAATGCTAAAAACGTTATGACAGACCGCCTTAAAAAATGGAATGGAATTTAAAAAAATTTCTACTGAATGAGACACCCAGAATGTACATGAAAATAAAGAATGTGGGATTTACAATATTAACTATGAACAATAAAACACTGAATATTGACAACATATGAACGTCACACCCCCTCTCCATCCACATATTTTACAGTCACGCAAAACGCATAAAAAATGCAACAAACAGCAAATTATCAACACGAAAGGTTAAAAAAAAACCCACCTACAATCTGATACATCTGATATATCACTAAGCTTTAGAACTTTGTTGTAAAAATCTCCTTCCGCGTCTGTCCCTGACACCCGCATTTCAGGCTGGCCGCTCTGGAAACACTCTGTGGAAACGCTCCCCGCCCACACTGCTTGGTGCCTCGTCTGAGCTGCTGTGACTTAGATTACCATAGTAACTAACTAGATTACCATAGTAACTAATTACATTACTATAGTAACCAGTATATCATGCAAAAGCGCAGATTCCAACCATTGAAATACTTTGTATAGTTCAAGACTTACGGTCGTTAGAAAACATCACTGCACATCATAATGGCAGCTACAATGTCCATCTTAAAGGGGAACATTATCACCAGACCTATGTAAGCATCAATATATACCTTGATGTTGCAGAAAAAAGACCATATATTTTTTTAACCGATTTCCGAACTCTAAATGGGTGAATTTTGGCGAATTAAACGCCTTTCTAATATTCGCTCTCGGAGCGATGACGTCACAACTTGGCGTCACATCGGGAAGCAATCCGCCATTTTCTCAAACACCGAGTCAAATCAGCTCTGTTATTCTCCGTTTTTTTCGACTGTTTTCCATACTTTGGAGACATCATGCCTCGTCGGTGTGTTGTCGGAGGGTGTAACAACACGAACAGGGACGGATTCAAGTTGGACCAGTGGCCCAAAGATGCGAAAGTGGCAAGAAATTGGACGTTTGTTCCGCACACTTTACCGACGAAAGCTATGCTACGACAGAGATGGCAAGAATGTGTGGATATCCTGCGACACTCAAAGCAGATGCATTTCCAACGATAAAGTCAAAGAAATCTGCCGCCAGACCCCCATTGAATCTGCCGGAGTGTGTGAGCAATTCAGGGACAAAGGACCTCGGTAGCACGGCAAGCAATGGCGGCAGTTGGTTCCCGCAGACGAGCGAGCTAAACCCCCTATCGACCCTAGCTTCCCTGGCCTGCTGACATCAACTCCAAAACTGGACAGATCAGCTTTCAGGAAAAGAGAGCGGATGAGGGTATGTCTACAGAATATATTAATTGACGAAAATTGGGCTGTCTGCACTCTCAAAGTGCATGTTGTTGCCAAATGTATTTCATATGCTGTAAACCTAGTTCATAGTTGTTAGTTTCCTTTAATGCCAAACAAACACATACCAATCGTTGGTTAGAAGGCGATCGCCGAATTCGTCCTCGCTTTCTCCCGTGTCGCTGGCTGTCGTGTCGTTTTCGTCAGTTTCGCTTGCATACGGTTCAAACCGATATGGCTCAATAGCTTCAGTTTCTTCTTCAATTTCGTTTTCGCTACCTGCCTCCACACTACAACCATCCGTTTCAATACATTCGTAATCTGTTGAATCGCTTAAGCCGCTGAAATCCGAGTCTGAATCCGAGCTAATGTCGCTATAGCTTGCTGTTCTTTCCGCCATGTTTGTTTGTGTTGGCTTCACTATGTGACGTCACAGGAAAATGGACGGGTGTTTATAACGATGGTTAAAATCAGGCACTTTGAAGCTTTTTTTAGGGTTATTGCGTGATGGGTAAAAACATTTTTTAAACTTTCGAAAAATATAATAAGCCACTGGGAACTGATTTTTAATGGTTTTAACCATTCTGAAATTGTGATAATGTTCCCCTTTAAAGATCTAAAAAAATGATTTGGGAATGTCCATATAAGTAAACACTGATTGATTGAGCTTCCTACTGTACCTTCTTCCGTAACTGTCTCTCCGCATTGGAATGGGACTTGACGTGCTTCCTCAGGGAGCTGGGATCGGTGTAGCGCTTGGCACAACCCGCCACTTGGCACGCGTACGGCTTCTGCACACCCCAGACAAGAGAGCATTGGGAAAAACGTGTCACGACCCCTGGAAGTAACCCTTTATGTGTGTTTTGTTGACTAGGGTTTATGCCGCTCACCCCGTCCAGGTGGGTGCGCTGGTGCTTGGCTCGGTCGCTGGAGTTGCTGAAAGCCTTGAAGCATCCCGGGTGCTGGCACTGGTACGGCTTCTCCCCCGTGTGGCTGCGCAGGTGGATCTTGAGATTTTCCAGGCGGGAGAAGGCCTTCTTGCAGCCCTTGAACTGCGGAAAAAGAAACGCGGTAGGTCCACATCACATGGTGCGGTTTTTTCATTTGCATAGATTTGATAAGACCTTAGCCTCTTTTTTTGTCTTCCTCTGAGAGCTTTCTGGATTTTACTCACGCAGGCTGCTCGGCCTTGTTGTGTGGGTGGAAATGCAAATGCAAAAGAACCCCACAAACATTCATTTAGTCTCCTACCAGCACGGACGCCTAATAACCAGTCCTCATTGCTTTTTCTTCCATGTATAGAAAGCTTATTTTTAATATGCCCTTTTTTCCTGGTCAATGTTTGGATAACGACGCAGAACCACCATATTGCTGCAGGGATGCGGCGACCTGTGCATAATGACGCTATTTAACATCATTTAATACCGACAAACTTAATGTTTCATTGCACGAGGCGGTCAGATGTTGCTAATGTCAAGAAAATTCAGTTGCCATCTTAAATATGCTGAACTATTATTAAGACTAATACATCTAGCAGCCAGCAGGGGTCAGCGTTCATACAAATCCTGTATCAGTGCCTTGTCATTTTTCTGTTGTCAGACAGGCTGACAAAAGTAGGAGTAAGTCAATGTATCGCAGGTCTCAGGTCTTGGATCCCAAATCCGAGTCAATTCTCGAGACAAGACCGGTTAAGTCAAGTCTGGAGTTATTTTTGAGTCCTTCCAAGTCATTGACACTGTGAAGTCATTACTGGAGCTACAATATTATGACACTTATCTTAACCATGATCCAATCTACTGTTTTAAACATATATATATATATATATATATATATGTCTTAATAAGGTTATCCAAAAAATAGTGCTCGATACCGTAGTAGAGCGCAATATATGTATGTGTGGGAAAAAAAATCACAAGACTACTTCATCTCTACAGGCCTGTTTCATGAGGGGGTTCCCTCAATCATCAGGAGATTTCCTGATGATTGAGGGAACCCCCTCATGAAACAGGCCTGTAGAGATGAAGTAGTCTTGTGATTTTTTTCCCCACACATACACATATATATATATATATATATATATATATATATATATATATATAGTACAGACCAAAAGTTTGGACACACTTTCTCCTCATTCAATGCGTTTTCTTTATTTTCATGACTATTTACAATGTAGATTGTCACCCTTTGCTCTGATTACTCTTGGCATTCTCTCGATGAACTTCAAGAGGTAGTGACCTGAAATTGTTTTTTAACAGTCTTGAAGGAGTTAGCTAATTGAGAGGATGCCAAGAGTGTGCAAAGCAGTAATCAGAGCAAAGGGTGGCTATTTTGAAGAAACTAAAATATAAAACATGTTTTTAGTGATTCCAGTACATAAGTACATAACAAAAAAAGGTAAAAAGTATTGTAAGTAAGTACTGTCATTTAAAAAAACAAAAAAACAGTAGTTATGTACAGTACAGGCCAAACGTTTGGACACACCTTCTCCTCATTCAATGCGTTTTCTTTATTTTTATGACTATTTACATTGTAGATTGTCACTCTTTGCTCTGATTACTGCTCTGCACACTCTTGGCATTCTCTCAATGAGCTTCAAGAGGTAGTCACCTGAAATGGTTTTCCAACAGTCTTGAAGGAATTAGCTCATTGAGAGGATGCCAAGAGTGTGCAAAGCCGTAATCAGAGCAAAGGGTGACTATTTTGAAGAAACTAGAATATAAAACACGGTTTTTAGTTATTTCAGTACATAATAAAAAAAGGTAAAAAGCATTTTACTGCGAAAATAACTTAAGTAGTGTACTGTCATCTAAAAAAAAAACAGTAGTTATGTACAGTACAGGCCAAACGTTTGGACACACCTTCTCCTCATTCAATGCGTTTTCTTTATTTTCATGACTATTTACATTGTAGATTGTCACTCTTTGCTTTGATTACTGCTTTGCACACTCTTGGCATTCTCTCGATGAGCTTCAAGAGGTAGTCACCTGAAATGGTTTTCCAACAGTCTTGAAGGAGTTAGCTCATTGAGAGGATGCCAAGAGTGTGCAAAGCAGTAATCAGTGAAAAGGGTGGCTATTTTGAAGGAACTAGAATATAAAACATGTGTTTTAGTTATTTCAGTACATAACAAAAAAAAGTAAAAACCATTTTACTGCAAAAAAAGAACTTAAGTAGTGTACTGTCATTTAAAAAAAAAAAACAGTAGTTATGTACAGTACAGGCCAAAAGTTTGGACACACCTTCCCCTTATTCAAAGCATTTTCTATATTTTCATGACTATTTACATTGTAGATTGTCACTCTTTGCTCTGATTACTGCTTTGCACACTCTTGGCATTCTCTTGATGAGCTTCAAGAGGTAGATCACCTGAAATTGTTTTCCAACAGTCTTGAAGGAGTTAGCTCATTGAAAGGATGCCAAGAGTGTGCAAAGCAGTAATGAGAGCAAAGGGTGGCTATTTTGAAGAAACTAGAATATAAAACATGTTTTTTAGTTATTTCAGTACATAACAAAAAGAGGTAAAAAGCATTTTACTGCGAAAAGAACTTAAGTAGAGTACTGTCATTAAAAAAAAAAACAGTAGTTATGTACAGTACAGGCCAAAAGTTTGGACACACCTTCTCCTCATTCAATGTGTTTTCTTTATTTTCATGACTATTTACATTGTAAATTGCCACTCTTGGCATTCTCTCGATGAGCTGCAAGAGGTGACATGGTTTTCCAACAGTCTTGAAGGAGTTAGCTCATTGAGAGAATGCCAAGAGTGTGCAAAGCAGTAATCAGAGCAAAGGGTGGCTATTTTGAAGAAAGTAGAATATAAAACATCCATCCATCCGCTTGTCCCTTTTTTGGGGTCGCGGGGGGTGCTGGCCTATCTCAGCTGCATTTGGGCGGAAGGCGGGGTACACCCTGGACAAGTCGCCCCCTCATCGCAGAATATAAAAAATGTTTTTTAGTTATTTCAGTACATAAGTACATAACAAAAAAAGGTAAAACGTATTTTACTGCAAAAAAGAACTTAAGTAGTGTACTGTCATCTAAAAAAAAAGCAGTAGTTATGTACAGTACAGGCCAAAAGTCTGGACACACCTTCTCCTCATTCAATGCGTTTTCTTTATTTTCATGACTATTTACATTGTAGATTGTCACCTTTTGCTCTGATTACTGCTTTGCACACTCTTGGCATTCTCTCGATGAGCTTCAAGAGGTAGTCACCTGAAATGGTTTTCCAACAGTCTTGAAGGAGTTAGCTCATTGAGAGGATGCCAAGAGTGTGCAAAGCAGTAATCAGGGCAAAAGGTGGCATTTTTGAAGAAACTAGAATATAAAACGTGTTTTTTAGTTATTTCAGTACATAAGTACATAACAAAAAAAGGTAAAAAGCATTTTACTGCAAAAAAGAACTTAAGTTATGTACAGTACAGGCCAAACGTTTGGACACACCTTCTCCTCATTCAAAGCATTTTCTTTATTTTCCTGACTATTTACTATTGTAGATTGCCACTCTTTGGTCTGATTACTGCTTTGCACACTCTTGGCATTCTCTCGATGAGCTTCAAGAGGTAGTCACCTGAAATGGTTTTCCAACAGTCTTGAAGGAGTTAGCTCATTGAGAGGATGCCAAGAGTGTGCAAAGCAGTAATCAGAGCAAAGGGTGGCTATTTTGAAGAAACTAGAATATAAAACATCCATCCATCCGTTTTCTACCGCTTGTCCCTTTTTTGGGGTCGGGGGGGTGCTGGCCTATCTCAGCTACATTCGGGCGGAAGGCGGGGTACACCCTGGACAAGTCGCCAACTCATCGCAGAATATAAAACATGTTTTTTTAGTTATTTCAGTACATAAGTACATAACAAAAAAAAGGTAAAAATCATTTTATTGCAAAAAAGAACTTAAGTAGAGTACTGTCATTTAAAAAAAAACAAAAAAAAACAGTACTTATGTACAGTACAGGCCAAACGTTTGGACACACCTTCTCATTCAATGTGTTTTCTTTATTTTCATGACTATTTACATTGTAGATTGTCACTGAAGGCATAGTGGCCCCCGCGACCCCAAAAAGGGACAAGCGGTAAACAATGGTTGGATGGGTGGATTGTGACTGAAGGCATCAAAACTATGAATGAACACATGTGGAGTTATGTACTTAACAAAAAAAGGTGAAATAACTGAAAACATGTTTTATATTCTAGTTTCTTCAAAATAGCCACTTTTTGCTCTGAATACTGCTTTGCACACTCTTGGCACTCTCTCGATGAGCTTCAAGCACACCTGTGAAGTGAAAACCATTATTTAGGTGACCACCTCTTGAAGCTCATCGAGAGAATGCCAAGAGTGTGCAAAAAGTGTGCATGTCTTGAAGCACCTCTTCCTGAGGGAGTTAATAGCTTCACCTTTATCTTTAGGTTTTTAAGCCAAAATGCGTCCGTTCTCCCTTTTCTGTCTACACACCGTGTCTGCTTGTAAGTACTCCGTGATTGTGCGCTCCCGAATATGCTCCTCTGCTTGTAAAACCAGCAATGTCATGATGCGACGATGGCGAAAAATGGCGAACCTGTACTTTTCAAACAGAGTATATCACCGTTTTTGATTCATTAGTACCACAATAGTAGAGATGTCCGATATATCGGACTGCCGATATTAACGGCCGATAAATGCTTTAAAATGTAATATCGGAAATTATCGGTATTGGTTTCGAAAAGTAAAATTTATGACTTTATAAAACACCGCTGTGTACACGGACGTAGGGAGAAGTACAGAGCGCCATAAACCTTAAAAAAAAACTAATATCTACGTTTTTCACAAACACAAGTGAATGCAATGCATACTTGGTCAACAGCCATACAGGTCACACTGAGGGTGGCCGTATAAACAACTTTAACACTGTTACAAATATGCGCCACACTGTGAACCCACACCAAACAAGATTGACAAACACATTTCGGGAGAACATCCGCACCGTAACACAACATAAACACAACAGAACAAATACCCAGAACCCCTTGCAGCGCTAACTCTTCCGGGACGCTACAATATACACCCCCCGCTGACCCCCCACCTCAACCTCCTCATGCTCTCTCAAGGGAGAGCATGTCCCAAATTCCAAGCTGCTGTTTTGAGGCATGTTAAAAAAAATAATGCACTTTGTGACTTCAATAATAAATATGGCAGTGCCATGTTGGCATTTTTTTCCATAACTTGAGTTGATTTATTTTGGAAAACCTTGTTACATTGTTTAATGCATCCAGCGGGGCATCACAACAAAATTAGGCATAATAATGTGTTAATTCCACGACTGTATATATTGGTATTGGTTGATATCGGAATCGGTAATTAAGAGTTGGACAATATCGGATATCGGCAAAAAAGCCATTATCGGACATCTCTACACAATACTATACTAGTACCGGTATACCGTACAACCAGTGACGTGCGGTCACTGGAGGCAGGTGAGGCGGGGCCTCACCTGCCATCATGGAAAGAAAAAAAGTGTAAAAAGAAAAAGAATTAATTAAATTGTTATATGTATTTAGTGATTATACTATAAAGTTATTTTCCATTTAACTTCACCAGTTTTAGATTATTTTTATTCAAAATCGCTGAATTTTCACATTTGCCGTTCAAATACCGAGAAGAGACGGTGCGGTGATCAGCAGCCAGTTGAGGCACGTCACTCAGTTGTGCCTCAACATGGATTGCGGACTCGGCTAACTGCTGGCCTGCTGTGCAGTGAGACCGTATTGCTATATGAATTATATTATACATTTCCATAGTTTAGTTAGCTGAGGTATATAATGTACAGTGTATTTTGTCAACAACTGTATGTGTGTAAAGTATTTCTTGTGCTGAGCAATCATAAAACTGCTGCGAAGACGCACTGTGTGAGGCTCGCAGTAATCCCGCCTCCTGGTGCCGGTTAATGCATCCCTGCCGCAGAATGCACCCCCCGATGGGAGCGCCACACCAACCAAAGCCCACACCCAAACCCTCCACGTGCAAGACCGAATCCACCCAAAAAAAGTCACTTAACAAGAAGCCAAAAAGTGCAAAAACAGCATTGCTCGCGCCGGAGGAGCCGTGAACGACTGCAGGGACACAACATTAGGTACACCTGCAGACTGCAGCACGGATTTCATATTTCATTCATTCACAACTCCTCCAACATGAACACCACTGTTCCCACACTTATAAGTAAAGGTAAGACCATAATAACGTTTTTTTTTATTAAATGTGCTTTTTTGTGTGCTACAGTTTGTATGTGTAAAGTTAAAGTTAAGTTAAAGTACCAATGATTGTCACACACACACTAGGTGTGGTGAAATTTATCCTCTGCGTTTGACCCATTCCTTGATCACTCCCTGGGAGGTGAGGGGAGCAGTGGGCAGCAGCGGCGCCGCGCCCGGGAATAATTGTTGGTGATTTAACCCCCAATTCCAACCCTTGATGCTGAGTGCCAAGCAGGGAAGAATGCTGGTATGAGCTTTTAAACATAACCCTTTAACTGCTGCCAATCAAATGGTGAATAAGATACTCTTTAGGGTTCATATGTTTGTAAATCTGACTGTGATGAAGTCAGTGCCTCACCAGCCATCAACCTCACCGCACGTCACTGCGTACAACCCTAATGTGAATATATGCATGGATATGTATATAAAGTTAAATCAATTAAAAAAATTCCCACGGGGGTGACAGACCACCTGCTAAAAACCTCTGGACAAGAGAGAATGCACAATGACGACAACAAGTACTCGCATACTTTTCATATTACTTGGCGGATGCTCGGACTTGACCTGGTTACTGTACTGCGATGCAAACTTGTAACGTGGGCAAGATATTCAAACATATATCGACATTGTCTTTGAAATATATGTTGTGTGTCGCAGTCCACACCTCTGCGAATCGCATCAACCTTGAATAGAGTCAACGTTTACTCGCCAACTGGCTCCAACATTGGGTACACCTGCACCATCAAATAGGACATGGATTGATGCCCTTCAAAGCAATAAATGTCACATTTTTGCAACATCATGCAAAACCGATGACTCCATGGCTAAAATATGCAAGAGTTTACTTCCTGTTTGCAGGGGGCAGCTGGAATGTCCTCCCCTTATGAAGAAAATACACAGCGCGTGTCCTATTTTGTTGTTCTTGCTCCGAGACTGGCATTCCTAACATTCTCATACCTTTTGGTCATTTATTGTTCAGTCAAGGTACTCCTTAGCTCACCGCATGTTTTTCCGGGATAATTAATTTTAGTCCAGCAATCTTACCCCCCCCCCCCCCCCCACCCCCCCGCCCCCGATATAATGAAGTTAACAGATGTGTTTACAGACGGCGTGTGAAATAAATTGAAATGGTTGCACCGAATAAGAAAAGTAATATTTTTTTACACGCTTAACAAGAGATGAAGAGGCTGTCAAGGTTTTTATTCACCAATATGTTTTTTATATTGGGGAAGATGCCTCATGCTTAAAGCACCGCAATAAAGGTTACCCCAAAAAACACCATAATAAACATCAATGACACATTGTTGTACATAATGCATACTTGCCAACCTTGAGGTGGGGGGTGGGGGCGTGGTTGGGGGCGTGGTTAAGATATATATATATATATATATATATATATATATATATATATATATATATATATATATATAAGAAATACTTGACTTTCAGTGAATTCTAGCTATATATATTTATTTTATTACATATATATATATATATATATAAATAAATAAAAGAAATACTTGAATTTCAGTGATCATTTATTTACACATATACACACACATAACACTCATCTACTCATTGTTGAGTTAAGGGTTGAATTGTCCATCCTTGTTCTATTCTCTGTCACTATTTCAGAACACACACATTATACAAATATACATTATAAAATCAATAAGAAAACGGGAGCTCTGATTTGGGAGTCTGAATTAGGATCAGAAGTTCCTATATAAACATTGCGCACTCACGTCGCCTTTTTGTATTGATTACTGCAGCTGTGCACTGGATTCATTCACAAATACAAACTACAACTCACGAACACTTTAGAGTTAGGCTCCACCATCAGAATGTGTACTTAAACTTATAAAGATCACATGGATATTATTCAGTGAGTTGATTCACCAAAACTAACCTGTTATACAGGAGGAAAAAGCACACAGGACGTTTCAATTGTTCACAGACTGGTCGCGCTCATCAGAATGACAAGACACTTCCGGTCTGCAGGTGATAGCATTCAATTGGGAAGAAACGCCCTACTGCCCCCTACTGACCAATGTGAATACTGATAAATGTGTAATGACAGCTCCAAAAACGAATTCAAACCACAAAATAAAATAAATAAATCAACACAAAAATGTGACACATTATGGGTGGGTCACATATGCATGTACAGTAGATGGCAGTATTGTCCTGTTTAAAAGTGTCACAACATTGCTGTTTACGGCAGCGAACTGCTTTAGGTAGACGAAAACTTGACTGCTGTTGTTGTGTGTTGTTACCGCGCTGGGAGGACGTTAATGAAACTGCCTAGCAATAAACACACATAAGAAACCAAGAACTCGCCCTCCATCATTAGCTGTTTATATTGTGAGAAAGCGGACGTGAGAACAGGCTGTCAACACGTCACTCAGGTCCGCATGGAGCTGGAGGGGGCGTGGCCTCCAGCTCCGCCTGAATTTCGGGAGATTTTCGGGAGAAAATTTGTCCCGGGAGGTTTTCGGGAGAGGCGCTGAATTTCGGGAGTCTCCCGGAAAATCCGGGAGGGTTGGCAAGTATGACATAATGGCATCATTTCTGAACGGGACATGCGGTAGAAAATGGATGGATGGATGGACGTTCTTTTTTTTCTACATTTTGGACACGCATTCCCAATGCTTTTTAATCAGAATATGTTGCGAAACGTTTGACGTTTGCTACTGTATCATATCATAGTGCCAAGCAACTATTGGGCTGAAAATAATCTAATAAGGGGTGTTAAACTCCTTTTAGCCTCATTACAAACCCCGTTTCCATATGAGTTGGGAAATTGTGTTAGATGTAAATATAAACGGAATACAATGATTTGCAAATCCTTTTCAACCCATATTCAATGGAATGCACTACAAAGACAACATATTGGATGTTCAAACTCATGAACTTTATTTTTTTTTGCAAATAATAATTAACTTAGAATTTCATGGCTGCAACACGTGCCAAAGTAGTTGGGAAAGGGCATGTTCACCACTGTGTTACATCACCTTTTCTTTTAACAACACTCAGTAAACGTTTGGGAAATGAGGAGACACATTTTTGAAGCTTCTCAGGTGGAATTCTTTCCCATTCTTGCTTGATGTACAGCTTAAGTTGTTCAACAGTCCGGGGGTCTCCGTTGTGCTATTTTAGGCTTCATAATGCGCCACACATTTTCAATGGGAGACAGGTCTGGACTACAGGCAGGCCAGTCTAGTACCCGCACTCTTTTACTATGAAGCCACGTTGATGTAACACGTGGCTTGGCATTGTCTTACTGAAATAAGCAGGGGCGTCCATGGTAACGTTGCTTGGAAGGCAACATATGTTGCTCCAAAACCTGTATGTACCTTTCAGCATTAATGGTGCCTTCACAGATGTGTAAGTTACCCATGTCTTGGGCACTAACACACCCCCATACCATCACAGATGCTGGCTTTTCAACTTTGCGCCTATAACAATCCGGATGGTTCTTTTCCTCTTTGGTCCGGAGATCACGACGTCCACAGTTTCCAAAAACAATTTGAAATGTGGACTTCGTCAGACCACAGAACACTTTTCCACTTTGTATCAGTCCATCTTAGATGAGCTCAGGCCCAGCAAAGCTGACGGCGTTTCTGGGTGTTGTTGATAAACGGTTCTCGCCTTGCATAGGAGAGTTTTAACTTGCACTTACAGATATAGCGACCAACTGTAGTTACTGACAGTGGGTTTTTGAAGTGTTCCTGAGCCCATGTGGTGATATCCTTTACACACTGGTGTCGCTTGTTGATGCAGTACAGCCTGAGGGATTGAAGGTCACGGGCTTAGCTGCTTACGTGGAGTGATTTCTCCAGATTCTCTGAACCCTTTGATGATATTACGGAGCGTAAATGGTGAAATCCCTAAATTCCTTGCAATAGCTGGTTGAGAAAGGTTTTTCTTAAACTGTTCAACAATTTGCTCACACATTTGTTGACAAAGTGGTGACCCTTGCCCCGTCCTTGTTTGTGAATGACTGAGCATTTCATGGAATCTACTTTTATACCCAATCATGGCACCCACCTGTTCCCAATTTGCCTGTTCACCTGTGGGATGTTCCAAATAAGTGTTTGATGAGCATTCCTCAACTTTATCAGTATTTATTGCCACCTTTCCCAACTTCTTTGTCACGTGTTGCTGGCATCAAATTCTAAAGTTAATGATTATTTGCACAAAAAAAAATGTTTATCAGTTTGAACATCAAATATGTTGTCTTTGTAGCAACTGAATATGGGTTGAAAATGATTTGCAAATCATTGTATTCCGTTTATATTTACATCTAACACAATTTCCCAACTCATATGGAAACGGGGTTTGTACATACTGTATATGTATTGTTGCATTTGAACAATTGTATTGTTGATAATAGAGGTAAATTATTGTTATTAATCATTATCAATAGTGCTATTGGTATTTGTATTGCTTCATTTGTAGTGTAATAATGTTCATTGTCATTTCTGTATTATTATTTATTTCACAAACTGCTTCTTTGCTATCACTTTTATTATCATATTTGTACATATCCTTTTCGCTGATGTTGTTGTTGTTGTTGTTGTCTCTTTGTTTCATCCCCCTCTTGTCCCCGCAATTTCCCCCCTGTTAAAATCCTGTTGACTGAGCTGCCAGTTTTTGATTTTAAAATCTACGGTTGTTGTTTTAACGGTGTATTACTGTAAATGGAAAGACGGTACATTTGTTTTTGCGGTAGAAAAACTGGCAGCTTAGTTGCCAGAATAAAAAAAGAACTTGCACCAAAAAAATGCTGGGTTGTTTTGATAACCCAATTTATGAGTTGCTAGTGTTGGGTTACATTTTGCAGTTATTTTCATGAATAGCAATCCATTTTTTGGGTTATACGGGTATTATTTGAACTCAATTTCTGGTTTTCAAAATTATGAACCATTTTTGGGTTGTTTTTCAACGATAAACGCATTTTTGGGTAAAAGGCTTTTTTTAATTAAAAAGTTACTTTTTTTTTTAAAGGGAATTTTATCGTGGATTAATCTCATTAACATTATTTATAATCACCCAACATTGAGTTAGCATAACTCAATTTATTGGGTTAAATAATTCAACCCAATAGTTTGGTTGGAAAAAAATAACCTAAAATGTTGAGTTAAAATAACTCAAACAAGGGGTTTGTCCTTTTCTGACCCAGCAGTTGGGTTGAAATTGGGTTATTTTTTAACCCAACTTTTTTTAGTGTGCACCCCTGCAAGTGCGGCTTGGATTGATACAACCCTTTCAAACTTAAACTTTTCGAACTTGAAGTTTTATTTTCATGAATCTGGGTTATTTTGATAACCCAATTTATGAGTTGCTAGGGTTGGGTTACATTTTTGAGTTTTTTTTATGAATAGCAATCAATTTTTTGGGTTATACGGGTATTATTTGAACTCAATTTCTGGGTTTTCAATATTATGAACCATTTTTGGGTTGTTTTTCAACGATAAACGCATTTTTGGGTAAAAGGCTTTTTTTATTTATTAAAAAGTTACTTTAATCTTGAAGGGAATTTTATCGGGGATTAATCTCATAAACATTATTTACAATCACCCAACATTGAGTTAGCATAACTCAACTTTTGGGGTTAAATAATTCAACCCAATAGTTTGGTTGGAAAAAATTAACCCAAAATGTTGAGTTAAAATAATTCAAATAAGGGGTTCGTCCTTTTCTGACCCAGCAGTTGGGTCAAAATTGGGTTATTTTTTAACCCAACATTTTTTAGTGTGCACACTTGTAAGTGTGGCTTGGATTGATACAACCCTTTCAAACTTAAACTTTTCAAACTCAAAGTTTTATTTTCACTGCAAATGTATTTTGAGGCATAGAGCAATTAGATTATGGCAACAAAATACCCCTAAATCTGGGTTATTTTGATAACCCAATTTATGAGTTGCCAGTGTTGGGTTATATTTTGGAGTTATTTTTATGAATAGCAATCAATTTTTTGGGTTATAAGGGTATTATTTTAACTAAATATCTGTGTTTTCGAAATTATGCACCATTTTTGGGTTGTTTTTCAACGATAAATGTATTTTTGGGTAAAAGTTTTTTATTTATTTATTAAAAAGTTACTTTTATCTTGAAGGGAATTTTATCGTGGATTAATCTCATTAACATTATTTACAATCACCCAACATTGAGTTAGCATAACTCAACTTTTGGGTTAAATAATTCAACCTGATAGTTTGGTTGGGAATAACCCAACATTAAGTTATCATAACTCAACTTTTTGGTTAAATAATTCAACGCAAAAGTTGGGTTGGAAAAAATGTACCCAAAATGTTGAATTGAAATAACTCAAATAAGGGGTTTGTCCTTTTATGAACCAGCAGTTGGGTTAAAATTGGGTTATTACCCTTGTACGTTTGGCTTGGTTTGATAAAACCCTTTCAAACTTAAATTTTTCAAACTTGAAGTTTTATTTTCATAAATCTGGGTTATTTTGATAACCCAATTTATGAGTTGCTAGTGTTGGTTTAAATTTTGGAGTTATTTTTATGAATAGCAATCCATATTTTGAATTATAAAGGTAGTATTTGAACTCAATTTCTGGGTTTTCGAAATGATGAACCATTTTTGGGTTGTTTTTCAACGATAAATGCATTTTTGGGTAAAAGGCTTTTTTTTTTAACTAAAAAGTTACTTTTATCTTGAAGGGAATTTTATTATTAACATTATTTATAATCACCCAGTTAGCATAACTCAACTTTTTGGGTTAAATAATTCAACCCAATAGTTTTTTATTGGAAAAAATGAACCCAAAATGTTGAGTTAAAATAACTCAAATAAGGGGTTCGTCCTTTTCTGACCCAGCAGTTGGGTTAGAATTGGGTTATTTTTTAACCCAACATTTTTTAGTGTGCACACTTGTAAGTGTGGCTTGGATTGATACAACCCTTTCAAACTTAAACTTTTCAAACTCGAAGTTTTATTTTCACTGCAAATGTATTTTGAGGCATAGAGCAATTAGATTATGGCAACAAAATACCCCTAAATCTGGGTTATTTTGATAACCCAATTTATGAGTTGCCAGTGTTGGGTTAAATTTTGGAGTTATTTTTATGAATAGCAATCCATTTTTTGGGTTATAATTGTATAATTTTAACTAAATTTCTGGGTTCTCGAAATTATGAACCATTTTTGGGTTGTTTTTCAACGATAAATGCATTTTTGGGTAAAAGGCTTTTTTTTATTAAAAAGTTACTTTTTTCTTGAAGGGAATTTTATCGTGGATTAATCTCATTAACATTATTTACAATCACCCAACATTGAGTTAGCATAACTCAAATTTTGGGGTTAAATAATTCAACCAAATAGTTTGGTTGGGAATAACCCAACATTAAGTTATCATAACTCAACTTTTTGGTTAAATAATTCAACGCAAAACTTGGGTTGGAAAAAATTTACCCAAAATGTTGAATTAAAATAACTCAAATGAGGGGTTTGTCCTTTTATGAACCAGCAGTTGGGTTAAAATTGGGTTATTACCCTTGTATGTTTGTCTTGGTTTGATAAAACTCTTTCAAACTTAAACTTTTCAAACTTGAAGTTTTATTTTCATAAATCTGGGTTATTTTGATAACCCAATTTATGAGTTGCTAGTGTTGGTTTAAATTTTGGAGTTATTTTTATGAATAGAAATCCATATTTTGAATTATAAAGGTAGTATTTGAACTCAATTTCAAGGTTTTCGAAATGATGAACCATTTTTGGGTTGTTTTTCAACGATAAATGCATTTTTGGGTAAAAGGCTTTTTTTTTTTAAACTAAAAAGTTACTTTTATCTTGAAGGGAATTTTATCATTAACATTATTTATAATCGCCCAGTTAGCATAACTCAACTTTTTGGGTTAAATAATTCAACCCAATAGTTTTTTATTGGAAAAAATTAACCCAAAATGTTGAGTTAAAATAACTCAAATAAGGGGTTCGTCCTTTTCTGACCCAGCAGTTGGGTTAAAATTGGGTTATTTTTTAACCCAGCATTTTTTAGTGTGCACACTTGTAAGTGTGGCTTGGATTGATACAACCCTTTCAAACTTAAACTTTTCAAACTCGAAGTTTTATTTTCACTGCAAATGTATTTTGAGGCATAGAGCAATTAGATTATGGCAACAAAATACCCCTAAATCTGGGTTATTTTGATAACCCAATTTATGAGTTGCCAGTGTTGGGTTAAATTTTGGAGTTATTTTTATGAATAGCAATCAATTTTTTGGGTTATAAGGGTATTATTTTAACTAAATATCTGAGTTTTCGAAATTATGCACCATTTTTGGGTTGTTTTTCAACGATAAATGTATTTTTGGGTAAAAGTTTTTTATTTATTTATTAAAAAGTTACTTTTATCTTGAAGGGAATTTTATCGTGGATTAATCTCATTAACATTATTTACAATCACCCAACATTGAGTTAGCATAACTCAATTTTTGGGTTAAATAATTCAACCCGATAGTTTGGTTGGGAATAACCCAACATTAAGTTATCATAACTCAACTTTTTGGTTAAATAATTCAACGCAAAAGTTGGGTTGGAAAAAATGTACCCAAAATGTTGAATTAAAATAACTCAAATGAGGCGTTTGTCCTTTTATGAACCAGCAGTTGGGTTAAAATTGGGTTATTACCCTTGTACGTTTGGCTTGGTTTGATAAAACCCTTTCAAACTTAAACTTTTCAAACTTGATGTTTTATTTTCATAAATCTGGGTTATTTTGATAACCCAATTTATGAGTTGCTAGTGTTGGTTTAAATTTTGGAGTTATTTTTATGAATAGCAATCCATATTTTGGGTTATAAAGGTAGTATTTGAACTCAATTTCTGGGTTTTCGAAATGATGAACCATTTTTGGGTTGTTTTTCAACGATAAATGCATTTTTGGGTAAAAGGCTTTTTTTTTTAACTAAAAAGTTACTTTTATCTTGAAGGGAATTTTATCATTAACATTATTTATAATCGCCCAACATTGAGTTAGCATAACTCAACTTTTTGGGTTAAATAATTCAACCCAATAGTTTGGTTGGAAAAAATTAACCCAAAATGTTGAGTTAAAATAACTCAAATAAGGGTTCGTCCTTTTCTGACCCAGCAGTTGGGTTAAAATTGGCTTATTTTTTAACTCAACATTTTTTAGTGTGCACACTTGTAAGTGTGGCTTGGATTGATACAACCCTTTCAAACTTAAACTTTTCAACTCGAAGTTTTATTTTCACTGCAAATGTATTTTGAGGCATAGAGCAATTAGATTATGGCAACAAAATACCCCTAAATCTGGGTTATTTTGACAACCCAATTTATGAGTTGCCAGTGTTGGGTTAAATTTTGGAGTTATTTTTATGAATAGCAATCAATTTTTTGGGTTATAAGGGTATTATTTTAACTAAATATCTGGAATGTATGCATCATTTTTGGGTTGTTTTTCAACGATAAATGTATTTTTGGGTAAAAGGTTTTGTTTTATTTATTAAAAAGTTACTTTTATCTTGAAGGGAATTTTATCATGGATTAATCTCATTAACATTATTTACAATCACCCAACATTGAGTTAGCATAACTCAACTTTTTGGGTTAAATAATTCAACCCAATAGTTTGGTTGGGAATAACCCAACATTAAGTTATCATAACTCATACTTGCCAACCCTCCCGAATTTTCCGGGAGACTCCCGAAATTCAGCGCCTCTCCCGAAAACCTCCCGGGACAAATATTCTCCCGAAAATCTCCCGATTTTCAGCCGGAGCTGGAGGCCACGCCCCCTCCAGCTCCATGCGGACCTGAGTGAGGACAGCCTTTTCTTTATGACAACAGGGGTGACAAGAACTAAATCATCCAGACTAGAGATACATTGTATTATTATGTTTATCTTACCTAAAAAAAAATATATTTATTAATTAAAAAAAAAAAAAAAATACATTTTTACTATATTTTGCTAAAAACATCAAAATTAATTGTGTTTTTATTTATTTTGTCTGACTCCTTATTACATCCAGCCATAGAATTATACATTAAAATAAACATATTTGAAATCATTAGTTTTAAATGATTATAATAATTCATTTAAAAAGACCATATTTACTTATTAAAATAATTACTTGTTTATCAACAACTTTAGCATTTTATTCATTACATTTTGAAGCTCTCAGAAGCCAAGTAATGTTATATTCCTTAAGATTTATTTATGCAAGTTTGAAGTATCAATTATCTAAACACAGTTTTGTTTGCATACTTTCTGGATGTATATATATATATATATATATATATATATATATATATATATATATATATATATGTATGTATGTATGTATGTATGTATGTATATGTATGTATATGTATGTATATATATATGTATGAAATACTTGACTTGGTGAATTCTAGCTGTCAATATACTCCTCCCCTCTTAACCACGCCCCCGCCCTCAACCACGCCCCCGTCCCATCCCCGACCACGCCCCCCACCCCCCACCTCCCGAAATCGGAGGTCTCAAGGTTGGCAAGTATGTCATAACTCAACTTTTTGGGTTAAATAATTCAACCCGATAGTTTGGTTGGGAATAACCAGAGGTGGGTAGAGTAGCCAGAAATTGTACTCAAGTAAGAGTACTGTTACTTTAGAGATTTATTACTCAAGTAAAAGTAAGGAGTAGTCACCCAAATATTTACTTGAGTAAAAGTAAAAAGTATGTTGTGAAAAAACTACTTAAGTACTGAGTAACTGATGAGTAACATACACACACATATCATATATATATATATATATATATATATGTATATATATATATATATATATATATATATATATATATATATATATATATATGTATGTGTGGGAAAAAAAATCACAAGACTATTTCATCTCAGAGATGAAATAGTCTTGTGATTTTTTTCCCCACACATACATATATTGCGCTCTACTACGGTATCGAGCACTATTTTTTGGATAACCTTATTAAGACATATATATATATATATATATATATATATATATATATATATATATATATATATTATAAGTTGGTGTATTACCTGATTCTGATGACTTGCATTGATTGGAATCAGACAGTAGTGCTGATAGCGTCCACGTTAAAAAGTTCCTCCTTTTTGTCTAATACCACATGAAAGTGGTTGATTTTTGGCATCTTATTTGTCCAGCTTCCATATTCGTTTTTATACACTTTACAAGAAATACATTGGCGGCAAACTCCGTAGCTTGCTAGCTTGTTTGCGCTGGCTTTCGGAGACTCTTGTTTTGAAAGCGCAGGAACTATTGTGAAGACAGGAACTGTGCAGTCAGTCTTTAGGCTTTTGACGGGATGTACGGTTGAAATAAAAGGGTATTTTTTCCTACACACTTTTGATTGATTGATTGAAACTTTTATTAGTAGATTGCACAGTACAGTATATATTCCGTACAATTGACCACTAAATGGTAACACCCCAATAAGTTTTTCAACTTGTTTAAGTCAGGTCATGTGACCGCCTGGCTCTGTTTGATTGGTCCAACGTCACCAGTGACTGCATCTGATTGGTGGAACGGAGTGAAAGTCACCAGTGACTGCATTTGTTGAAACGCAGGCACTATGAAGGTCTGTCTGACAGACCAAAACAAACAAAGCGTGCATTAACAGATCGATAAAAAATAGTAGCGAGTAGCGAGCTGAATGTAGATAAAAGTAACGGAGTAAAAGTAGCGTTTCTTCTCTATAAATATACTCAAGTAAAAGTAAAAGTATGTTGCATTAAAACTACTCTTAGAAGTACAATTTATCCCAAAAGTTACTCAAGTAGATGTAACGGAGTAAATGTAGCGCGTTACTACCCACCTCTGGGAATAACCCAACATTTAAGTTATCATAACTCAACTTTTTGGTTAAATAATTCAATGCAAAAGTTGGGTTGGAAATTTTGGAGTTATTTTTATGAATAGCAATCCATTTTTTGGGTTGTATGAGTATTATTTTAACTCAATATCTGGGTTTTCGAAATTATGCACCATTGTTTTGGTTGTTTTTCAACAATAAATGCATTTTTGTGTAAAAGGCTTTTTTTTTATTAAAACGTTACTTTTTTCTTGAAGGGAATTTTATCGTGGATTAATCTCATTAACATTATTTACAATCACCAATATTTTGACGAATAGAGCAATTAGATTATGGCAACAAAATACCCCTAATTAACACTTGCGATCAGTGGTTCAAACCTCATATGTCCTCTTGGGAACAAGCGTCCCCCGCGGTGAACATTTGCATTTTGCACGACGGGGCTATTTCTGTCATCCTTATTGTTTTATTCCGACAGAAGAAACAGACGAAAAACAAATGACATTGCACAGTGACACATAGACCAAACAGTCTGTTTACGGCATCAAACACTCAATGCCGCCATGGCAGGTACAAGCCCGGGCTTGTTCTTTATGTTCGCCGTGTAACAAGAGCCGCCTCATTGTTCCCTCCGCTTGTACTTTCTTTACCATGCACTGATTTTCATTACCTGCCAATCAAACAAAGTGCTGGGTTTTAATGCAAATGCTTGCTGCTGTAAAGTGCCAATTTCCCATCTCAGCAGGTGTGCACGCAGTCATGAAAAAAAAGACTATATGTAACATATATATATATATATATATATATATATATATATATATATATATATATATATATATATATATATATATATATATATATAATTGGATGTCGAGAAAATTCGCTTGCGATATGACCACTAAAAACGCGTCACGGCCAAGACAATAATAGTGATAGATATGGAACTGCCTCGTGATTGACGACCCCAGTGCTGGCGGCCCCATGGCAACAAAGGCTCCGGCTAATAAGTGAAGATTTTTCTCACGAAAGGTCGGCCCGCCGCTATGCCACGCTGTTAATAATTGACTGGTTGATGGCGGACACATGAAGCGTGTCTGGCCAGATTTTGGTGCATTACTCATCCATCTCTGCAAGTAATTTCCCAGCGAAAAGTAAAAAAGAAATGGAATGCAAAGAAAAGTGGGAGTCACGACAATGTGGAATTTTTCATGACACGTGTAAAAAAAAAAAAAAAAAAAAAAATGCAAGTGCATCCGGAAAGTATTCACAGCGCTTCACTTTTTCCACATTTTGTTATGTTGCCTCCTAAATAGAATTAATTCATTTTTTTCCTCAAAATTCTACAGACAATAACCCATAATGACAGTGTGAAAAGTTGTTTGTTTTTCTTTGGCAAATTTATAAAAAAAATAAAAAATAAAAATAATAAATCCACATGTACATGAGTATTCACTAGAGATGCGCGGTTTGCGGACACAACCGCGGAGTCCGCGGATTATCCACGGGTCGGGCGGTTGAAATAAAAAATTTTTTGATTTTATCCGCGGGTCGGGTCGGGCGGTTGAAATAAAAAAAAAATTGATTTTAAATAGATTCAGGCGGGTGGCAGTTAAACCAATTCGGAAATATATATACATAGTTAAATGTTGTTACCCACATACGAAAAACGAGCAGGCACCTGCAGCATATGCCACAACAGAAGAAGAAGAAAAAAAGAGATGGACACTTTTACGGAGCGGAGAAGGGACGCCTCGCCGGGGTCCGGGACCGAGGCCCCCTTCCCCCGAGAGGGCCCCACCAGGAGCCGTAGCTGAGGTGATCCGCGAGAAGGGCCCGACGCACATCCAGGGTCACCACCGCGCCCACCGCACCGACACCCCGCCTCGTCCGCCTTCGCCGCGGCCGGCGTCACGCGCAGCAGGTAAGCAGCTTACCTGCCCGCCACCCCCGTTGCCGGGGGCTCGTAACAGGGGTCACTCCGCGCGCTCCGCCCGCGCAGCTTACCTGCCCGCCACCCCCGTTGCCGGGGGCGTGTAACAGGGGTCACTCCGCGCGCAGTGCGCTCACAAAAGGGGTGGGGCTCACCCTGGTGAGCCGAGTGGGCCACTTTTGGTAAGCAGAACTGGCGCTGCGGGATGAACCGAACGCCGGGTTAAGGCGCCCGATGCCGACGCTCATCAGACCCCAGAAAAGGTGTTGGTTGATATAGACAGCAGGACGGTGGCCATGGAAGTCGGAACCCGCTAAGGAGTGTGCAACAACCCACCTGCCGAATCAACTAGCCCTGAAAATGGATGGCGCTGGAGCGTCGGGCCCATACCCGGCCGTTGCCGGCAGCGAGAGCCGCGAGGGCTAGGCCGCGACGAGTAGGATGGCCGCCGCGGTGCGCGCTGAAGCCGCCGCGGGTGCGAGGGACATCGCACCTCCACGCGCTTGGAGGTGCGCTCAGCGCGGCTCCCAGATGATTGCGCACTGGTGTGCGTCTGGGCCGTGACAGCGTGGCACGCATTGAATGTCTCTGCTCCATTGGATCAGTCTCCTTTCTTTAACAGGCAAAAGCTTTATAACCTCACTAATGCCTTGCATCGTCTATATTAGATACAGTATACTGTATAACAACGGGCTGGTGCGGTTTTGATTAAATGTTAGTTCGGGTGGATGCGGATGGTTGATGACTTTTGTGATGCGGTTGCGAATGAAATAATTGCCTATCCGCGCATCTCTAGTATTCACAGCCTTTGCTCAATACTTTGTTGATGCACCCTTGGCAGCAATTACAGCCTCAAGTAATGATGATTAGAGGATGCGGGAAGAACTATGGACCTACTTGTGATTTGGATAACATCGGACTGTCTGCCCCGCAGGATGAATTTGAGGACCAGTCACAGACAATTTTATTTTCACTCGCATACAAAACATTCTAACTTGGATTGTTTCCCTGGCTTTGAGATTCTCCCGATGGACAGGGCTGTGAAGGCACAACAAACTTCCTTCTTGTCTCTCACGGACACACACCTGTTGTTGTTGACTTTGGACTGACTGGCAAGAACATCAAGGCCGCGGAACAGAGACACGCGGCAGGCTTACACACACACATGCATCCACAAAGAATATACGCCACACACACATACCCCACCCCCCATCCAACGCCCTTTACGCGAATCCCTTAGGGGTGATAGACGGCTGGGCAGCGCCTGAAGAGCTGCAGCCTGCCACCGTAGCCCCCACTCCTTCCCCTTCTGTTGTAAGTCTCGAGATGTATGTTGTAATATGTATAGTGGAGGTTTTTTCACACTCCAGACTGGGCTCCCTTAGGACCCATCAGCGTTTCTGTTCTGTAACCCTGTACACTGTTTGTTTGTTTGTCTAATCTTGAACGGGTTTGTGCTGAAAACAAAGTTGTGTTGTACTTGTGCAATGACAATAAAGACCTACCTACCTACCTACCTACCTAAGTCTTTTTGAATACGATGCCACAAGCTTGGCACACCTACAGTATCTTTGGGCAGTTTCGCCCATTCCTCTTTGCAACACCTCTCAAGCTCCATCAGGTTGGATGGGAAGCGTTGGTTTTTATCCATCATTTATTTATCTTTCCATCCATCCATTTTGTACCGCTTCTCCCTTTCGGTGTCGCGGTGGGGTTGCTGGAGCCTATCTCAGCTGCATTCGGGCGGTAGGCGGGGTACACCCTGGACAAGTCGCCACCTCATCGCAGGGCCAACACAGATAGACAAGACAACATTCACACTCAACATTCATCTTTCCCTCTATCCTAAATAGTCTCCTGGTTCCTGCCGTTGAAAACCAACCCGACAGCATGATGCTGCCACCACCATGCTTCACTGTTGGGATGGTATAAGTCTGGGGATGAGCGGTGCTTGGTTACCTCCAAACATGATGCCTGGCATTTGTCAGGTTTAAACACTGATTACATCTATTAAACAGACAAAGAAGCAAGGAATCAAACAGAGACAGAATTAAATTTGGCTCAATGAGGAGAAACGCGTCGACCTGTAACCCTTGCACAGTGTCCCACCAGGCTCTGACGAAAGATTGCACCTTTTCTTTGAACTGTTCTGTGACCGAGGGCAACGGCTGTTTACGACCTTTTTCTTTGAACCGACCTTTTCTTTGA
The DNA here is from genome assembly GCF_033978685.3 of Nerophis lumbriciformis. Classification (NCBI taxonomy): domain Eukaryota; kingdom Metazoa; phylum Chordata; class Actinopteri; order Syngnathiformes; family Syngnathidae; genus Nerophis; species Nerophis lumbriciformis. Next base: position 11,088,000 of record NC_084579.2, on the reverse strand, counting down.
ACTGTTTTGTAATCAAAGGCGATGGCTGTTTACAACCCCACTCCCTTAGAAACAGCTGTTGCCATGTCATCAGGGAAAGTCCAAATAAAAGAGGAGGCGTACAATCTTTCGTCAGAGCGTGGCGACACTGTACAAGGGTACAGGTGTACGCGTTTATCCTCAATTGAGCCACATTTAATTATGTATCTGTTTAATTCCTTGCTTCTTGTCTTGTTTAATAGATGTCGTCAGTGTTTGAACCTGACAAAAAGCGCTATATAAATATAATTCACTTAACTTCACTAATTCCCATTTGCTGACTCAGGAGTGGCTTTGTACTGTGGAGGGACGTTAGCCACTAACTAGAACCCTACAAGGCGTTGAGGACGCCTTTGTTCGCTTGCCGCTGTCAAATTTGGGGGACACAGCTAGAATGTGTCATCAACATGCTTTATCACAATATAACAACAGTATTTACATCTCTATCTGTCAGGTTCAAACACTGATGACATCTATTAAACAAGACAAGAAGCAAGGAATCAAACAGAGACAGAATTAAATTTGGCTCAGTGAGGAGAAACGCACCTGGGCACCTGGTCAGGATGCCACCCGAACGTCTCCCTAGGGAGGTGTTTAGGGCACGTCCGACCGGTAGGAGGCCACGGGGAAGACCCAGGACATGTTGGGAAGACTATGTCTCCTGGCTGGCCTGGGAACGCCTCGGGATCCCCCGGGAAGAGCTGGACAAAGTGGCTGGAAAGAGGGCAGTCTGGGCTTCCCTGCTTAGGCTGCTGCCCCCGCGACCCGACCTCGGATAAGCGGAAGAAGATGGATGGATGGATGGAGGAGAAACGCGTACACCTGTACCCTTGCACAGTGTCACCACGTTCTGACCAAAGATTGTACGCCTCCTCTTTTATTTGGACTTTCCCTGATTACATGGCAAGCTGTTTCTAAAGGAAGGGGGTCGTAAACAGTCGCTGCCTTTGGTCACAAAACAGTTCAAAGAAAAGGTGCCTGGAGGGGAGTCAGGCTCTGCTTCCTCTCCGCTCTGTAGATCTCGGGTCAAGACAAAATCTTCCTGTGGATTACAATACATCAAAGAAACCCACACCTTCATGTCGCTTCCTATCCTACACAGTGGAGTTTTACAAGTATTTTGCTTGGTAGGATCAAAGACATCTTTTGTCTGCTCGCCGGGAACTCATGGCAGCACAAAGTTATTATTATATAAAATTATTCTGACAGCATTCACGCCAAAGAGTTCAATCTTTGTCTCATCAGACCAGAGAATTTTGTTTCTCATGGTCTGAGAGTCTTTCAGGTGCATTTAGGCAAACTTTTTACTACAAAAAATGGCTTCCGTCTGGCAACTCTACCACACAGGCCATATTGGTGGTTTGCTGCAGAGATGGATGTCCTTCTGAAAGGTTCTCCTCTCTCCACAGAGGAATGCTGTAGTTCTGACCATCAGAGTGACCATCAGGTTCTTGGTCACCTCCCTGACTAGACTAAGATGAATGCAACAATGTACAGAGACATCCTGGATAAAAAAACAAAACTTCCCACCCAACCTGATGGAGTTTGCTGCAAAGAGGAATGGGCAAAACTACCCAAAGATAGGTGTGCCAAGATGGTGGCATCGTATTCAAAAAGACTTAAAGCTGTAATTGTTGCCAATGCATCAACAAAGTATTGAGCAACGTCTGTGAATACTTATGTACACTTTTTAGTTTTAATAAATGTGTAAAAAACAAAAACAAAACTGTTCACATTGTCATTATGAGGTAATGTGTGTAGAATTTTGAGAACAAAAATGAATTAATCACATTTTCGAATAAGGCTGTAACATAACAAAATGTGGGAAATGGGGGTACCGGTACTTTTTAGAGGCGGTATAGTACCGAATATGATTCATTAGTATCGCGGTACTATACTAGTACCGGTATACAGTACAACCCTACTTCTTCAGAGTTATAAGTTTGATCATTTCAAGGATTAAGCTAACCGGTACAGGTCGGTTGGTAGAGTGGCCGTGCCAACAACTTGAGGGTTCCATGTTCGATTCCCCGCTTCCGCCATCTTACTCATTGCCGTTGTGTCTTTGGGCAAGACACTTTACCCACCTGCTCCCTGTGCCACCCACACTGGTTTAAATGTAACTTAGATAATGGGTTTCACCATGTAAAGTGCTTTGAGTCACTAGAGAAAAGCGCTATATAAATATAATTCACTTCACTTCACTAACACAGCATGATGTTGCGGTTAGAACATACTTGCCAACCTTGAGACCTCCGATTTCGGGAGGTGGGGGGTGGGGGTGGGGCGGGGGGCATGGTTAAGAGGGGAGGAGTATATTTACAGCTAGAATTCCCCAAATCAAGTATTTCATATATATATATATATATATATATATATATATATATATATATATATATATATATATATATATATATATATATATATATATATAAGAAATAATTGACTACTTGACTTTCAGTGAATTCTAGCGATATATATACATATAGATATATATACATCTATATATATATATTTATTTTATTATATATATATATATAAAAGAAATACTTGAATTTCAGTGTTCATTCATTTACACATATACACACACATAACACTCATCTACTCATTGTTGAGTTAAGGGTTGAATTGTCCATCCTTGTTCTATTCTCTGTCACTATTTTTCTAACCATGCTGAACACCTTCTCTGATGATACATTCTGCTTCGTCTCCTTGTTGTGTGCGCAGTTGTGCACTGCACTCTCTAAAAGCCCTAGATGTTAATGTCACATATGCATGTACACTAGATGGCAGTATGGTCCTGTTTAAGAGTGTCACAACATTGCTGTTTACGGCAGACAAACTGCTTTACGGTAGACGAAAACTTGACTGCTGTTGTTGTGTGTTGTTGCCGTGCTGGGAGGACGTTAATGAAACTGCCTAACAATAAACCTGGAGGGGGCGTGGCCTCCAGCTCCGCCTGAATTTCGGGAGATTTTCGGGAGAAAATTTGTCCCGGGAGGTTTTCGGGAGAGGCGCTGAATTTCGGGAGTCTCCCGGAAAATCCGGGAGGGTTGGCAAGTATGGGTTAAAATGCGAGCGTAATGTTAGCACTGTAGCTAACATGGCTATGCTAGTGTTGCTAAATGTGACATTGTTGTATGTGAAACATGCTAAAAAATTAGACAAATGCATACATAGAGTGGATGTGCAAAGAGTGGATAAAGTGCACAGTAGCATTTCTTAGAGACATGCACTGCTGGAAACATATGTGGACATATTAAAACTACAGCTAAACAAAATGTCATCTTCCAGAAAAACTTACTAAGAACATTTTTGAACTGTCTAAATTCCGGCATTAAAGATACATTTTGGACCTCGGAGACTGTACCACAACCAAATCGTGCTGAAAAGTAGGTACTTGGCCTGAAAAAGTATTATGTTCCTGCTCTGACTTCTTTGAAGAATCATTGTGTGCCTAGGGTCTAAATCTGGGGTCCCCAAACCTTCTGGCTCCAAGGGCCAAAGTAAAAATGTGCCAATGTGCCCCAAGGGCCAAACACAGCAATTTTAAGCGTACAGCAGCACCATGAGTGATGGTCTCCTGCTGGCCCCACTATGGACTGGACTCTCAATATTATGTTAGATCCACTATGGACTGGACTCTCATTATTATGTTAGATCCACTATGGACTGGACTCTCACAATATTTTGTTAGATCCACTATGGACTGGACTCTCACTATTATGTTAGATCCACTATGGACTGGACTCTCACTATTATGTTAGATCCACTATGGACTGGACTCTCACTATTACGTTAGATCCACTATGGACTGGACTCTCACTATTATGTTAGATCCACTATGGACTGAACTCTCACTATTATGTTAGATCCACTATGAACTGGACTCTCACTATTATGTTAGATCCACTATGGACTGGACTCTCACAATATTATGTTAGATCCACTATGGACTGTACTCTCACTATTATGTTAGATCCACTATGGACTGGACTCTCACAATATTATGTTAGATCCACTATGGACTGGACTCTCACTATTATGTTAGATCCACAATGGACTGGACTCTCACTATTATGTTAGATCCACTATGGACTGGACTCTCACTATTATGTTAGATCCACAATGGACTGGACTCTCACACTATTATGTTAGATCCACTATGGACTGGACTCTCACTATTATGTTAGATCCACTATGGACTGGACTCTCACAATATTATGTTAGATCCACTATGGACTGGACTCTCACAATATTATGTTAGATCCACTATGGACTGGACTCTCACTATTATGTTAGATCCACTATGGACTGGACTCTCACAATATTATGTCAGATCCACTATGGACTGGACTCTCACTATTATGTTAGATCCACTATGGACTGGACTTTCACAATATTATGTTAGATCTACTATGGACTGGACTCTCACTATTATGTTAGATCCACTATGAACTGGACTCTCACTATTATGTTAGATACACTATGGACTGGACTCTCACTATTATGTTAGATCCACTATGAACTGGACTCTCACTATTATGTTAGATCCACTATGGACTGGACTTTCACAATTGGGATTATACTAGACATATTATACTAGACCCACTCGACGTCCATTGCATCCGGTCTCCCCTAGAGGGGGTGGGTCACCCACATCTGCGGTCCTCTCTAAGGTTCCTCATAGTCATTCACATTGACATCCCACTGGGTTGTGAGTTTTTCCTTGCCCTTATGTGGGCTCTGTACCGAGGATGTCGTTGTGGCTTGTGCAGCCCTTTGAGACACTTGTGATTTAGGGCTATATAAATAAACATTGATTGATTGATTGATGAGTGAGGAGTTTCGAGCCATACCGCTATATATAAAGATAATTCTTAACTGTCACAATCGACAGATGGCAACTAGTCACAGTATTGTAGGAATGTATTAGGCCCCAATCCTGTCTACTGGAAATGATGGAAAGCGCAACTCTACATAGCAATATGGCGAAACTTGGAATTGCCACAAAACTAATTTCAAGAATTTCAACACTCATCACACAATCGATGATTATGTGAGCACGGAAGGGATCCGTATGAATTTTAGAAGCCACTCTTTTGTGGGCCAAACTAAACCACTCGGCCGTCCAAATTTGAGCAGTGTGGCTCAGATGGTAGAGCGGTCGTCCAGAAACTTGAGGGTTCCTGGTACGCATACAGCTTCTCCCATCCTAGTCACTACTGTTGTGTCCTTGGGCAGGACACCTAACCCACCACTTGACCCAGTGCCACTCACACTGGTGTATGAAGGTGTGTGGCAAAAAACTGTTTCTTAATCCAAATGGGACTACAGGAAATAAAGGGTAGCAAAGGCATACCGTGCACTTGTTGGGCTTCTCTCCCGAATGGATCCTCATGTGGATCAGAAGCTTGTAACGGGCATTGAAGGGTTTAAGGTCGCGAGAACAGCCTGCCCAGTAGCACGTGAAGTCCTCAGCCTTCCTCTGGTCCACGTGTATCTTTTCTATATGCCTCACGAGCTCGTCCTTTTGGTCGTAGACGGCGCTGCAGTCCATCCACATGCAGCAGCGGGCCCCGTAGTCTTCCAGTTCGCCTTCTTCTTCCTCCAGCATTGGGACCTGGGGTAAAAAGCTGAGCCCATGCCGGGGAAGACCCTGGTTGAGACGATCTTGAGTCTTTAGCTTGTGGCGAATTCTGGGAAAGTTGTGGATGTGCTGGTGGGAGTGGTAGGGTGGCGGTGGTCCCTGAGGAATGGTCGCTTCTTGAGAAGTCAATTGTGTTGGTTGTAGCAGCAGAGGTGGCAGAATGTTGCTATGTTCTTGTCTAGTAGTCTCTGAAGTCCTGTCCACTTCCTGTGGAACTGAAAAGCACTGGTTCTCCAATACTATATTAGCCTGTTCTTCCAGACGCTCTTTGAGAACCTTCACGTGAGCGGACTCGTCCAGTGGGGCCAGAATATGTGAAACGTTTGGGACAGAGTAGGGATGCAGCTGGGAGATGCAGGACCCCTTCACACCCAGGAAGTGGCCATAGCCTTCGGAGTGGACAGGAGAGAGCGCTGGGTGGGAGGCCGGCGAGCTTCGGGAGCCATTAATGTAAGCCACAAGTGAAGTAGGAGAGGTGCGTATGATGGAGTTGAAATCAATCCCCATGACATCGGACAGAGGTGACGTGGAAAGAGCTCTCTTCTTTTGCTGTCTGGGGCTACCGGAATCCCCAGTGAAAAGGTACGAGGGCAAGGAGGCTGATGCGGTCGACGCCGTCGTGCCGGACATGGCCGTGCCAGGTGGGAGGCCGAGCTGCTCACCGCCCTCGTTGGCTTGGGTGGAGCATGGCGTCTCTCCCAGCGGGGGAAGCACGCGGCAACCAGACGGCCAGTCGTGCCTGCCGCTAAACACAGACTGAGTTTCGAAGAGACTGAGGGTGGTGGACGCCAGGGATTCTCTGGATAGCAAGGACCTGAAACACATACATCGTATATTTTAGCACTCGTACATATGCGAGCTCGCAGATGTCGATGTTTCCCACCTGGCGTCAAGGGGAAGCTGATGGGGCGGTCTTGATGTGACATCGTATGAATGGATTGACAACGGAATACTGGTCACCGTTAGGTTTGTACTAGCCGGATGTCCAAGAACTTCAATGACAGGCCTTGACACGGCACGACCTGATGGACACAAGGTCTCAACATGAATAAACAGTGTCAGGAGTAGGAAGTTAGAAAAGGTGGTTTACAGACCGTGTTTCACCCCACCCCTACCAAACACAATTCAAGTCTGTTTCAAGCTATGGAATTTCCCTTGCGAACCCAAGCAGGGAAAGACACCTTCTGCTCTGTTAATCACTAATGAGTTCAGTCCAGCTTCCACTCTGAACAAACTGACTTCAGGCAGCAGTTTTATGCTCGGTTAATTATCAATAAATGAGAGAGCAGAGAGGTCAGCCTGGATGACCGTATGGGTGAGAAAAGTAGGTGATTGAGTTTTGCTCATATCTAAATCTCTTCTGTAGTGTTTTTTTGTGCCAGAGGACTTCAGCCGGTTGAAACAATAAAGAGCAAATACTTGCTTGTAAACATCTTGTTAGGACATCTTCAGTGAAGACACGACAGCTTGAAAATTTAAACATTTTTAAACCTCTATAACTTCGGCTTCACTGCCGACAAATTGTGTCTGAGGTTGTTGGATATGAGCTCGGTATGCTGGGAGGCGCAGCAGCTTCAGACAATTTTAAACCTGTTAAGATAACGCTGTTTTCGCGCTAAAGGCACATCGTGTTTGGGGTTGTTTGAGGAAGGTTAAGGATGAAGGGCAGAGCATATGACTTCAGGGGAAGTGCAGTAACCGAAAACTCCCCCAAATAAATGTTTCAGACTTGCTAATTAAACCTCAGTTCCATTGAAGACAAATTGTGTTTGGGTTTGTTGAATCGAGAGTTAAGGATCGTGGTGCCCGGAGGACCTCAGTGGAGGCGCAGCAACTTGGGGGAAAAAATAATCATATTTTAAAACCTGGTAGATAACTTCAACTATACATTGAAGACCGTATATGGTCGGTATGGATGCTAAGCTAATGCCAACGTCATGCTTAGAAAAGAGCTACTGTACCTCACTGAACTGTTTTAACATTTTTCAACCTGCTAACTTCAGCTTCACATAAGGACACATTGTGTTTAGGTTTGATGGTTAGACGACAGGGATCCTGGGGATCAGAGGACTTCAGTGCAGGTGCAGAATTGTGAGACAAATAAAGATTAAAAACTAGGAATATGCTAGTTTTTACTGCTAATTCCGATACCAATCATCCATGAATGAGATCAGTCGATACCAACACCGATCACATGTAATAACTGTAAAATGTTCAATGTATTTGTGCTGAGTGCTATTAACAGTTTAACAATATCAACACAATCCCATAGGGGTGATGAAAGGATGGTCAGCGCCTGAGAGCTGCGGCCTACCACCATGACCCCGCACTCCCTTCCCTCTGTTGCTAGATATCTCGAGATGTACGTTGTTTGTTTGTCTAATCTTGAACGGGTTTGTGCTGAAAACAACGTTTCGTTGTACTTGTGCAATGACGATAAAGACCTATCCATCTATCTATCTATCTATCTATCTATCTATCTATCTATCTACAATGTTTGAACTGTATTCTATTGTATTACTTACAATGGTTTCAACAATACAAGGTCAATAGAATACAATAAATACTTATTACTCATTTAAATCCTTTTGCCCTCAAAGTCCTCCTGCATCCAGGGGATTATTCCCTGAGTTTGTAAAAATGAACAAAAACAACAAAAAAATAGATTCTGACAAAATACATTTATCGACCTAATTACTGTAGTATCGATCATATACTGATACTCCCCTTTGTATTGACACCACCAATTTATGGATTGATCCGCCCTCCTTTTACATATTGTGTACTGACTGTGACGATACCTGTATATTGTCCTGTATTATTATGTATTTTACAATGTACTACTTTTATATTTCCTGTATTTTATATTATTACTTTGAACTGTTTTATATTTACATTTTTTATCCTGTAAAGCGTCTTTGAGTACTCTGAAAAGCGCTATACCAAATAAAATGTATTATTATTATTTATTATTACTCTGCAGCATCGCGTGGACATCGGGGGCGGTACCTCTGGATTGGCAGACCGGGGTGGTGGTTCCTCTCTTTAAGAAGGGGAACCGGAGGGTGTGTTCTAACTATCGTGGGATCACACTCCTCAGCCTTCTCGGTAAGGTCTATTCAGGTGTACTGGAGAGGAGGCTACGCCGGATAGTCGAACCTCGGATTCAGGAGGAACAGTGTGGTTTTCGTCCTGGTCGTGGAACTGTGGACCAGCTCTATACTCTCGGCAGGGTCCTTGAGGGTGCATGGGAGTTTGCCCAACCAGTCTACATGTGCTTTGTGGACTTGGAGAAGGCATTCGACCGTGTCCCTCGGGAAGTCCTGTGGGGAGTGCTCAGAGAGTATGGGGTATCGGACTGTCTGATTTTGGCGGTCCGCTCCCTGTATGATCAGTGTCAGAGCTTGGTCCGCATTGCCGGCAGTAAGTCGGACACGTTTCCAGTGAGGGTTGGACTCCGCCAAGGCTGCCCTTTGTCACCGATTCTGTTCATAACTTTTATGGACAGAATTTCTAGGCGCAGTCAAGGCGTTGAGGGGATCCGGTTTGGTGGCTGCAGGATTGGGTCTCTGCTTTTTGCAGATGATGTGGTCCTGATGGCTTCATCTGGCCAGGATCTTCAGCTCTCGCTGGATCGGTTCGCAGCCGAGTGTGAAGCGACTGGGATGAGAATCAGCACCTCCAAGTCCGAGTCCATGGTTCTCGCCCGGAATAGGGTGGAATGCCATCTTCGGGTTGGGGAGGAGACCCTGCCCCAAGTGGAGGAGTTCAAGTACCTCGGAGTCTTGTTCACGAGTGAGGGAAGAGTGGATCGTGAGATCGACAGGCGGATCGGTGCGGCATCTTCAGTAATGCGGACGCTGTATCGATCCGTTGTGGTGAACAAGGAGCTGAGCCGGAAGGCAAAGCTCTCAATTTACCGGTCGATCTACGTTCCCATCCTCACCTACGGTCATGAGCTTTGGGTTATGACCGAAAGGACAAGATCACGGGTACAAGCGGCCGAAATGAGTTTCCTCCGCCGGGTGGCAGGGCTCTCCCTTAGAGATAGGGTGAGAAGCTCTGTCATCCGGGGGGAGCTCAAAGTAAAGCCGCTGCTCCTCCACATTGAGAGGAGCCAGATGAGGCGGTTCGGGCATCTGGTCAGGATGCCACCCGATCGCCTCCCTCGGGAGGTGTTTAGGGCACGTCCGACCGGTAGGAGGCCACGGGGAAGACCCAGGACACGTTGGGAAGACTATTGTCTCCCGGCTGGCCTCGGGATCCCCCGGGAAGAGCTGGACGAAGTGGCTGGGGAGAGGGAAGTCTGGGCTTCCCTGCTTAGGCTGCTTCCCCCGCGACCCGACATCGGATAAGCGGAAGAAGATGGATGGATGGATGGATGGATATTATACCGATACACCAACAATTGTCATATTGTCCTCTCTCTACGGTCTTATTAATCTACCGTATTTTTCGGACTATAAAGCGCTCTTAAAATCCTTTCATTTTCTCCAAAATGGACAGTGCGCTTTATAACCCGGCATAATTCTGGTTGTGCTTGCCGACTTCGAAGTAATGTAAGTGTGACCAGTAGATGGCAGTCACACATAAGAGATACGTGTAAACTGCAAGATGACGCCAGTAAACGACACCAAAATTTTAAATGTCCCATTGAGAATATAGAACCTTACACACGGCGCTCAAAAATCTGTCAAAATGTTTTTAGTACGACTTCGGTGAGCTATGAAGCCGCACCGCTTAATGGATTGTCGGCGCATTAAACATAGGAGTGTTATTATGGTGTGTGTATAAGGACCGCAAAATGGCATCCATTAGCACACATATTATCTGGCGTTTTGTTTCACAATATTATGCAAATGCAACTTTTCTTACCTTCTGGTACCTGCTGATGTGTATTTGGGATCTGCATACGTCCTGAAAATGTGCGCTTGTCCGACAACGGAGTCATAAGCTTCTTCTTTTTCTCTATCTTCTTATGTGGCATTCATCTTCCGCTGTTGCCATTTCTTATATAAAGTAGCGTAAAGTTCTTACTTATATCTGTCAGTAAACTCGCCATGAAAACACTAAAACATACCGGTATAGTGAGTTTACATTATTCACCCAAGGAACTTTAGTTATTAGAGGGTTCCGGTCGGACGTTTTTTCACGCCGTTGATGTTGCGTTATTGAGCCACGGATGAGAAGATGCTGCTCCGTTATTGATTTAAGTAAAGTCTTGTTAATTCCTTGTTAATATCGGCTTACTTTCTGCTGTAATCTTCTTAAACTTTACTAAGCTCTTACTTCTTGGTATTGTTTAAAGCTAGTTTAGCGGTTAGCATGCCTGCGCCTGGCTAACTCTCGGTGTGTAGCGTGTTCAGCCCCGCTCTACCTAAGATACAAACAAATGCTGTTTATTTGCCGTAACGGAGGCGATTATAATTACCTGAGGGGAGCAGCTCCACACTGTGTATGGAGACACACAATTAGCCGTGAGGTTGTCAGCTGGGGTACTAAAAATAAATACAGTGTCAGCCATAGGGGATCGGAGTTTTTGATCAGCATTAATTGGTCATATGCTTTTTCACGAAAATCGTCCGATACTACAGATGTCTTATAATGGCTTTTTTGACGATATTCCGATATTGTTCAACTCTTAATTACCGATGCCGATATCAACCGATACTGATATATACAGTCGTGGAATTAACACATTATTATGCCTAATTTTGTTGTGATGCCCCGCTGGATGCATTTTCCAAAATAAATCAACTCAAGTTATGGAAAAAAAAATTAGGGATGTCCGATAATGGCTTTTTGCCGATATCTGATATTCCGATATTGTCTAACTCTTTAATTACCAATACCGTTATCAACCGATATATACAGTCGTGGAATTAACACATTATTATGCCTAATTTGGACAACCAGGTATGGTGAAGGTACTTTTCAAAAAAATTAATAAAATAAAATAAGATAAATAAATTAAAAACATTTTCTTGAATAAAAAAGAAAGTAAAACAATATAAAAACAGTTACATAAAAACTAGTAATTAATGAAAATGAGTAAAATGAACTGTTAAAGGTTGGTACTATTAGTGGACCAGCAGCACGCACAATCATGTGTGCTTACGGACTGTATCCCTTGCAGACTGTAGTGATATATATTGATATATAATGTAGGAACCAAAATATTAATAACAGAAAGAAACAACCCTTTAGTGTGAATGAGTGTAAATGGGGGAGGAAGGTTTTTTTGGGTTGGTGCACTAATTGTAAGTGTATCTTGTGTTTTTTATGTTGATTTAATAAAAAAATAAAAAAAATACCGATACCGATAATAAAAAAACGATACCAATAATTTCCGATATTACATTTTAACGCATTTATCGGCAGGCCGATATTATCGGACATCTCTAAAAAAAATTCCAACATGGCACTGCCATATTTATTATTGAAGTCACAAAGTGCATTATTTTTTTTTAACATGCCTCAAAACAGCAGCTTGGAATTTGGGACATGCTCTCCCTGAGAGAGCATGAGGAGGTTGAGGTGGGCGGGGATGGGGGTGGCAGGGGTAGCGGGGGTGTATATTTTAGCGTCCCGGAAGAGTTAGTGCTGCAAGGGGCTCTGGGTATTTGTTCTGTTGTGTTTATGTTGTGTTACTTTGTCATTCTTGTTTGGTGTGGGTTCACAGTGTGGCGCATATTTGTAACAGTGTTAAAGTTGTTTATACGGCCACCATCAGTGTGACCTGTATGTCTGTTGACCAAGTATGCTTTGAATTCACTTGTGTGTGTGTGTGAAAAGCCGTAGATACTATGTGATTGGGCCGGCACGCAAAGGCAGTGCCTTCAAGGTTTATTGGCGCTCTGTACTTCTCCCTACGTCCGTGTACACAGCGGCGTTTTAAAAAGTCATAAATTTTACTTTTTGAAACTGATACCGATAATTTCCGATATTACATTTTAAAGCATTTATCGGACATCACTATCCGATACCAATCAGTGGTCGATCGATCGGCACATCCCTAATAAAAAACGTTTTTAAGGTCGACTTCATGATAATGACTTCTCGTCATTTTTGGGATTTGTACGACCAATAAAGACACAATTTCCCCCACTTTTGTTAGATTGTTCTGATAGGATAGTTAGGCCTTGGTGGAGGTCTTCACTCCATTTACCTGTCTGCATGCCAGTGTCCACAGGCCGGTGCAGGGATGAGAGCTTAGCGTCATGCTGACCGTTTGTCAACACCTTCCTGCGGAGGCTCAGGCTCGGCAGGGTCACGTGGCCGCCGCTCGGCATCTCCGTCGTAGATTTGTCCGCGCCGGGGAAGCGGGTACCGCCCCAGTGGGGGGAAGCTGCGGGTGCCTTGATGGATTGGCACCTGTGCCCTCTGATCTTCCCTACCGACGGGGACACGGTGCATGGCGACACCAGGAGCTGGCAGCCCTTTTCGCTCATGGCTGAGGCTGACTGCTCAGAGGAAGCTCATGATGCAGCCAAAAAGTCCACCTTTTGGGTCAGACTGCAAGGTTTTTGGCTTGGACCTGCAAAGCATCTAATCAGAGAAGGAAGACAATATACAGTCGTGGTCAAAAGTTGACATCCACTTGTAAAAGAACATAATGTCATGGCTGTCTTGAGTTTCCAATCATTTCTACAACTCTTATTATTTTGTGATAGAGTGATTGGAGCACATACTTGTTGGTCACAAAAAAAACATTCATGAAGTTTGGTTCTTTTATGAATTTATTATGGGTCTACTGAAAATGTGAGCAAATGTGCTGGGTCAAAAGTATACAAACAGCAATGTTAATATTTGCTTACATGTCCCTTGGCAAGTTTCACTGCAATAAGGCGCTTTTGGTAGCCATCCACAAGCTTCTGGTTGAATTTTTGACCACTCCTCTTGACAAAATTGGTGCAGTTCAGCTAAATGTGTTGGTTCTCTGACATGGACTTGTTTCTTCAGCATTGTCCACACCAGTGACGTGCGGTCACTGGAGGCAGGTGAGGCCCCGCCTCACCTGCCGTCATGGAAAGAAAAAAAATGTAAAAAGAAAACAAATTAATTAAATTGTTACATGTATTCAGTGATTATACTATAAAGTTATTTTCCATTTAACTTCACCAGTTTTAGATTATTTTTATTCAAAATCGCTGAATTTTCACATTTGCCGTTCAAATACTGAGAAGAGACGGTGCGGTGATCAGCAGCCAGTTGAGGCACGTCCCTCAGTGCCTCAACATGGACGGACTCGGCTAACTGCTGGCCTGCTGTGCAGTGAGACCGTATTGCTATATGAATTATATTATACATTTCCATAGTTTAGTTAGCTGAGGTATATAATGTACAGTGTATTTTGTCAACAACTGTATGTGTGTAACGTATTTCTTGTGCTGAGCGATCATAAAACTGCTGCGAAGACGCACTGTGTGAGGCTCGCAGTAATCCCGCCTCCTGGTGCCGGTTAATGCACCCCCGCCGCAGAATGCACCCCCCGACAGGAGCGCCACACTAACCAAAGCCCACACCCAAACCCCCCTACGTGCAAGACCGAATCCACCCAAAAAAAGTCACTTAACAAGAAGCCAAAAAGTGCAAAAACAACAATGCTCGCGCCGGAGGAGCCGTGAACGACTGCAGGGACACAACATTAGGTACACCTGCAGACTGCAGCACGGATTTCACGATTTTCAACTCCTCCGACACGAACACCACTGTTCCCGCACTTATAAGTAAAGGTAAGACCATAATAAGGTTTTTTTTAAATTAAATGTGTTTTTTTGTGTGCTACAGTTTGTATGTGTAAAGTTAAAGTTAAGTTAAAGTACCAATGATTGTCACACACACACTGGGTGTGGTGAAATTTGTCCTCTGCATTTGACCCATCCCCTTGATCACCCCCTAGGAGGTGAGGGGAGCAGTGGGCAGCAGCGGCGCCGCGCCCGGGAATCATTTTTGGTGATTTAACCCCCAATTCCAACCCTTGATGCTGAGCAGGGAAGAATGCTGGTATGAGCTTTTAAACATAACCCGTTAACTGCTGCCAATCAAATGGTGAATAAGATACTCTTTAGGGTTCATATGTTTGTAAATCTGACTGTGATGAAGTCAGTGCCTCACCAGCCATCAACCTCATCGCACGTCACTGGTCCACACGTTTAAGTCAGGACTTTGGGAAGGCCATTCTAAAACCTTCATTCTAGCCTGATTTAGCCATTCCTTTACCACTTTTGACGTGTGTTTGGGGTCATTGTCCTGTTGGAACACCCAACTGTGCCCAAGACCCAACCTCCGGGCTGATGATTTTAGGTTGTCCTGAAGAATTTGGAGGTAATCCTCCTTTTTCATTGTCCCATTTAAAGCACCAGTTGCATTGGCAGCAAAACAGGCCCAGAGCATAATACTACCACTGGCATGAAGTGGTGGTGACGAACCCCAAGATGCAGAGATGACAGGCGGTGTACAAGAAAACATGGTTTTAATGTTAAAAAAAAAAAGCAAGGAAAACACGAACCAGAAAACAGCAAACAGGGACAGGAGTCAGGATCAAGGGAATAGCTCACAGCATTGAAGAAACAGGCAGTCCACAGCAAACAACAAAAAGGCAAGCGTGCCTAACAAACGTAAAGTTTAGACTTAGCATAGGAACAAAACCTTACTTGGCAAACAATGAAGCCAGAACGAGTGATCCACAAAGGCAGACTTTAATAGTGGTCTTTTGATTAGACACAGGTGTGTCCCGAACGCAAGAGGCAGGTGAAAATCATAGGTCGCCATGGAAACTAAAACAAACAAGGGTACACAAAAACAGGAACTATGGAGTCTTAAACTTACAGAAAATAACAAAAAACATGATCTAGACCACATATCATGACAATCACCACAGCGCTTGACGGTAGGTATGGTGTTCCTGGCATTAAAGGCCTCACTTTTTCTCCTCCAAGCATATTGCTGGGTATTATGGCCAAACAGCTCAATTTTTGTTTCATCCGACATCACATGGACAAAGATAAGACCTTCTGGAGGAAAGTTCTGTGGTCAGATGAAACAAAAATTTAGCTGTTTGGCCACAATACCAGGATATAATCCCAGAAACACCATACCTACCGTCAAGGTCAAGCATGGTGGTGGTAGTATTATGATCTGGGCCTGTGTCAGAATAATTGTATCTGAGTTATCACAAAACTTTGTGTTACATTGAGCGAGAGGACAAAAAGCTGTCTTTGATCCTGCCAAGCAAAAGGCTTGTAAAACTCCACTGTGTACGATGGGAAGCGACATGAAGGCGTCGGTTTCTTTCTTCTATTGTAATCTACAGGAAGATTTTGTCTTGACCCGAGATCTACAAAGCAGAACCTGACTCCCCTCCAGGCACCTTTTCTTTTAACTGTTTTTAATCAAAGGCGATGGCTGTTTACGACCTCCCTCCCTTAGAAACAGCTGTTTCCATGTAATCAGGGAAAGACAAAATAAAAGAGGAGGCGTACAGTCTTTCATCAGAGCATGGTGAGACACTGTACAAGAGTACAGGTGTACGCGCTCTCATCATTGAGCCAAATTTAATTCTGTCTCTGTTTGATTCCTTGCTTCTTGTCTTGAGTGGTCAAAAATTCAACCAGAAGCTTGCCAGAAGCTTGTGGATGGCTACCAAAAGCGCCTTACTGCAGTGAAACTTGCCAAGGGACATGTAGGCATGGTGTTCCTGTGATTAAAGGCCTAACCTTTTCGCCTCCAAACATATTGCTGGGTATTGTGGCCAAACAGCTCAATTTTTGTTTTATCCGACATCACATGGACAAAGATAAGACCTTCTGGAGGAAAGTTCTGTGGTCAGATGAAACAACAATTGAGCTGTTTGGCCACAATACCAGGATTTAATCCCAGAAACACCACACCTACCGTCAAGCATGGTGGTGGTAGTATTATGATCTGGGCCTGTGTCAGAATAATTGTATCTGAGTTATCACAAAACTTTGTGTTACATTGAGCGAGAGGACAAAAAGCTGTCTTTGATCCTGCCAAGCAAAAGTCTTGTAAAACTCCACTGTGTACGATGGGAAGCGACATGAAGGCGTCGGTTTCTTTCTTCTATTGTAATCTACAGGAAGATTTTGTCTTGACCCGAGATCTACAAAGCAGAACCTGACTCCCCTCCAGGCACCTTTTCTTTTAACTGTTTTTAATCAAAGGCGATGGCTGTTTACGACCCCCCTCCCTTAGAAACAGCTGTTGCCATGTAATCAGGGAAAGTCAAAATAAAAGAGGCGTACTATCTTTCATCAGAGCGTGGTGACACTGTACAAGGGTACAGGTGTACGCGCTCTCCTCATTGAGCCAAATTTAATTCTGTCTCTGTTTGATTCCTTGCTTCTTCTCTTGAGTGGTCAAAAATTCAACCAGAAGCTTGTGGATGGCTACCAAAAGTGCCTTATTGCAGTGAAACTTACCAAGGGACATGTAAGCAAATATTAACATTGCTGTATGTATACTTTTGACCCAGCACATTTTCAGTAGACCCATAATAAATTCATAAAAGAACCAAACTTCATGAATGTTTTTTTGTGACCAACAAGTATGTGCTCCAATCGCTCTATCACAAAAAAATAAGAGTTGTAGAAAGTATTGGAAACTCAAGACAGCCATGACATTATGTTCTTTACACGTGTATGTAAACTTTTGACCACGACTGTACT
Source organism: Nerophis lumbriciformis (assembly GCF_033978685.3). NCBI lineage: Eukaryota > Metazoa > Chordata > Actinopteri > Syngnathiformes > Syngnathidae > Nerophis > Nerophis lumbriciformis. The sequence goes on along the minus strand of NC_084579.2, from coordinate 11,070,642 downwards.
TTACGTGCATGGAAATGAGGTTAAATGATGTTCACAAAGCAGTTCTGGATTCAAAAAGAAGAAATACGCTCTACTTACTTAATGTTGTTGTGGTTGTTTCCTACGGTGACACGTGTCACCATAGCCTCCTCCACTCTGCACACTCATGCGGGCAGGTTAGCGTTTCACTTGGTTGGGACGGGCGTGAAAAAGCAACTGAGCAATCTCAGCGTCACTCGTTTGTGTCTCCAGGAAGTTTTTTTTTTTTTTTTTTTTTTTTTTTTAACCTTTGATACAACTTTACAGTAACTAGACGAGTCCTTTGCATTTTTAGGGAGCTAAATCTTCCAAAACATAACAAGGCACTTTATTTTTTGGGAAAAAAATAACAAATAAAATATTTGTCCAAGAAACAACCTTGATTATACAAAACCCAAAACCAGTAAAGTTGGCACGTTGTGTAAATCATAAATAAAAACAGAATACAATGATTTGCAAATCCTTTTCAACTTATATTCAATTGAATAGACTGCAAAGACAAGATATTTAATGTTCGAACTGGAAAACATTGTTATTTTTTGCAAATATTAGCTCATTTGGAATTTGATGCCTGCAACATGTTTCAAAAAAGCTGGAACAAGTGGCAAAAAAGACTGAGAAAGTTGAGGAATACTCATCAAACACTTATTTGGAACATCCCACAGGTGAATAGGGCTAATTGGGAACAGGTGGGTGCCATGATTGGGTATAAAAGCAGCTTCCATGAAATGCTCAGTCGTTCACAAACAAGGATGGGGGCGAAGGTCACCACTTTGTCAACAAATGCCTGAGCAAATTGTCCAACAGTTTAAGAACAACATTTCTCAACGAGCTATTGCAAGGAATTTAGGGATTTCACCATCTACGGTCCGTAATATCATCAAAAGGTTCAGAAAATCTGGAGAAATCACTGCACGTAAGCGATGATATTACAGACTTTCGATCCCTCAGGCGGAACTGCATCAAAAAGCGACATCGGTGTGTAAAGGATATCACCACATAGGCTCAGGAACACTTCAGAAAACCACTGTCAGTAACTACAGTTTGTCGCTACATCTGTATGTGCAAGTTAAAACTCTACTATGCAAAAGCCAAAGCCATTTATCAACAACACCCAGACACTTCGCTGGCCTTGCTGGGCCCGAGCTCATCTAAGATGGACTGATGCAAAGTGTAAAAGTGTTCTGTGGTCTGACGAGTCCACATTTCAAATTGTTTTTGGAAACTGTGGACGTCGTGTCCTCCGGAACAAAGAGGAAAAGAACCATCCGGATTGTTATAGGCGCAAAGTTGAAAAGCCAGCATCTGTGATGGTATGGGGGTGCATTAGTGCCCGAGGCATGAGTAACGGTACATACAGGTTTTGGAGCAACATATGTTGCCATCCAAGCAACGTTACCATGGACGCCCCTGCTTATTTCAGCAAGACAATGCCAAGCCACGTGTTACATCAACGTGGCTTCATAGTAAAAGAGTGCGGGTACTAGACTGGCCTGCCTGAAGTCTAGAACTGTCTCCCATGACACAAACCTTCCCAATTGTTAGAAAGCCCACTGTTTAATATGTTTGTGGGTACGCTTCACTGATGAGAGTATTTGGTGAACATCGTTTTGTCCTACTAATTCGGCGGTTCTTGAACTCACCATAGTGTGGACTGTGATGCAACAGTTTGTTTGCATGTCAAATCTTCCACTCCTTCTTTGTCTCATTTTGTCCACCAAAAGTTTTATGCTGTGCGTGAATGCACGAAGGTGCGCTTTGTTGATGTTATTGACTTGTTGGAGTGCTAATCAGGCATATTTGGTCAGTGCATATTTGGACTGCAAACTAATCAATGCTAACATGCTATTTAGGCTAGCTGTATGTACATATTGCATTGTTATGCCTCGTAATTTCCTTTACTTTTATCCTCTTTGTATATAATTTAGTTTTGCATGTCTCATGACACATTATCTGTATATAATATTGGCTGCATTTCAGATAGTAGTTTGTGTGCCATGTTGTTCCAGACCACAGCAAACATTACCTAGCTGGCCAAAGATTGTAATAAATATATTTAGAAGAAGACAGCCTGCCGTTTCCTTTAACTTTGGACACACAAATTTTGTTCTTCTTTTCTGTCAGTAACTGCAGTTTGTCGCTACATCTGTAAGTGCAAGTTAAAACTTGACTATGCAAAGCCAAAGCCATTTATCAACAACACCCAGAAACGTCGCTGGCCTTGCTGGGGCCCGTGCTCACCTAAGATGGTCTGATGCAATTTTCCGCAATATCATCAAAAGGTTCAGAGAATCTGGAGAAATCACTGCACGTAAGCGATTATTTTACTGACCTTCGATCCCTCAGGCGGTACTGCATCAACAAGCGACATCAGTGTGTAAAGGATATCACCACATGGGCTCAGGAACACTTCCGAAAACCACAGAAAACTACAGTCCGTCGCTACATCTGTAAGTGCAAGTTAAAACTCTCAAATGCAAAGCCAAAGCCATTTATCAACAACACCCAGAAACTCCGCCGGCTTCGCTGGGCCCGAGCTCACCTAAGATGGTCTGACGCAAAGTGGAAAAGTGTTCTGTGGTCTGACGAGTCCACATTTCAAATTGTTTTTGGAAACTGCTAAGCAGTACAAAAGTTAGCTTACACAAATAAACAAACCCCATAGTCAAAAGTAACACATTATTACAAAACACATGTATTAATATTTTATATTTTTATTGATTGGCCATCACAAATATCATGTTTTCATGACAATAAAGTGAAAATCTTTTTTACAGGTTACACTGAGGGTAGCCGAATAAAAAACTTTAACACTGTTAGAAATATACGCCACACTGTGAACCCACACCAAACCAGAACCCTTTGCAGCAATAACTCTTCCGGGACGCTACAAGGTGTGTGTGTGTGTGGGGGGGAGGTTTGGTGGTAGCGGGGGTGTATTTTGTAGCGTCCCGGAAGAGTTAGTGCTGCAAAGGATTCTCGGTATTTGTTCTGTTGTGTTTATGTTGTGTTACGGTGCGGATGTTCTCCCGAAATGTGGTTGTCATTCTTGTTTGGTGTGGGTTCACAGTGTGGCGTATATTTCTAACAGTGTTAACGTTTTTAATACTGGCACCCTCAGTGTAACCTGTATCGCTGTTGATGAAGTATGCGTTGCATTCGCTCGTGTGTGCGTACAGAAGCCGCACATTTCTTGTGACTGGGTCTGAACGATGTTAGAATGGATGAAAAGTGGACGTGACGATAGCTCGTAGAGTACGTTAAAGGTTAATTTGTTCAACCTTGGCCCGCGGCTTTGTTCAGTTTTAAATTTTGGCCAACTCTGTATTTGAGTTTGACACTCCTGGGTTAGAGTGTCCGCCCTGAGATCAGTAGGTCGTGAGTTCAAACCCCTGGCCGAGTCATACCAAAGACTATAAAAATGGGAGCCATTACCTCCCTGCTTGGCACTCAGCATCAAGGGTTGGAATTGGGGGTTAAATCACCAAAAATGATTCCCGGGCGTGGCCACTGCTGCTGCTCACTGCTCCCCTCACCTCTCCCGGGGTAAACAAGGGGATGGGTCAAATGCAGAGGACAGATTTCACCACACCTAGTGTGTGTGTGACTATCATTGGTACTTTAACTTTAATTTTCACCCTCCTTCTTGCCACTTTTTAATTGGCCATATCTTATCCACCTGTCACAGTTTGTTTGCTCTCGTTTCAAACCTCTCCTCCCTCTTTTGCTCGAACCTCCATTTAAGTCGTTCCTTTTTTCCTGGGCCTTGCTGAGTGTTTGCACTGCAGAGTGCACTCTTGGTCCCCATGGAAACCAACTATGTTTCTCGGATGGAGGAGGAAAAAAACGCTGAAACTACTCCACAGTGTGGAAATATAATAACTAGGAACATCAAGTTTGATAGATACACATATGGAATGCTAATTACATGACAGCTATATCAATGTTTTTCTTAAAGGGGAACATTATCACAATTTCAGAAGGGTTAAAACCATTAAAAATCAGTTCCCAGTGGCTTATTATATTTTTCGAAGTTTTTTTCAAAATTTTACCCATCACGCAATATCCCTAAAAAAAGCTTCAAAGTGCCTGATTTTAACCATCGTTATATACACCCGTCCATTTTCCTGTGACGTCACATAGTGAAGCCAACACAAACAAACATGGTGGATAGAACAGCAAGCTATAGCGACATTAGCTCGGATTCAGACTCGGATTTCAGCGGCTTAAGCGATTCAACAGATTACGCATGTATTGAAACGGATGGTTGTAGTGTGGAGGCAGGTAGCGAAAACGAAATTGAAGAAAAAACTATTGAGCCATATCGGTTTGAACCGTATGCAAGCGAAACCGACGAAAACGACACAGGAGAAAGCGAGGACGAATTCGGCGATCGCCTTCTAACCAACGATTGGTATGTGTTTGTTTGGCATTAAAGGAAACTAACAACTATGAACTAGGTTTACAGCATATGAAATACATTTGGCAACAACATGCACTTTGAGAGTGCAGACAGCCCAATTTTCATCAATTAATATATTCTGTAGACATACCCTCATCCGCGCTCTTTTCCTGAAAGCTGATCCGTCCAGTTTTGGAGTTGATGTCAGCAGGCCAGGGAAGCTAGGGTCGGTGTGAGCCAAGACATCCAGGGGGTTTAGCTTGCTCGTCTGCGGGAACAAACTGCCACCATTGCTTGCCGTGCTACCGAGGGTCCTTTGTCCCTGAATTGCTCACACACTCCGGCAGATTCAATGGGGGTCTGGCGGCAGATTTCTTTGACTTGATCGTTGGAAATGCATCTGCTTTGAGTGTCGCAGGATATCCACACATTCTTGCCATCTCTGTCGTAGCATAGCTTTCGTCGGTAAAGTGTGCGGAACAAACGTCCAATTTCTTGCCACTTTCGCATCTTTGGGCCACTGGTGCAACTTGAATCCGTCCCTGTTGGTGTTGTTACACCCTCCGACAACACACTGACGAGGCATGATGTCTCCAAGGTACGGAAAACAGTCGAAAAAACGGAAAATAACAGCTGATTTGACTCGGTGTTTGAGAAAATGGCGTATTATTAGAAAGGCGTTTAATTCGCCAAAATTCACCCATTTAGAGTTCGGAAATCGGTTAAAAAAATATATGGTCTTTTTTCTGCAACATCAAGGTATATATTGACGCTTACATAGGTCTGGTGATAATGTTCCCCTTTAAGTTTGTGTTATGTGTTTATTATTGTGGTTAAAGAACATCCTAAGAGCAGGTGTTTCTAATACTTTGATTACTCAATTTGCTCAGTAATTGGACCAAAATATCCACAAAAGTTTGATGTATTAATAGATACTGTGAATCAAAACTGAGCATGATTAAATGTTCAAAAGGCAGACATTTTTGATGCAACTTTTGTATCTGGGGATTTTTGTATTGGCTCACATTTAGAGATGTCCGATATCGGCTTTTTTGCCGATATCCGATATTGTCCAACTATTAATTACCGATTCCGATATCAACCGATACCGATATATACTAAATTAACACATTATTATGCCTAATTTTGTTGTGATGCCTCGCTGGATGCATTAAACAATGTAACAAGGTTTTCCAAAATAAATCAACTCAAGTTATGGAAAAAAAATGCCAACATGGCACTGCCATATTTATTATTGAAGTCACAAAGTGCATTATTTATTTTAACATGCCTCAAAACAGCAGCTTGGAATTTGGAACAAGCTCTCCCTGAGGTTGAGGTGGGCGGGGTTGGGGAGGGCGGGGTTTTGGGAGGTAGCGGGGGGTGTATATTGTAGCGTCCCGGAAGAGTTAGTGCTGCTAGGGGTTCTGGGTATTTGTTCTGTTGTGTTTATGTTGTGTTACGGTGCGGATGTTCTCCCGAAATGTGTTTGTCATTCTTGTTTGGTGTGGGTTCACAGTGTGGCGCATATTTTTAACAGTGTTAAAGTTGTTTATACGGCCACCCTCAGTGTGACCTGTATGGCTATTGACCAAGTATGCATGCATTCACTTGTGTGTGTGAAAAGCTGTAGATATTATGTGATTGGGCCAGCACGCAAAGGCAGTGCCTTTAAGGTTTATTGGCGCTCTGTACTTCTCCCTACGTCTGTGTACACAGCGGCGTTTTAAAAAGTCATACATTTTACTTTTTGAAACCGATACCGATAATTCTGAAACCGATACCGATAATTTCCGATATTACATTTTAAAGCATTTATCGGCCGATAATATCGGACATCCCTACTCACATTAGGTGTGTGCAGTTGTTCATTAAATTTAATAAAAAGCACTGAGCAAAACAGAAAAGCATTATTTGGTCTAATTTAGCAGTAGTGATATTTACTCTATATGACTATTTACATTGTAGATTGTCACTGAAGGCATCAAAACTATGAATGAACACATGTGGAGTTATGTACTTAACAAAAAAAGGTGAAATAACTAAAAACATGTTTTATATTCTTTCTTCAAAATAGCCATCCTTTGCTCTGATTACTGCTTTGCACACTCTTGGCATTCTCTCGATGAGCTTCAAGGTGTCATAGTTTTGATGCCTTCAGTGACAATCTACAATGTAAATAAAATAAAGAAAACGCATTGAAATGAGAAGGTGTGTCCAAACTTCTGGCCTGTACTGTAAGTGGCCTGGAAATAATAAAGCACTCTCTGGCTAAATCGATGTGTTCTTTTCATTTAGGCAGAAAAATGTACAGCACATAATGGAAAATATTATACACTTTAATATTTATTACCTGATCATGCAACATAATTGTTTTGATGTTATCAAAATAAATTAAAATCTGTTCGTCAACTTGACCTACCATTTAAAAATAAGTTATTCATCAATCTGGTAGTACACTGCAAAAACTGAAATGTAAGTAAGATTAAATACCTCAAATAAGGGTGATATTTGCTTATTTTCTGTCTGATAAGATAATTCTTCTCACTAAGCAGATTTTATGTTAGAGTGTTTTACTTATTTGAAGTGTTTTGGTCCTAAATGATCTCAGTAAGATATTACAGCTTGTTGCTGAGATTTGATGACCTATATTGAGTAAAACATGCTTGAAACTAGAATATCAAGTGTTGCAAAGCTGTGTCATCAACACTCACAAGTATAAAACTACTTTTTTAAAGTAATCATTTCTTACATCAAGCATGAAAAAAAAAAATCTTAATGCTGAGCGCATATCATTATGTCAAGATAATGGCACTAATTTACTTAATTTAAGAATATTTTTCAACATATTGAGCAAAAAGGTATTTTTTTTTTCTACCAAGAAAAGTGCACTTGTTATTAGTGAGAATATACTTATTTTAAAAGGTATTTTTGGGTTCATTGAGGTTCGCTCATTTTACTTGTTTTGGAATGTCTTGACAAGCCGAATTTTCTTGTTCTATTGGCAGATAATTTTGTTTAGCTCAAATAAAATGCCCCTCATTTTTTGTATTTTTTCCCCCTTGTTTTTGAACACTGACTTTTTGCAGTGTAGAAAATATAATAATCAAAAAGAGTTCTCTACGAGGCTAAAGGATGGAAAGGATAATGCACACAAGGGCACAAAAAGAGAGTGAAAACAAAAAGGTATAAAGTAGAGTAAAAATGTACAATAGTAGCAATATAAATATAACATATATGTAATATTTACATATTATATATACAGTATATAATATATTTAAAATGTATATTACAAATCCCAATTTCCATGTACAATATTACAGTATATGCACTGCGAAAAGTCAGTGTTCAAAAACAAGAAACAAAAATACAAAAATTAGGGGTATTTTATTTGAACTAAGCAAAATTATCTGCCAATAGAACAAGACATTTTGGCTTGTCAAGACTTTCCAAAACAAGTAAAATTAGCTAACCTCAATGAACCCAAAAATACCTTAAAACAAGTATATTCTCACTAATAACAACTGTACTACTATATGAGTACGTATTTTCTATTGTTTCATTGAAAATAAAACAGCAAAGTCCATTTGGCTGTCATCCGTTTTAATTATGAGACACAATTGTGTCAAAGTCATGATTTTTTTTTCTTCATGCTTGAAATAAGAAATGATTACTTTAAAAAAGTAGTTTTATACTTGTGAGTGTTGATGACACAGCTTTGCAACACTTGATATTCTAGTTTCAAGCATGTTTTACTCAATATAGGTCATCAAATCTCAGCAACAAGCTGTAATATCTTACTGAGATCATTTAGGACCAAAACACTTAAAACAAGTAAAACACTCTAACATCAAATCTGCTTAGTGAGAAGAATTATCTTATCAGACAGAAAATAAGCAAAAAAAAAATCATGACTTTGACACAATTGTGTCTCATAATTAAAACAGATGACAGCCAAATGGACTTTGCTGTTTTATTTTCAATGAAACAATAGAACATACGTACTCATATAGTAGTACAGTTGGCACAGTACAGTAAACTGACTTTTTAAACATTTAACATGTGACATTTCTAACTATTTTGAACAGAAATAGTTCATGCACCATTCAGATAAATTCTTCAAAATTACAATAAAAAAAATTTGGCCGGGGGCCAGGCTGTATATATGCGCACTAATTGACTGAAAGAGCACGCACTTGGTGCGATGATGTCATGTTATCCATGGAAAAATGCATTTTTAGACAATATGATTTGCCTGAGCGGCTATGAGACCCCGAGAGTAACAAGCGGTTGCCTTTCCATTAAGAACAATAAACTAGTTTTTAGTATAAGTTTGCTGGTTTTAATAAATGTAATGCCGAGCGCACATCATTATGTCAAGATAATGGCACTAGCATTTACTTCATTTAAGAATATTTTTCAACATATTGAGCAAAAAGGTCTCATTTTTATTTTTCTACCAAGAAAAGTGCAGTTGTTATTAGTGAGAATATACTTATTTTAAACTATTTTATGGTTCATTGAGGTTAGCTAATTAGTGACCGCAATGTTCCTTTCGGACAGAGGACCCTATTGTATTTCGTGTGTTTTATTATTATTATTCCGCCGCCTCTTTGAGCTGTAATTTGACCCCCTTAACATGCTTTAAAACTCACCATATTTGACACACACATCAGGACTGGCGAAAATTGCCATCTAATGATAAAAAACAAACAAAAAAACAACAACTCAAAATTGCGCTCTAGCGCCCCCTAGGAAGAAACACAGACAAAACTGCTTGTAACTTCCGGTATGAATGTCGTAGAGACATGAAACAAAAACCTCCATGTAGGTCTGACTTAGACCTAGACTTCATACATTGACATCCTTCAGCAAAAATCAACAAGAAGTTGGCAATTCCCCCTTCAAAATTAAATTTTAGTAAAAACAGTCACTTTCGCCTCTTTGAGCTGTAATTTGACCCCCTTAACATGCTTCAAAACTCACCAAACTGGACACACACATCAGGACTGACAAAAATTGCGATCTGATAAAAAAACCCAACCCCAAAACTCAAAATTGCGCTCTAGCGCCCCCTAGGAAGAAAACACAGACACAACTGCTCCTAGGAAGAAAACTCAGACAAAACTGCCTGTAACTTCCAGTAGGAATGTCTTACAGTCATGAAACAAAAACCTCTATGTAGGTCTCACTTAGACCTACATTCATAAATTGACAACCCCCAGCAAAAATCAACAGGAAGTTTGCAATTCCCCCTTCAAAACAAAAGTTTTGTAAAAACCGGTCACCTTTTTTCAAACATTATCTCCTCTGAGCGCGTTTGTCGTGTCAGCTTCAAACTAGCACAGGAGAGAGATTGAACCCTTCTGATTAAAAGTTGACCAAAGAGTTTTAATTACTGCTCCGGTTTGGATTTTATGTGCCGTCAAAGTCGGTCCCGTCCATCGCTGCTTGCAGCTTTAATTAGGGACCGCAATGTCCCTTTGGGACAGAGGACCCTATTGTATTTCGCGTGTTTTATTATTATTATTCCGCCGCCTCTTTGAGCTGTAATTTGACCCCCTTAACATGCTTCAAAACTCACCATATTTGACACACACATCAAGACTGGCGAAAATTGCCATCTAATAATAATAAAAAAATAAAAAAAACTCAAAATTGCGCTCTAGCGCCCCCTAGGAAAAAACACAGACAAAACTGCTTGTAACTTCCGGTATGAATGTTGTAGAGACATGAAACAAAAACCTCTATGTTGGTCTGACTTAGACCTAGACTTCATACATTGACATCCTTCAGCAAAAATCAACAAGAAGTTGGCAATTCCCCCTTCAAAATAAAATTTTAGTAAAAACAGTCACTTTTGCCTCTTTGAGCTGTAATTTCACCCCTTTAACATGCTTCAAAACTCACCAAGCTGGACACACACATCAGGACTGACAAAAATTGCGATCTACTAAAAAACCCAACCCCAAAACTCAAAATTGCGCTCTAGCGCCCCCTAGGAAGAAAACACAGACACAACTGCTCCTAGGAAGAAAACTCAGACAAAACTGCCTGTAACTTCCAGTAGGAATGTCTTACAGTCATGAAACGAAAACCTCTATGTAGGTCTCACTTAGACCTACATTCATAAATTGACAACCCCCAGCAAAAAGCAACAGGAAGTTTGCAATTCCCCCTTCAAAACAAAAGTTTTGTAAAAACCGGTCACCTTTTTTCAAACATTATCTCCTCTGAGCGCGTTTGTCGTGTCGGCTTCAAACTAGCACAGAAGAGAGATTGAACCCTTCTGATTAAAAGATGACCAAAGAGTTTTAATTACTGCTCCGGTTTGGATTTTATGTGCCGTCAAAGTCGGTCCCGTCCATCGCTGCTTGCAGCTTTAATTTGACTTGTTTTGGAAAGTCTTGACAAGCCTAATTGTTACGATCCGCTGCCCGGATCATAGTTTGTTTATGTTTGAGTCACATGTTTTCAGCACCTTGATTTTGTTTGTGTTCAGTTGCCATGTCAACTGATTACATTCACCTGCCTCTGGTTAGTGTTCGGGACGCGCACCTGTTGCCCGGGCACTAATCAGAGGGCTATTTAGTCTTTGCCCTGGCCTCACTCGGTCTGGCTTCCTAGTTTGTTCCCATACAACTGTTAACGACTACTTAGATTTCATGCTATGCTATTTTTTCCTGCTAGCTCCCACGCTAGTCCTTTTGTTTTGCCTTTTGTGCTACGTGCATGTCTTTTGTTTATTCATCGTATGATTTATATTTAAAATAAATCATTTTTCTACCTGCAAGCTGTGTCCGAAGCCGTCTGCATCCTTGGGAGAACCACATCCGCATCACGATGCGACCACGTCGTTTCACTAATGTTCTTTTTCTATTGGCAGATAATTTTGCTTAGTTCAAATAAAATACCCTTAATTAAAAAAAAAAAAAAGGCTTTTATTCATTTATTATTGTTATATATATATTTTTTATTTTTTATGTATTTATTATTTTTATTTTTATTATTACTCATTTTTATTTTATTTTATTTTTTAAATTTTATTTTTTATTTAATTTTTTTATTTTTTATTTTATTTCATTTTTTTTTAATCTTATTATTTATTTGTGTGTGGCGTCGCGCGGGTCTCACTTCCTGTTGGATGGGGTCCGTGCCCGTGTGGCCCGACCTTGCGCTGTGGGGTCTCTGTTGGTGACTTGGTGTGGTGGCGGCGCAGCCCCCGTGTCTGGTCTGGATGCTGTGTCCCGGTTGTTTGGGCGGTGGTGTGTTTGTGCGGGTTTGGGTTGGGGTGGGGGGCCTTTTGGTTGGGGGGGTTGTTGGTGTCTCTTGTTTGCGTGTTGGCGTTCGGGCTGACCGGCGGGCTGGCGCCGGCTGGTCTCCGTGGCCCTGGTGGCGTGTGGTTGCTGGTCGCAGTTTTTCTTTGATCGCTTTAATTTGATTGGCTGGTGCTGGCTGTCTGGGGTTATTGCGGCTGCTGTTTCTGCTGCCGTTTGTTTGTGGTGTGGGCGCCCGTGGCTGCTGGGTCTGGTGCAGGGGTGTGGCTGATGTTGTGACTGGTGGCAGCGCGCGCGCGTGATGGCTGTCGGGGCTGACGAACTGTGTATATGTATGTATATGTGTGTGTATGTATGTATGTTTATATATGTGTATGTGTACATATGTGTATGTATATGTATATATGTGTATGTGTGGGTATGTATACGTGTATGTGTGTATGTGTATGTGTATGTGTATGTGTGTATGTATGTATGTATGTATATTTCTGGGGGTACGCTCTGGGCCTGCCTGTCAGACGGGGGTCGACGCCTCAGGCTACTGCATCCGAACTGCGTGTCTGGAGCTCCTGGGTCCCGCTGTCCATCCCTTCCGGGTGCCCGTCTTGGTTGGGGCCTGTTGGGCCTAGTCCCTGCGTCTATTGTGGTAGCTTGGTGCTGCAAGGTATTCCGAGGTGCTGCGAGTCGGCCAGTTGCTGGGGTAGTGACCTTGTTTGTCAGCATGTCTGTGATCTTCTTTTAATTCTTTTTTTATTTTTTATTAATTAATTAATTAATTTATTTATTTATTTATTTTTAAAATATATTTTATTAATATTATTTTTTAATTTTTCCCCTCCCTCAGGGGGGGGGCTCGGCGGGGCGGTTGCTGGTTGTTCCATCTCCATCGTTGGGGTCCCTGCGGGTGGGGTGGGTGGTTCCCGTGGCCCTGTGCCTGGGTGGTCCTGCGGCGGCCGGTTTGGGTGGGGTGGCCGGGGGCTGGCCTCGCCGCGCTCTCCGGGGGTGGGGGGTGGGCTCGTGGGGGCCCGGTTGCCGGTGGGGCGGGGGCGGTCTTCCCGTCCGGTTGCGGGGAGTCTCTGGGTCCTTCGGGCGGGGCGTCTCGCCTTTCTGCCCGTGTGGGGTGTGGTCTCTCGCTGGCTTGGGGTCTGGCTGTCCCCTGCTTTTCTCGTGCCCTGTCCTCCGCCGGGTGCGTCTGTCTGCGGCCTGCTGCTGGCCCTTGTGGGCGGTACGGTGGGTCGGGCTCTGGGGTTCCTGTCGCTGGCCGGCTTGGCTGCGTGGGGGCGGTGGTCCCTGGTTCCCTGGGCACCACGCCTCCTGTTTGTGGGTTGGGCTCTCGGGGGTGATGGGGCCGTGCTCTGGCTCCCACGCACTCTGGGAGTCGAATGTATTGTACATGCAAATTCACATATGCTCACATACGTACATAGGTACCTACGCTCCCACATACATACACAAATACAGTACATATTTACCTACCTAATGTTCGTACATCCACACGCACATTCAATATACAAACATACACATACACATACTGTACATATACATTCACTGTACAAACACATATACACATTCTGTACATATACATTCATTGTACAAACACATATACACATTCTGTACATATACAAGTACATATGCATACTTACACTCATGCACATAATCACGTTTCATCAAACATATATTAACGTTGTTGCCCTAGGGTAAACTGGGTGTAACACATGGCACACTGACAAAGCTTAACCTATTGTGACTATAACAATCTACAAGGTTAATGTAGGTTGCTTCTCTTTCTCCCCCTCCATTTTTCTGCATTCTTTCGTATCTCAAGTTATCATTACGTATATGTATTGTTGCATTTAAACAACTGTATTGTTGATAATAAAGGTAAATTATTGGTATTGTTCATTATCAATAGCGCTATTTCTATTGGTATTTGTATTGATCCATTTGTAGTGTAATAATGCTCATTGTCATTTCTGTATTATTTTTTATTTTTCGCTAACTGCTTATTTGCTATTACTTTTACCATCATATTTGTACATGTCATATTTGCTGATGTTGCTCTATTGTTGTTGTTGTTGTTGTTGTTTGCTGTTGTTGTTTTTGTCTCTCTGTCTAATCCCCCTCTTGTCCCCACAATTTCCCCCTCTGTCTTCTTTTTTTTCTCTTTCTATCCCCTCCTGCTCCGGCCCGGCTGCACTAAATGATAATATAAATACATTTAATAAAGTCAAATACAAATAAGGCAACAAGAGAAGTATCCTACACTTCTCTTTTGTAAAGTAAATCTGAACAGCCGACATGGGCATCTACATCAACTATATGATTTGCCTGAGAAGCTGGACAGGACATTAAAAAAAAAAAAAAAAAAAAAAAAAAAAAAAAAAAAAGTTCTTGTTTTTGAACACTGACTTTTTCACTTATCAGTGAGAATATACTTATTTTAAAGTATTTTTGGGTTCATTGAGGTTAGCTCATTTTACTTGTTTTGGAAAGTCTTGACACGCCAAATTTTCTTGTTCTATTGACAGACAATTTTGCTTAGTTCAAATAAAATACTCCTAGTTTTTGTATTTTTTTCCCTTGTTTTTGAACACCGCCCGATTGTAGCTGAGATAGGCTCCAGCGCCCCCCGCGACCCCAAAGGGAATAAGCGGTAGAAAATGGATGGATGGATGGACTTTTTGCAGTGTAACAGCAAAAAAAAAAAAAAAAAAGGGGGAAGCATGAAGAGAACTTGTAGAGATGAGAAATGTTCCCATTTATGGCCAGCAGAGGGCAGCATTAGTACATCATGTGTACCAATGTACTCGACCCAGCATGACGTACATTCGAACAACCGGCAGGGGGCAGTATTAGTACATCAAAACACCAAAAAAATGACCTCCTGAAGAAAGTACACCTGCATAATCAAGCAAGATGTTTACTAGCTATTTAGTCAGTGCTGAAGCATAGTGGAGGAGTGAGCTGGTGTCCCTAATAGTGTGCCCACTGTGGGTTTTTACAGTGAAGACGGTTGTCTGCTGTGGAATAGTCGGAAAGCAAGTAAATCCGAGTGTAACAGGAGGGAATAGTTTGGAAGCTGCACACATGTTCCCTCCTTCTAGTCAACATTCAAACGCCTGCAGCTATGCACTCCGTTTCTTGACTTATTCTTTTTTTTTTTTCCAGTGCAGTATTTTGAAAGGGGAAAAAAAAAAAAAAAAAGGCCAAGATGTAGTCTGGGATCTGCAGATGATTTATAAGCACGCAGCGTTTGTAAGGAAGCCTGGCAGGAGAATGAATGCACTAATAGACTCTCCACCACTCACAGGACCCGTTGAGGTGACAGTATCGGCACTCCCGGAGGCGGCGCCGCGTCCATTCCCTCCCTCAGTGTCAGGAAGCGGGAGGCCATCCCTCTGGAAGTTATATTGCAGCAGTCACTTAAGGTAATGCGGAGTCCGTGTGATTAATTAATCTGCTTTTGATTTGCTAATAACGCTTCCAAGGTTAGTGGAAGCTGAGTCAATCCTTTTAAAGAGAGGGCTACTAAGTGTGGGAGATGTCAATTTATCGGCGGCATCCCTCTTAACCCCCGTGAGATTCCACTAATACCATAGCTCGTATCAGCGCGGCTCCCGGGGGCCACTTCCACACATTCTGTACATTCAAAAATATGAAAACCAATACCATACAGTTAAAAAATCATATACCATATTTTTGGGACTATAAGGCACACTTATAGTGTGACCAGTAGATGGCAGTCACACATAAGAGATACGTGTAGACTGCAATATGATGGAGGGCACACATAAGAGATACGTGTAGACTGCAATATGATGGCAGTCACACATAAGAAATACGTGTAGGCTGCAATATGATGGCAGTCACACATAAGAGATACGTGTAGACTGCAATATGATGGCAGTCACACATAAGAGAAATGTGTAGACTGCAAAATGATGGCAGTCACACATAAGATATACGTGTAGACTGCAATATGATGGCAGTCACACACAAGAGATGCGTGTAGACTGCAATATGATGGCAGTCACACAGAGGAGATACGTGTAGATTTGCAATATGATGGCAGTCACACATAAGAAATAGGTGTAGACTGCAATATGATGGCAGTCACACATAAGAGATACGTGTAGACTGCAATATGATGGCAGTCACACATAAGAGATAGGTGTAGTCTGCAATATGATGGCAGTCACACATAAGAGATCCGTGGAGACTGCAATATGATGGCAGTCACACCTAAGAGATACGTGTAGACTGCGATATGATGGCAGTCACACATAAGAAATACGTGTAGACTGCAATATGATGGGAGTCACACATAAGGGATACGTGTAGACTGCAATATGATGGCAGTCACACATAAGAGATACGTGTAGACTGCAATATGATGGCAGTCACACATAAGAGATACGTGTAGACTGCAATATGATGGCAGTCACACATAAGAAATACGTGTAGACTGCAATATGATGGCAGTCACACATAAGAGATCTGTGTAGACTGCAACATGATGGCAGTCACACATAAGAAATACGTGTAGGCTGCAATATGATGGCAGTCACGCATAAAAGCTACGTGTAGACTGCAATATGATGGCAGTCCCACATAAGAGATACGTGTAGACTGCAATATGATGGCAGTCACACATAAGGGATACGTGTAGACTGCAATATGATGGCAGTCACACATAAGAGATACGTGTAGACTGCAATATGATGGCAGTCACACATAAGAGATACGTGTAGACTGCAATATGATGGCAGTCACACATAAGAGATACGTGTAGACTTCAATATGATGGCAGTCAAACACAAGAGATACGTGTAGACTGCAATATGATGGCAGTCACACTTAAGAGATACGTGTAGACTGCAATATGATGGCAGTCACACATAAGGGATACGTGTAGACTGCAATATGATGGCAGTCACACATAAGAGATACGTGTAGACTGCAATATGATGGCAGTCATACATACAAGCTACGTGTAGACTGCAATATGATGGCAGTCACACATAAGAGCTACGTGTAGACTGCAATATGATGGCAGTCACACATAAGAGCTACGTGTAGACTGCAATATGATGGCAGTCACACATAAGAGCTACGTGTACACTGCAATATGATGGCAGTCACGCATAAGAGATATGTGTAGACTGCAATATGAAGGCAGTCACACATAAGAGATACGTGTAGACTGCAATATGATGGCAGTCACGCATAAGAGATGCGTGTAGACTGCAATATGATGGCAGTCACACACAAGAGATACGTGTAGACTGCAATATGATGGCAGTCCCGCATAAGAGATATGTGTAGACTGCAATATGATGGCAGTCACACATAAGAGATAAGTGGACTGCAATATGATGGCAGTCACACATACGAGCTTTGAGTAGACTGCAATATGATGGCAGTCACACATAAGAGCTATGTGTAGACTGCAATATGATGGCAGTCACACATAAGAGATACGTGCAGACTGCAATATAATGGCAGTCACACATACGAGCTACGTGTAGATTGCAATATGATGGCAGTCACACATAAGAGCTACGTGTAGACTGCAATATGATGGCAGTCACACATAAGAAATACGTGTACATTGCAATATGATGGCAGTCACACATAAGAGATAGGTGTAGACTGCAATATGATGGCAGTCACACATAAGAGATACGTGTAGACTGCAATATGATGGCAGTCACACATAAGGGATAGGTGTAGACTGCAATATGATGGCAGTCACACATAAGAGCTACGTGTAGACTGCAATATGATGGCAGTCACACATAAGAGATACGTGTAGACTGCGATATGATGGCAGTCACTCATAAGAGATAGGTGTAGACTGCGATATGATGGCAGTAACACATACGAGTTACGTGTACGCTGCAATATGATGGCAGTCACACATACGAGATACGTGTAGACTGCAATATAATGGCAGTCAAACACAAGAGATACGTGTAGACTGCAATATGATGGCAGTCACACATAAGAGATACGTGTAGACTGCAATATGATGGCAGTCACACATAAGAGATACGTGTAGACTGCAATATGATGGCAGTCACACATAAGAGATATGTGTAGACTGCAACACAATGGCAGTCACACATAAGAGATACATGTAGACTGCAATATAATGGCAGTCAAACACAAGAGATACGTGTAGACTGCAATATGATGGCAGTCACGCATAAGGGATACGTGTAGACCGCAATATGATGGCAGTCACACAAAAGAGCTACGTGTAGACTGCAATATGATGGCAGTCACACATAAAAGATATGTGTAGACTGCAATATGATGGCAGTCACACATAAGAGATACGTGTAGACTGCAATATGATGGCAGTCACGCATAAGAGCTACGTGTAGACTGCAATATGATGGCAGTCACACATAAGAGATAGGTGTAGACTGCAATATGATGGCAGTCACGCATAAGAGATATGTGTAGACTGCAATATGATGGCAGTCACACATAAGAGCTACGTGTAGACTGCAATATGATGGCAGTCATATACAAGAGATACATGTAGACTGCAATATGATGGCAGTCACACATAAGAGATACGTGTAGACTGCGATATGATGGCAGTCACACATAAGAAATACGTGCAGACTGCAATATGATGGCAGTCACACATAAGGGATACGTGTAGACTGCAATATGATGGCAGTCACACATAAGAGATACGTATAGACTGTGATATGACGGCAGTCACACCTAAGAGATCCGTGTAGACTGCAATATGATGGCAGTCCCGCATAAGAGATACGTGTAGACTGCAATATGATGGCAGTCACACATAAGAGATACGTGTAGACTGCAATATGATGGCAGTCACACATAAGAGCTACGTGTAGACTGCAACATGATGGCAGTCACACATAAGAGATACGTGTAGACTGCAATATGATGGCAGTCACACATAAGAGATACGTGTGTATACTTTGGACACACTTTGCTTATTACAGTAGATTATTGTAAAATAAATAATAAAATAAATCATGTATGTGATAAACATTTTGCTGTTGTTTTGAAGCTAATTCCATGTTTCTTCGAGCGTAGGAAGCCATAAATAGTGCATTGCACCTCCCATTCATCTCCTCTGCTGCCCTTCTGTCACTGGCAAGCATTAAGATGATGACGGGTGTGAGGGAGATGTTCTTCTGAGCGTCTCCCTTCCATCCATCCACCCGTCCATCCATCAACAGCGGACTTCTCCAACAACCTTGGCACAGAATCTGCTTTAATGAACCCAAGCGGCTGTGTGTTTTTACACAGGATGTGTTGTAGAAGTACTGCTGACACAACAGCCCGTGGCCAAAGGGCCTGCTTTTTTTAATTTTAGCACTGCGGTGAAGCCTCGGGGTGCGAGTGCTGCAAGATCCCGCGTTTCTTCTCGGGTGTTGTGAAATGCTGTGGTGAGGCGATAGATAGGTGAGGAACAGTTTCTTCCACTTTAATGCAAAAACATGACGGTTAAACTGTGGCACTTGTGTTTAATTGGCCAGACCGGTGTTTTTCAACCACTGTGCCGTGGCACACTAGTGTGCTGTGAGATATTATCTGGTGTGCCGTGGGAGATTATCTAATTTCACATATTTGGGTTGAAAACATTTTTTGCAAACCAGTAATTATAGTCTGCAAATGGTGTGTTGTTGTTGAGTGTCTAAAGGTCGGCTGAGTAACCGTGTAATACTCTTCCATATCAGTAGGTGGCGGCCGGTAGCTACCGTAATTGCTTTGTCGATGCAGGTAAAAAGGTGTCTTATGCTTAAACCAAAAATAAACAAAAGGTAAGTGCCCTTAAGAAAAGACATTGAAGCTTAGGGAAGGCTATGCAGAACGAAAGTAAGACTGAACTGGCTACAAAGTAAACAATAACAGAATGCTGGACGACAGCAAAGACTTACTGTGGAGCAAAGACAATGTACATCCGAACATGACATGGCAATCAAC
Source organism: Nerophis lumbriciformis (assembly GCF_033978685.3). Taxonomy (NCBI): domain Eukaryota; kingdom Metazoa; phylum Chordata; class Actinopteri; order Syngnathiformes; family Syngnathidae; genus Nerophis; species Nerophis lumbriciformis. The sequence goes on along the minus strand of NC_084579.2, from coordinate 11,050,965 downwards.
AATGTCCCCACAAAGAAGGATAAAAACAACTGAAATATTCTTGATTGCTAAAACAAAATAGTTGCAGGAAATATCGCTCAAAGGAAGACGTGAAACTGCTACAGGAAAATACCAAAAAAAGAGAAAATGCCACCAAAATAGGCGCGCAAGACAAAAACTAAAACACTACACACAGGAAAACAGCAAAATAAACTCCAAATAAGTCACGGCGTGATGTGACAGGTGGTGACAGTACACCTACTTTGAGACAAGAGCTATAGTGATGCATGCGTGGTTATGCTTTAAAGTCATATCCAACAATTGCGACAACAACTTTTTACTGTCGACTGTCAATTATTTCCGGATTTGTTCAACGCAAAAAAATGTGCCTTGGCTCGAAAAAAGGTTGAAAAACACTGGATTATATGACCGAAATAAACTTATTTCATTCATTCACAGTAACAAAAACATCACATTATTGAACTAAACACTTCAAAGCCAAAACATTCTCACAAGGATTAGAAAATCACACAAAAACTTTTTTTTTCCTGTTTTTTTATGATGGTTAAATCTTCAAGGAAATGCTTTGAAAATCAAGGATTAACATCATAATTTGTGCAAATTCCTACTAAATTGTTGTGGAAACACCATTCTTCTGGAATGGCTTGTCTCTCTCTCGTGTGCACTGCAAAAAGTCAGTGTTCAAAAACAAGAACTTTTTTTTTTTTTTTAATTAAGGGTATTTTATTTGAACTAAGCAAAATTATCTGCCAATAGAACAAGAACATTCGGCTTGTCAAGACTTTCCAAAACAAGTAAAATTAAAGCTGCAAGCAGCGATGGACGGGACCGACTTTGACGGCACATAAAATCCAAACCGGAGCAGTAATTAAAACTCTTTGGTCAACTTTTAATCAGAAGGGTTCAATCTCTCTCCTGTGCTAGTTTGAAGCCGACACGACAAACGCGCTCAGAGGAGATAATGTTTGAAAAAAGGTGACCGGTTTTTACAAAACTTTTGTTTTGAAGGGGGAATTGCAAACTTCCTGTTGATTTTTGCTGGGGGTTGTCAATTTATGAATGTAGGTCTAAGTGAGACCTACATAGAGGTTTTTGTTTCATGTCTCTACGACATTCATACCTGAAGTTACAAGCAGTTTTGTCTGTGTTTTTTCCTAGGGGGCGCTAGAGTGCAATTTTGAGTTTTTTATTTTTATTTTTTATTATTAGATGGCAATTTTTGCCAGTCCTGATGTGTGTGTCAAATATGGTGAGTTTTGAAGCATGTTAAGGGGGTCAAATTACAGCTCAAAGAGGCACCAGAATAATAATAATAAAACACACGAAATACAATAGGGTCCTCTGTCCCAAAGGGACATTGCGGTCCCTAATTAAAGCTGCAAGCAGCGATGGACGGGACCGACTTTGACGACACATAAAATCCAAACCGGAGCAGTAATTAAAACTCTTTGGTCAACTTTTAATCAGAAGGGTTCAATCTCTCTCCTGTGCTAGTTTGAAGCTGACACAACAAACGCGCTCAGAGGAGATAATGTTTGAAAAAAGGTGACCGGTTTTTACAAAACATTTGTTTTGAAGGGGGAATTGCAAACTTCCTGTTGATTTTTGCTGGGGGTTGTCAATTTATGAATGTAGGTCTAAGTGAGACCTACATAGAGGTTTTTGTTTCATGACTGTAAGACGTTCCTACTGGAAGTTACAGGCAGTTTTGTCTGAGTTTTCTTCCTAGGAGCAGTTGTGTCTGTGTTTTCTTCCTAGGGGGCGCTAGAGCGCAATTTTGAGTTTTGGTGTTGGGTTTTTTATTAGATCGCAATTTTTGTCAGTCCTGATGTGTGTGTCCAGTTTGGTGAGTTTTGAAGCATGTTAAGGGGGTCAAATTACAGCTCAAAGAGGCAAAAGTGACTGTTTTTACTAAAATGTTATTTTGAAGAGGGAATTGCCAACTTCTTGTTGATTTTTGCTGAAGGATGTCAATATATGAAGTCTAGGTCTAAGTCAGACCTACATAGAGGTTTTTGTTTCATGTCTCTACGACATTCATACCGGAAGTTACAAGCAGGTTTGTCTGTGTTTTTTCCTAGGGGGCGCTAGAGCGCAATTTTGAGTTTTTATTTTTTATTTTTTTATTATTAGATGGCAATTTTCGCCAGTCCTGATGTGTGTGTCAAATATGGTGAGTTTTGAAGCATGTTAAGGGGGTCAAATTACAGCTCAAAGAGGCAAAAGTGACTGTTTTTACTAAAATCTTATTTTGAAGGGGGAATTGCCAACTTCTTGTTGATTTTTGCTGAAGGATGTCAATGTATGAAGTCTAGGTCTAAGTCAGACCTACATAGAGGTTTTTGTTTCATGTCTCTACGACATTCATACCGGAAGTTACAAGCAGTTTTGTCTGTGTTTTTTCCTAGGGGGCGCTAGAGCGCAATTTTGAGTTTTTTTTAGTAATTTTTTTATTATTAGATGGCAATTTTTGTCAGTCCTGATGTGTGTGTCCAGTTTGGTGAGTTTTGAATCATGTTAAGGGGGTCAAATTACAGCTCAAAGAGGCAAAAGTGACTGTTTTTACTAAAATTTTATTTTGAAGGGGGAATTGCCAACTTCTTGTTGATTTTTGCTGAAGGATGTCAATGTATGAAGTCTAGGTCTAAGTCAGACCTACATAGAGGTTTTTGTTTCATGTCTCTACGACATTCATACCGAAAGTTACAAGCAGTTTTGTCTGTGTTTTTTCCTAGGGGGCACTAGAGCGCAATTGTGAGTTTTGGGTTGTTGTTTTTTTATTATTAGATGGCAATTTTTGCCAGTCCTGATGTGTGTGTCAAATATGGTGAGTTTTGAAGCATGTTAAGGGGGTCAAATTACAGCTCAAAGAGGCAAAAGTGACTGTTTTTACTAAAATGTTATTTTGAAGGGGGAATTGCCAACTTCTTGTTGTTTTTTGCTGAAGGATGTCAATGTATGAAGTCTAGGTCTAAGTCAGACCTACATAGAGGTTTTTGTTTCATGTCTCTACGACATTCATACCGGAAGTTACAAGCAGTTTTGTCTGTGTTTTTTGCTAGGGGGCGCAAGAGTGCAATTTTGAGTTTTTTTTGTTGTTGTTGTTATTATTAGATGGTAATTTTCGCCAGTCCTGATGTGTGTGTCAAATATGGTGAGTTTTGAAGCATGTTAAGGGGGTCAAATTACAGCTCAAAGAGGCAAAAGTGACTGTTTTTACTAAAATTTTATTTTGAAGGGGGAATTGCCAACTTCTTGTTGATTTTTGCTGAAGGATGTCAATGTATGAAGTCTAGGTATAAGTCAGACCTACATAGAGGTTTTTGTTTCATGTCTCTACGACATTCATACCGGAATTTACAAGCAGCTTTGTCTGTGTTTTTTCCTAGGGGGCGCTAGAGCGCAATTTTGAGTTTTTTTTTTTTTTTAAATTTATTATTAGATGGCAATTTTCGCCAGTCCTGATGTGTGTGTCAAATATGGTGAGTTTTGAAGCATGTTAAGGGGGTCAAATTACAGCTCAAATAGGCAAAAGTGACTGTTTTTACTAAAATTTTATTTTGAAGGGGGAATTGCCAACTTCTTGTTGATTTTTGCTGAAGGATGTCAATGTATGAAGTCTAGGTCTAAGTCAGACCTACATAGAGGTTTTTGTTTCATGTCTCTACGACATTCATACCGGAAGTTACAAGCAGTTTTGTCTGTGTTTTTTCCTAGGGGGCGCTAGAGCGCAATTTTGAGTTTTGGGTTTGTTTTTTTTGTATTATTAGATGGCAATATTCGCCAGTCCTGATGTGTGTGTCAAATATGGTGAGTTTTGAAGCATGTTAAGAGGGTCAAATTACAGCTCAAAGAGGCAAAGGTGACTGTTTTTACTAAAATTTTATTTTGAAGGGGGAATTGCCAACTTCTTGTTGATTCTTGCTGAAGGATGTCAATGTATGAAGTCTAGGTCTAAGTCAGACCTACATAGAAGTTTTTGTTTCATGTCTCTACGACATTCATACCGGAAGTTACAAGCAGTTTTGTCTGTGTTTTTTCCTAGGGGGCGCTAGGGCGCAATTTTGAGTTTTGGGGTTGTTTTTTTTAATTATTAGATGGCAATTTTCGCCAGTCCTGATGTGTGTGTCAAATATGGTGAGTTTTGAAGCATGTTAAGGGGGTCAAATTACAGCTCAAAGAGGCAAAAGTGACTGTTTTTACTAAAATTTTATTTTGAAGGGGGAATTGCCAACTTCTTGTTGATTTTTGCTGAAGGATGTCAATGTATGAAGTCTAGGTCTAAGTCAGACCTACATAGAGGTTTTTGTTTCATGTCTTTACGACATTCATACCGGAAGTTACAAGCAGTTTTGTCTGTGTTTTGTCCTAGGGGGCGCTAGAGCGCAATTTTGAGTTTTTATTTTTTTTATTTTTTTATTATTAGATGGCAATTTTTGCCAGTCCTGATGTGTGTGTCAAATATGGTGAGTTTTGAAGCATGTTAAGGGGGTCAAATTACAGCTCAAAGAGGCAAAAGTGACTGTTTTTACTAAAATTTTATTTTGAAGGGGGAATTGCCAACTTCTTGTTGATTTTTGCTGAAGGATGTCAATGTATGAAGTCTAGGTCTAAGTCAGACCTACATAGAGGTTTTTGTTTCATGTCTCTACGACATTTATACCGGAAGTTACAAGCAGCTTTGTCTGTGTTTTTTCCTAGGGGGCGCTAGAGCGCAATTTTGAGTTTTGGGTTTGTTTTTTTTGTATTATTAGATGGCAATATTCGCCAGTCCTGATGTGTGTGTCAAATATGGTGAGTTTTGAAGCATGTTAAAGGGTTAAATTACAGCTCAAAGAGGCAAAAGCGACTGTTTTTATTAAAATTTTATTTTGAAGGGGGAATTGCCAACTTCTTGTTGATTTTTGCTGAAGGATGTCAATGTATGAAATCTAGGTCTAAGTCAGACCTACATAGAGGTTTTTGTTTCATGTCTCTACGACATTCATACCGGAAGTTACAAGCAGTTTTGTCTGTGTTTTTTCCTAGGGGGCGCTAGAGCGCAATTTTGAGTTTTTTCTATTTTTTTTATTTTTATTATTAGATGGCAATTTTCGCCAGTCCTGATGTGTGTGTGTCAAATATGGTGAGTGTTGAAGCATGTTAAGGGGGTCAAATTACAGCTCAAAGAGGCGGCGGAATAATAATAATAAAACACACGAAATACAATAGGGTCCTCTGTCCCAAAGGGACATTGCGGTCACTAATTAGCTAACCTCAATGAACCATAAAATACCTTAAAATAAGTATATTCACACTAATAACAAGCGCACTTTTCTTGGTAGAAAAATAAAAATGAGACCTTTTTGCTCAATATGTTGAAAAATATTCTTAAATGAAGTAAATGCTAGTGCCATTATCTTGACATAATGATATGCGCTCGGCATCATGATTTTTTTTTTTCATGCTTGAAGTAAGAAACTTTAAATAAGCAGTTTTATACTTGTGAGTGTTGATGACACAGCTTTGCATCAGTTGATATTCTAGTTTCAAGCATGTTTTACTCAATATAGGTCATCAAATCTCAGCAACAAGCTGTAATATCTTACTGAGATCATTTAGGACCAAAGCACTTAAAACAAGTAAAACACTCTAACATCAAATCTGCTTAGTGAGAAGAATTATCTTACCAGACAGAAAATAAGCAAATATCACCCTTATTTGAGATATTTCATCTTACTTACATTTCAGTTTTTGCAGTGTGGTAGTGAAGGTTCACAACCACATAGACGGACATGGGTGTGTCTTTGGACCCCCGCCTGAAGACCCCCGGTCAGACCCTGCCTACATCCGTCTTCATTAAAACATGTTGCCCTTTTCAGCAGATGGTCATTAAGAGCCAAACACTACCCCCCCCCCACCCCCCACCTTCCACCCCAAACTGAGCACTTCTTTTTTTAGCACCCCTCTATGTTTTTTCTGCGAGGACACTACCTAGAGGACACCCATCATGTGTCAGGAAGCCCACGACATGGTGGATGACACACCACCTGCTAATGACCACTCTCAGGACTTTCATAACGAGGTCAGTCCTCACTCATTGTTAGTTATTGTTGTCTTTCAAAGAAAAGTGTTATGCAAATGCTGTAAATATAGATATGTGCACTAAGTAACAGCATCATTAGGTCCTAATTAGAGATAAATGCTTTAAAATGTGATATCGGAGATTATCGGTATCGGTTTCAAAAAGTTAAATGTATGACTTTTTAAAACGCCGCTGTGTACACGGACGTAGGGAGAAGTACAGAGCGCCAATAAACCTTAAAGGCACTGCCTTTGCGTGCCGGCCCAATCACATACTTTTCACACACACAAGTGAATGCAATGCATACTTGGTCAACAGCCATACAGGTCACACTGAGGGTGGCCGTATAAAAAACTTTAACACTGTTACAAATATGCGCCACACTGTGAACCCACACTAAACAAGAATGACAAACACATTTCGGGAGAACATCCGCACCGTAACACAACATAAACACAACAGAACAAATACCCAGAACCCCTTGCAGCACTAACTTTTCCGGGACACTACAATATACACACCCCGCTACCCCTACCGCCCCCCCCCCAACCCCGCCCACCTCAACCTCCTCATGCTCTCTCAGGGAGAGCATGTCCAAAATTCCAAGCTGCTGTTTTGAGGCATGTTAAAAAAATAATGCACTTTGTGACTTCAATAATAAATATGGCAGTGCCATGTTGCCATTTTTTTCCATATCTTGAGTTGATTTATTTTGGAAAATCTTACATTGTTTAATGCATCCAGCAGGGCATCACAACAAAATTAGGCATATCCATCAATCCATTTTCTACAGCTTGTCCCTTTTTGGGGTCGCAGGGGGTGCTGGAGCCTATCTCAGCTGCATTCGGGCGTGTTAATTCCATGACTGTATATATCGGTATCGGTTGATATCGGAATCGGTAATTAAGAGTTGGACAATATCGGAATATCGGATATCGGCAAAAAAGCCATTATTGGACATCTCTAGCCAGAACCTTTTTTTTTTGGGGGGGGGGGGGGCTTTTGGATGCATTGCAGCATCATGCATGTCATCAATAAAGTTGAACAACATAGCCAATCAAATTTGTAGTTTAATATGGGTTCATTTTCAGTTAAGATCTGTGTTCCAAAAGAGACACCTGTCATGAATTTTTCACCCAAAAAGTAACAATTCTTCAAGCTAGTGCCAAAAAAAATGGCGGAAAAAAAAAATCTGTATAGAAATAAATAAAAATACATTCAATATGATGATATAATCCAAATAGAATTAAATTAAAAATATATTTACAAAAATCTCCCCTGACAAAACGATTTTTTTGGGTGTCCAAAATTTTTTTTAAAAATATTATCATTAATAATTAGTGTCAACATTGCATCGTTTTCACATTGCATGATATCTTTTTGCTCTTTTTTCTTGCTTTTTTAAAGTTTTTTTCCCCAGCAATATAGTAAGGGCCTTTTCCTGTAGGAAAACAATAATGGTAACGATAATAACAATAGTCTGTGATGAGTTGGCGACTTGTCCAGGGTGCCTTCCACCCGAATGCAGCTGAGATAGGCTCCAGCACCCCCCGCAACCCCAAAAGGGACAAGCAGTAGAAAATGGATGGATAAATGGGGCCTTTGGGTGCATTGCAGCATACATGCACTGTCATGACTATTGCATCATCATTAAAGTAGTCCCGGGATAAACTCAACAACATAGCCAACTCAAATTTGTAAAAAAAAATTTAAGTGCTCATCTTTGGTAAACATATGTGTTCCATAAAAAGACAACAAGTCATGACCAACATAGAGCAACTGCAGTACCATATTTTTAAGGCACACTTAAAAACCTTTCTGTGGGGGGAGGTGTGGCCAGCGCTGCCTGCAGGAGCAAAGGTCACCGCCTCTGTCCATGGTGCTGAGGACAGAGCACCATCAGACGGGGGCGTGGCAGTGCTGATGGCGAGACACAGCTGGCAGGTGATTAGATTTCACAGGTGGTATGTGTTAGTCTAATCATCTGTTGTCTTTAACAGTAAGCGGCTGGGAGCAGGAGAGGGGAGTGGAAACGGACGTGACTGAAAAGTCTTTGATAAAATATATGCACATTAAAACTTTGTTCATCTTGGCACGCCTGGCTCCTGTGAAGTGTATGTTAGTGGTACCGCTACGAAGCGACCTCTACACTTTCTTTTTCTCAAAACTCGACAGTGCGCCTCATAACCCGGTGCGCCTAATGTACGGAATAATTTTGGTTGTGTTTACCGACCTCGAAGCTATTTTATTTGGCACATGGTGAAATGACAAGTGTGGCCAGTAGATGGCAGTCACACATAAGAGATACGTGTAGACTGCGATATGATGGCAGTCACACATAAGAGATACGTGCAGACTGCGATATGATGGCAGTCACACATAAGAGATACGTGTAGACTGCAATATGATGGCAGTCACACATAAGAGATACGTGTAGACTGCAATATGATGGCAGTCACACATAAGAGATACGTGTAGACTGCAATATGATGGCAGTCACACATAAGAGATAAGTGTAGACTGCGATATAATGGCAGTCACATATAAGAGATGCGTGTAGACTGCGATAAGATGGCAGTCATACATAAGAGATATGTGTAGACTGCGATATGATGGTAGTCACACATAAGAGATACGTGTAGAATGAGATAAGATGGCAGTCACACATAAGAGATACGTGTAGACTGCGATATGACTCAAGTAAACAACACTAACATTTTATATGTTCCATTGAAAATATAGAACATTACACACGGCGCTCAAAAATCTATCAAAATGTTTTAGTACGACTTTTGGTAAGCTATAAAGCCACACCGCTTGATGGATTGTTGGCGCATTAATTATAGGAGTATTATTATGGTGTGTGTATAAAGTAAGACATATTATCTGGCGTTTTGTTTTGCAATATTATGCAAAAGCAACTTTTTTTACCTTCTGGTACCTGCTGATCTGTATTTGGGATCTGCATAAGTCTTGAAAATTTGCACGCGTCCGCCTTTGAAGTCTGTGCCGACACCTTATATATATATATATATATATATATATATATATATATATATATATATATATATATATATGTATATATATCCCTGTGCTTACCATTATTCCTGATATATTTCATGTAAAATACATCAAATCGAGTAACTGCATTGTATGTGTTATGAGGCCGGTAAGCAACACAAATGTGTGTTTTGTCAGCTACGTAGTTGCGTGTGTAGACAGTGGAGTAGTCGCGGGTCAAAGGTCACACAGCAGGGCAGCGAGGGCGCGCATCATCCGTCTTCTCCGAGTTATCCTCTGCGGTGGCCCTAACAAGGAGGTGACAGGCATACATCTCTGACAAAAAGGAGACATGTCTCACACAAACGTAGGTGAGGAGGGGCCAACCGGCTTCCTGTTCCATGGCGTCTACGGCAAACAAATATGCTCATTAGTGCGTCCTCTAATGACGGGAAGCTCAGGAGATTTGCCCCCAAAATGCAAGCGTGCTTCAGGGCAGAGATGCTCGTTCTATCCTCTGAAGGGCGTGCGGAGTATTTCCATATAGATGGTGTTATTACCCACCATTGTGTCTCTTCCATACTCCGACTGGCAATCAGGGTGCGTTCACTTGTCATCTTTGGTTCCGTTAATATGAACTTTGGCCGGTTTGCTCCGCTACTTCCTTTGGTTGTGGCAGCATCATCAGCGCACATGTGCAGCAAATAAGCGGACAAAGAGCTCTTCGGAGACGGGGTCTACTCAGTCTACTTGCAAGTGAACTCTGGTGCGGTTCATTTGAGCTAAGATGTTAACGCCAGCTGGACCAAAGGCACAGGAAATAGCAAAAAGTACGCAGACACGACACATACTGTATGTTGGAGCAGAGGTGTCAAAGTCGTTTTCACTGAGGGCCACATCGCAGTTATGTTTGGCCCCAGAGTGCCGCTTTTAACAGTGAATACTACTTGTGGAGGGGGGCGTGGTCTGCGGGCCTGCCGCGGAGCGGGGTGTGGAAGGCATACTTGCCAATCCTCCCGATTTTCCCGGGAGACTCCCGAATTTCAGTGCCTCTCCCGAAAATCTCCCGGGGCAACAATTCTCCCGATTTCCACCCGGACAACAATATTGAGGGCGTGCCTTAAAGGCACTGCCTTTAACGTCCTCTACAAACTGTCGTCACGTTCGCTTTTCCTCCATTCAAACAGCGTGCCGACCCAGTCACATAATATATGCGTTTTTTACACACACATGAGTGACTGCAAGGCATACTTGATCAACAGCCATACAGGTCACACTGAGGGTGGCCGTATAAACAACTTTAACACTGTTACAAATATGCGCCACACTGTGAAACCCACACCAAACAAGAATGACAAACACATTTCGGGAGAACATCCGCACCGTAACACAACATAAACACAACAGAACAAATACCCAGAATCCCTTGCAGCACTAACTCTTCCGGGACGCTACAATATACACCCCCCTGCTACCACCAAACCCCCAGGCCCCCTAACCCCACCCACCTCAACCCTACCTCTTGGGTAAAAACGGTTTTTTAGTCTATTTGTGCCCGCTTAAAATGTTTCTTGCAATTTTAATTTTGACAGTACCACATAAGATGTGTTTTAATTGCTGATGCGGGTTTATCCATCCATCCATCCATTTTCTACCGCTTATTCTCAGTTGGGGTCACGGGGGGCGCTGGAACCTATCTCAGCTAAAATCGGGCGGAAGGCGGGGTACACCCTGGATAAGTCGCCACCTCATCGCAGGGCCTGATGCGGGTTTATAGATTTTTAAATGCGCCAGAAAATAACCGGTTTTGTACACTGTTGAGGTGATTCAAGGGCCAGTAAATGTGTTCCTGTACAGTATTTCTCCAGCAATGGTCATGTGGGGACATCAATTATGGTATTTTGAGAGGTAATCATTGAAGTCGGACATCACCGAAGGCCATTCTTGCTAACCCTCCCGAATTTTCCGGGAGACTCCCGAAATTCAGCGCCTCACCCGAAAACCTCCCGGGACAAACATTCTCCCGAAAATCTCCTGATTTTCAGCCGGAGCTGGAGGCCACGCCCCCTCCAGGTCCTTGCGGACCTGAGTGAGGACAGCCTTTTTTCACGACGGGAGAACAACAGGGTGACAAGAACTAAATCATCCAGACTAGGGATAAATTGTATTATTATGTTTATCTTACCTAAAAATAAATATATTTATTAATTAAAAAAAAATAAAAAATAAAAATGTTTACTATATTTTGCTAAAAACATCAAAATTAATTGTATTTTTATTTGTATTTTTTCTGACTCCTTATTACATCCAGCCATAGAATCATACATTAAAATAAACATATTTGAAATAATACATTTTAAATTATCATAATAATTCATTTAAAATGACCTATTTAATTATTAGAATAATTGCTTGTTTTCAACAACTTTAGCATTTTATTCATTAAATTTTGAAGCTCTCAGAAGCCAAGTTATGTTATATTCCTTAAGATTTATTTATGCAAGTTTGAAGTATCAATCATCCAAACACAGTTTTGTTTGCACATTTTCAGGATATATATATATATATATATATATATATATATATATATATATATATATATATATATATATATATATATATGTATGAAATACTTGACTTGGTGAATTCTAGCTGTCAATATATTCCTCCCCTCTTAACCACGCCCCGCCCCACCCCCCGGCCACGCCCCCCACCTCCCGAAATCGGAGGTCTCAAGGTTGGCAAGTATGCCGAAGGCCTAGGTGGGAAACGCACGGCCCGCCACTGGCGTCATACCACAAAAAAAGTGAAAAAACATCTGCCCTTTAAATGTATATCTTAGAAGTGGAACACCCTCCCTGACCACCTGAGGGCACCACAGACTGTGGATGCTTTTAAAAAAAGGCTTAAAACCCCTTCTTTTTTAAAAAAGCCTTTTTTTTTTTTAGATATATACATACTACTTCTATCTATTAGGCTGTTCTAGTTTTTATTTTTATTCATTTTTATTATCTTTTAATTTATTTTATTTTATTTCTTTAATACACTGTAGCACTTTGCTCAATATAAAATGCTTTTTTTTTTTTACAAATAAAATCTATTATTATTATCAAATTTTAGCTGGTAAATATGTGCCCAGTCTTTCGGTTTGGAATATTTGAGGTGTGTCATGTAAAAAGTTTCCAAAAGCGTATTTTAGAAACATTTGAAGAATAAAAAAACACAACATAGTACACACACGCACATTTTGGCAAACTACGAGTGTGAACGCGGCCTTAATTGACAAGTTTCATTATGTTCTCCTGCTATTCATTAACATTTAGCAGGCTAACTTCCCCCCGATGCACTTACCCTTTTTTTTGTAGCGCCACCTATTCTAATGTGCTGTGAGTGACTGTGTCCTGAGGTGAAAATTTGCAGGGAAATATGAAAAGCAATCACATTTTCTGTATCAGTAAGCAGGTCTGATGTAGCCTGGGGGTCATTCTGGCTCTCTGCCGTTGCTTGGGGAGGCGTTTTTGTAAGAGCCCCCCTAGGCTCACCTAGTTAATTAACTTTTTTTTTTTTTGTGCTATTAGCGCAATGCAACTTGTGATGCTTTCCTTCGCTAATTCTCCGCAGCAAATGAGTGTTTGACAGACACCGTTGTGTTATTACGTCTTGTTAGTGTGGCGCCCACACATGTTTTGTCTTGTCTGTGCCACTTTGAGCACAGTTGAAACGATTGGGAATGTTTTTGTCTGCTAAAAAATTTTTTTTTTCAAACAATTTTAGGCAGGCAGATAAAGTTTGAATGTGTGTGACTCACAAAAAGAATCATTCACACAACGTTACTGGCAGGCAAATAAAAAAAAGCTGAGTAGCTGCTC